>NC_090444.1:225682312-226001402 GCF_031143425.1 Pleurodeles waltl | reverse complement strand
GTGCTACCACGAAGTGGTGAAAAAATCAGGTCTAGGAGGCCGACTGTGTGGAAGCAGGATTATGTTTGATTAATCCTCTTCATTCACACTCCCACTCTCTCATTTTGGTCCCTTTTTCTTTTTATTATTATACATACTGTGTTTGCTTTTGTTATTCTCATGTTTTGTTATTGGGTTCATGTTCCTTTCTTTTTCGTTCAGGTTTTGTTTGAAAACAGAGATGTGCTATAGCTCCAAGTTTCCTATGCACATTGATGGTTCTACATTGTTTATTCTTATGATGGTATTTAATTTCTGGCAGTTGCAGCGCCGCTATCCTTTTGTGTATACAATAGGGTTACTGTATGAAAAATGTCACTTGTCTCTGTGTGACAGGGTGATCACCCATCCTTAATTTCCACGGTCTGCCTGTAAGTTAGCCCTACCGTCCGTTGTCTGTCACGATTGGCTTAACGGACAGCATTTGTCTGTACTTTTAGCCTCTAAGCTAAAGGACAAATGTAATTAGGACAATTCAGTGTCCCCAGCTGGACTGAAAGGCAGGGCATCTCCTGTGCTTTGATCTCGAGGGAGGGCCAAACAGATAAGAAACCAACCATCTTACCAGGGTGCCTCCTTCCCAGAACAAATGCAAATGTGATCAACTGGTAAATCTGCAAATGTAAAGGGGGTTGGAAAACAGTATTGGCTTGAAGCTTTCTGAATCAAAGACATTTTCTTCCAGAGAGGTACTGTAAGGGTGTTCCAAGCTGAGCTGTGGATTATTCAGCTATTTTAGATGCCATCTCTACCTATTTTCATTAACTTTTGTACCGGTCATGCTGATCTAAAAGTGGCTAGGTGGAAACTACATTTGTACACCAAATTTCAAATTTAACTGCAATCCAATTGGCTGAGAACCCTGTTTTTCCTGTTTTATCCATCATGGAAAGATAAATCAAGGATACAAATATCAAAAAATCTGGTTGGCGAAGCAGGCTGGAAATGTTTCTCTAGCAGTCCTTAAATCAAGTAGTTCGTTCATAAACAGCTCACAAATCCTGTGTTCCCAGATAAAACCTACGGAAACTGAGGGCAAGGAACGCAAATTCCAGCAAGTGGGAGGAACAAGGGACCCCTTCACCAGCTTTGAGGGTACAAAATTCAATGCACGCTGCTTAAAACACATTAAGTAAAATAAAATAAAAAAATACAACACATAGGTCATGTACCATATTCAGGGGGGAGTTGGGTAACAGCGCTTAGAAAACAGTTATGGGTATCACTGAAAATATTCATATTCACAACCAAACATACAATACCTAATGACATGTCTGGATCCAAGCATCACTAATCCTATAATTTACTCAGTATTCTTACTGTCACGGTTGAAACAATAAGGCCTGCTCCTTTGGCCGACCCAAGTATATGACGTGCATTAGGATAGGGGGTGAGGATAACAGACTGTTAATATTTTACCAAACTATAGCTTTATGTCACATTATACCTTTCAGTATACCCGAAAAACAAATGTGTGACCCTAAACTAGAAGTGTGGTTTGGACAACTTGGGACCCACACCCACACTGACAGACCATGCCCGCAACCTCAGCATCCCTTATGAATGTTGGTTTTAATGTACAGTAATAAAAAATGTTTGCACTAGGTATAATCTGTATATTATTGAAATCTATACTTTAAAAGCTTTTTTTTTTCGTTTACCTCAATGTGTATGCCCATTTTGTGGCAGCCTATATTTTGCTGCATGTAATGCGTGTTTAAAATAATGACTTACACATTCACAGTTCAATTCAGGGACCTCACAGTACTAGCAGACATTTGCAAGCCAATAGGTCTTGTCCATGTAACAGCTTTTGGCTTTGCCAATATGTTTTAGCCATGTTATACACCAGAGTGGCTGCTGCTCATCATGGCTAATAGTTAGAGGCATAGAGGAGAGTGACGCAGAGTGTCACAGAGTGGCATGGCAAAGAGCGGAGTAGAGTGTTGTGGAGTGGCAGAGAGTGTCATGTTTAGGAACGGCATACTGTGTAGTCACATAGAGTGGTATGCAGTGTGGTATCATACAGTAGAGTTTGGCTGGTGAAGAGTGCATTGGTGTAGAGGGTTGCAGAATATAGTGGTGTAGAGTGAAGTGGCATTGAGTGCAGTGGCATAGAATTCAGTGGTGTTCAATGCAGTATTGTAGAATCCAGAGGCATAGACTGGAATGATGTATAGTGGAATGCAGTGGTGCAGAGTGGAGTGGTGCAGAGTAGAATGGCATAGAGTGCAGTGGCATGGAGTAGGGTGGCATACAATAGAGTGGTAGAGTGGTGTATAGTGCAGTGGCATAGAGTCTAGAGTAGACTTAAGTGGCATAGAGTTCAGTGGCGTAGAGTGGTGCAGAAGAGAGTAGAGTAGAGTGGTGCAATGCAGAGTAAAGTATAGTGCGGCAGAGTGCAATGGCGTAGAGTGATGGGATGCCGAGTAGAGTGGCATAGAGTCCAGTGGCGTAGAGCGTATTGGCATAAAATGCAGTATTACAGAGTGCAGTAGTTTAGAGTGCAGTGGCATAGGGCAGGATAGTGCAGAGTGGAGTGGCATAGAGTGCAGTAGCATACAGCAAAGTGGCAGAAAGTGCAGTAGCGTAGAGTGGTGTATTGCAGTGGTGTAGAATGCAGAGGAGACTCGAGTGGCACAGAGTGCAGTGGTATAGAGTGTATTTGTGTAGAATGCAGTAGTACAGAGTAGAGCTGTGTAGAGTACAATGGCAGAAGGCAGTGGTGTAGAGTGAAGTAGAGTGGCATAGAAAGTAGTGGCATAGACTACAGAGGTGCAGAGTAGAGTGCAGTTGGCATACAGTGCAGTTGTTTAGAGTGCATTGCCATAGAGTTCAGTGGTTTAGAGTGCAGTGGCATAGAGTGGAGTGGGGCAGAGTGGAGTAGAGTGGTGTACAGTGTAGAGGCATAAAGTGAAGTGCATGAAGAATATAGTACTGTGAGAACAGAGTGAGTGCAGAGTAGAGTGAAGGGTCATAGAGTGGAGAGGTGCAGGGTAGAGTGCAGTTGCATAGAGTGACACAAAGTGTAATGGCATAGAGTAAAGTGGTGTAGAGTGCCGTGGCATAGAGTGCAGGGGTGCAGAGTAGATTAGAGTGATGTACAGTGTATTGGAGTAGAGTGCAGGGACATAGTGTTGAGTGTTACAGCGTACAGTGTATTGGCGTACAGTGCAGTGTTGCAGAGTGGCAAATAGTGGAGTTGTGTAGAGTAGATTTGTGTTGCCTAGGCTGGAGTGGTGTAGCATGTAGAGGTACAGAGCACAGTGGTGTAAAGTGGTGTAAAGTGGCATAGAGTGCATTGGCATAGAGTAAAGTGGTACAGAGTAGAGTGGAGAGGCATAGCGTGAAGTGGCATAGAGTGCAGTAGTGTAGAGTGGAATAGTTCAGAGTGGAGTAGAGTGCAGTGTACCAGAGTGCAGTGGCATGGAGTGGTGTAAAGTAGATTGGTGCAGTGTAGGGTGCAGTGGTGTGGAGTGGTGCAGAGTAGAGTGGAGTATGCATGTTGTGGTAGTACATTGCCATTACAGACAACACATTTTTGATTGAAATGACCATTGCAGACATACAGTTTTACTAATAAAACTATACAGTGCAAAGATGATGATGTGTGGAAATTGCATCGCCTAGTATAATGTATTGTTGTAATCATATTAAAGTATACATTTCCAGCACAGGCCTGAATGAGCAAATAATGAGCTTCATTTGTCTTTCTAATTCTGATATGTTCTGAAATCTTCGCACAGTTCATTTAAATGTTGTCATTTGGTAGAAAAAAAATCTTTCCTATCCCCAGTATCCATCAAGATTGTCACATAAATCTTTTCACTTTGAAGTCAGAGAAAGAAAAGCAAATATCAATCTCCCACCAAAGACAGCCTGACATTTGCCCTTGTTCTTTGAATGCACAGCAACTGTGACAGGATAGGAACAAGATTTACAGGCCTGTTTACAGAAAGGAAGCACTCAAAAGGATACTGTAAATATGATTTCGGCAAGGGAAGGGTTAAACTCAAGCTGAAAAGTCCAAAACAAATAAAGCCAGCAAACTGAAAGCAACAAAATGTGAGTTACAAACCACAAAGCCAGTGGCCACGGGCGGAATGCATTCCCAGAGAAGCTCTATGAATGTACTTAAATTAGCAGCTGCAGGATACTTTGTTTGGAAAGTCCAGTATTGTAGTCCAGTCCATATCTTGAAGAGGTTTGGCCACATCAGTCTACCAGGTAGTATAGAGAGAAGCCCTGGAATGGTCTCCATGTTACAGTAGAGGCCTGTACAACCATCCTATCAGTTTGTCACCAGTCCCTATGGAGTAGAGCTTCTATCACACCTCATGTGGGGCTAGTCGTAGGTGGCAGACATAAAATAGGGCATTTAATGATTAGTGTTTGTAAGTAAGGAATTGACCCGGATGAAGATGGTAATCTGCCACAAGGGTTTGGAAATCTAGTAGCTCGCGGTCCACAAACAAAGACTCAAATTTTAAGACGCCAGCAGCATGCCAGTGATGGAGTTGCCCTGAGTGCAGCTGTCCTGTGGGAGTGGGAAGGCCTAGCAAGGGTAGTGCAGGAGCATAGGGTTTCTTTGTGTCAGTACATTTACAGGTTCTAGGTAGGCAAGAGAAAGCTGTGCAGGGTTACCCTAGATGGTGTTCCGTAGAATGGTCAATAGGAAACAATGAGTAGTGCAGTAAGCCCTTCTTAAAGTGTTTACGGATACACCCCATCTCATGCAGGGTGCCAGAGACCCAGCAAGCCACCAGTTGCAGCTAAATAATAGCATTCTAAGTCCAGAAGGCCTAATCCACCGCAGTCATGGGTACCTTTAGAGTGGAAAGAGCTACCCAATGGTGTCCCTGCAACTAAATCTGATGTGTGACATGTCTGAAGAAGAAATGTGGATGATCAGGGGAAGGCTTTCAAAATATTACAATTATCAGGTAGTGCACCATCTTCACTAGTGCCATGTGGCCCGTTAACGAAAGCGGAAGAGAAGACCAAAAAGTAAATTGGGCTTGGAGGGAGTGTGTTGCTCTGCCCAGATTTCCATTATGCAGATCAGTGGGGATATGGTAGATATTAATTCCGGGGTATCGAAAGGTAACTGGTTCCCATTTCAAACTGAGGTCTAATTGTATATAAAGGGGAAAACAGTAGTATATGTTAAGGAAACCCTGATTACATTTTAAAATCTTTCTCATGTTCTTATATTTTGTTTGTGCAATTTACATCCCAAATATTTTAAAGATTCTAAGTGTACTTGGACACCTAAGGATAACACCAATCACTGGTTTGGCTTTTGCTCAATTGCAAAACCATTTTAAGACATGAACTGAGTGGGCAATTGCCTAGCAGAACCTTGCAAGGGGTATGGCCACTGCTCACCTTTCACAAGCATGAACAGCAGACCATTGCACCAGAAGAGTTTGCAATGGTGGGTGGGTGCTGCTTTTTCAACTACTTAGCAGTGCCTCTTCTGTTTCTCTCCTGTCTGCTGAAACAACTCCCTGGGTACAAAATACCTTCAGATAATGTTGGTGGACGCATCTTGTCTGATTTTAGGAATTGTCCTACCTTGTTCTTCTCTTCATTTATTATTCAGTTCTTAGCAACAACCCTTTCGATAAGTTGCATTGGATCTCTCATCTGATCTCAATTTCATCATCCTCTTTTATGATCTTTGATTGGTAGTCTGGCTCCCAGCTCTGAGATAAACGTAGGGTCCGAGACGTACCCTCTAGTGCTGCAAGACTACAGACAAGTTGTGGGTACCTTACATCCTGACATTAGGTGTGAGCCTGTCGCCCACACCATTTGCTCTGCCACATTACATTTTTTTAGGTTGAAAGTCCATTAAAGGTTGAAGTGAGCCGAATGTTTTTGTTCAACTTGTATAAACTAGCATAAGGTTACTTACCTTATTGTTTCCCAAACGGTTTTGAAATGTTTAGAAACAATCCAAATGTTGCTGTTGCTTTCTCTCCAAGAATTATTGGGTAGAGTTTGGTGGGGGTGATGGCCTTGACACAGTGCTGAAGGGCATTAATTTACTACTGAACAAGGACATAATGTGACAGATGAATGTAGCATATCTAGAGACAATTACAAAACAACCATCGTGAATAAATAGTGCTATGTAGAAAATAGTAAATAAATGCACTGATAACAAAGTGGGGTATGGCCTCTCTCTTGGATGTGTCGGTAAAACAGACGTTTGTTCTTGAAAGTTTGTCCAGAATTGTAACCCTTTGTCCTGCATTTTTGTCCTGAATGTTGACCCTTTGTCCTGAATTTTGTACACTTCTGTCCAGAATTTGGCTCGATGCCAGGTGGTCACCCTACTATGTGAAAAAAAAAATCCCACAACGGATTGTTGGCAAGATGGCGACTCCAGTGAAAATGTGGTTGTTCATGGCACATTTTTGCTAACAATGCTGTGAGAAAACAGGGCTGATTGCAGAGCCCCCCTAACTCTTTGCCCCCATTTTCCACTTTTTGCTGGTGTTTTCCTGACTCTGATGGTGCCCTGGGTACTGCTAACCAGTCCCAGGGCCTGTGCTCTGTGTAAAGTCAATATGCAAATTAGGCTAATTATAATTGGCTAAGTCAACCTACCTATAGGTCCCTAGTATATGGTAGGGCATGTAGGTTTAGGGACCCCATAGGTGCACTGCTGAGGTGCCCAGTGTCATATTAAAGGCAGGCCTGCCTTGCTGGCTGCTTTTAAAGTAAAGTTATATGCAAATTCGACTTTGGAATTAAAAGTAGTTGCAAAGTCTTAAACTACCTTATTTTTACATATACGTCACTCCTAAGGTGTGCCCTATGTGCCCCTAGGGCTGGGTGCCATGTAACTATAAGGAGGGACCTTATAAAAATAGTTTTATAAGCCCTGGTGAGGTAAAACAGCCAAATTTGTTTTTCCCTCATTGTAGGGAATGACCTACATAGGCTAGAATGGGGAGACTTTATTTTAATTTTAAAAGTCCCCTTAAGTGACAGATACAAAGAGTTTGGTATCAAATTAATTGTTATAATAAATGCCACAACTTCCAGTTGTTGGATTTAATATAACCTGCTCAGGTAAAGAGTTTTAAACTTTACCTGAAAAGTTGCCAATTTCAGCAATGCATTGTTTTTGCTGCTGTGCTCTGATTGGCCAGCCTCTGGCAGCCTGGCCAGGCTGCCTTGATGAGGTGTGAAGTGGCCTGACTTCACACAAAGGGAAGTGCCTGTGGGAGGGGATCTCCCCTCAGCAGATGGTGAGGCAGGAAGGGGGAGGGCTGCCAAACTGGTCTTCAAAGGCAGAGAAGGACACTTGGAGCAACCCAGCAACACCCCCACATCCTGAAACCCCAGACAACTAGGTGCCCCCTTGATTAGATTAGGAGAGGGCAGGAGAGGGGTGTGTTTATGATTTTTAGCCACACCAGTGGGTGGGCTCAGCCAGATGGAACCTCCAAAAATCATTTTCAGCCATGTTGGATTTTTGAGGAATGTTGCCTCCTGGGATAGATTTTTGCCACACTTCCCAGGAAGTGGTCATCACAGGGGGAAGGACCCTGCGCCTGATTGGAGAACCTGGACCACCCTGTTTTTCACCCAGGAGCAAGGATAAAACTAGCAGACCTGCACCCACACCTCAGTTCCCTACCACATCCAACAAGGAAGAACCAAAGGAGAAGAAGGACTGCCCTGCTGGACCCCTGGGCTGCACCTGGAACCTGCACTCAGAAGGACTGCACCAGCTGCACACTTGGGCTTCACCACAAGAAGGACTTTGCCTGGCTTCAACTGGTTCAAGGAGGGACTCCCTGTTTGCTACAGGTAAAAATTGCTAACCAGAGTCCCCGGCACTAACTTCTGAAGAAAGCAACCAGCTGACCACTGCCCAGTGGCCAAAAAGGAGTTTGCGCCAGGTGCATTCTGGGAGTTGTAGTTCACAAGGATCATCTCAGAGCTTCTGGAACCTTGGGGTGAGCTGTGGACCCCAAAAGAACCTTAAAAGAACATCTGGGAGAAGCCCCGGAAGTTTGGAGAAGTTTGGAGAGCTTTTGAAATAAGCTCCATAGAGGGACCGACTCACCGCAGCAACTCTAGCCGCCTTGCCTCAACCGCAACCCAGCCTGATTTGCAGGTTTGTCCCAGTGAAGAAAATCTCCAAAAAAGAGACTAAGTCCGAAGGTAAAAAGTTGACCGGGACCTCCCAGCCAGCGTATCCGAGGAGGGCTCCAAGGACGTCGGATCAAGATCCAGGTTTACCCCGGTTGAAGGATTTTCACCTCAAAAAAACGACTAAGTCCGAAGGTAAAAATCTCCACCGAGGATTCCAGCGACACGTATTCGGAGAAGAGTTCCAGAAGGTCGGATTGGACTGGCAGGTTCATCCCGCTGAAGAAAATCTTCAGAAAAGAGACTAAGGGGGTCATTCTGACCCTGGCGGTGGACTACCGCCAGGGCCAACGACCGCGGATGCACCGCCAACAGGCTGGCGGTGCATCCATGGGCATTCTGACCGCGGCGGTACAGCGCGGTCAGAAACGGAAAACCGGCGGTGTCCCGCCGGTTTCCCGCTGCCCTGGGGAATCCTCCATGGCGGCACTGCAGGCAGCGCCGCCATGGGGATTCCGACCCCCTTACCGCCAGCCTGGCTCTGGCGGTTTTGACCGCCAGAACCTGGCTGGCGGTAATGGGTGTTGTGGGGCCCCTGGGGGCCCCTGCAGTGCCCATGCCATTGGCATGGGCACTGCAGGGGCCCCCTAACAGGGCCCCACCAAGATTTTCAGTGTCTTCCAAGCAGACTCTGAAAATCGCGACGGGTGCAACTGCACCCGTCGCACCCCTTCCACTCCGCCGGCTCCATTCGGAGCCGGCATCCTCATGGAAGGGGGTTTCCCGCTGGGCTGGCGGGTGGCCTTCTGGCGGTCGCCCGCCAGCCCAGCGGGAAACTCAGAATAACCGCGGCGGTCTTTTGACCGCACAGCGGTATTCTGGCGGTTCCCGCCAAGCTCAGAATGACCCCCTAAGTCCGGAGGTAAACATTTGACCGAGGCCTCCCGCGAGCTGTAGCCGAGCAGGGCTCCATCGCGGTTGGCCTTAAACTTTGACTTTGCCCCGGTTGAGACGCAACCAGATGACCCGATTGGTGCTTTTTGTTTCTAGGCGCTAAAAAAACAATAATTCTTTAAAAATTCATATCTCCGGTTCACCTTCTCCGATTTTGTTCATTTATGTGTCATTTTAAAGATAAAAAATATTATATATTTTCAGAAATTGGTTTTGGATTTTTAAACTGTTTCCTGTGTTTTATTTGATTACTGTTTTGTGATTTTGAATGCTTTACACTCTGTCTCCTAAGTTAAGCCTTGTTGTTGCCAAGCTACGAAGGGTTGAGCTGGGTTTAATTTACTGGGACCTAATTGGACCTAAGTGGAGGTTACTGGCCTATTGCTAAGTGTAGGTACTTACCTGCCCTTACCAATAACCCATTTTCCAACAAATGCATTACCCTATCTTAATTTTAAGAAGTGCGGATTGACGTCACCGATTGCCCCATCTGTAAAGCTCTCACAAAAGAGGACGAACATTTAGATGAAATGCAATATAATTTGCTTTCATTTAACAGTGTTGGTACAAATGGTGTGCACCAGTTTTCCTTGGTCGGCCTTTCATAAGTATTCATAGCACAGAAATGGGTCAGGAGAAAATGCACCAGATTTCATGAACTGCGTTCCCAGCTCCAGTGCCTTGGTGTTCTCCAATTAAACACCTTACACGGACGATGATGGCATGCAGAGCGGGGTCATGGCTTCAAATATAGCTTTTGAGACATTAGAAAGCTAGAGCTGCCAGTGGTAAAAACTCAACATATGCTGAAGGACACTAAATATATATCTAGACTGTTAAAAAGTAAACTGAATTAACAGGGGCGTTGGTTGGTCAGTAAGATTGGGGTGGTCGAGTGGGTTGAGTGTTAGATTTTCTGAACAAATCACGTTGCCCTAGCATGTTAAAATACATTACACGGCAAACAGGGCACATGTGAAGGGCTTAAGGGAAGTGAAAGGGAGAGGGACACTGATTTTTAGGGGTACTGGGTGAGAGGAAACAATGTTTAGGCAAATAACCAACTTCTTTAAATACTTTCAAACCAGAGAGAGGAAGAGTGTGTGTGTTTTTGCCTGAGTGAATGTAAACATTATTGGTGAATTTTGACAGAATGCTCACCATACCCGACCGAAGGCTGATGCACCAAAACTATTTACCAGAAAATATATTTATTGGAAGTTGTGACACCCCAAGCACCCTCCTGAAGCTTCAACCCTGTGAATTAAAACGATGTTTAAAACTCACTGTACAATGAGGCAGAAAAGGCAGTCTGTAAATACGGACATGCAGTAGTTTGGGGCCGGAATTCAAACAGATTTAAAAGGCAGTCTTGTTATGAACCTGCGTCACCTGCTTCCATGTTTCACTGTTAAGAGCCTACAAGAATAATCTCATGATGCAAATTTCATGCAGCTCTCTTGCCTTATGCAGGCCAATCAGCTCATAAAATATACTACATTGACAACCACGTCTTATGCACGAGTGAAGAGAACCTTTCACTTCTCTTCAGGACACCCTTTCTAAAAAATGCCCACGGTTGTGGGACAAGGCCTTGGGGTGGGCAGAGGAGAAGGGCAGATTTAAACATTTATTTTAAAATTTAGAAAGGGGTCATGTGTGCAGCCTCCTCCCTGATATTTTCGAGCCCATCTGCCCAGGGACTGCTAATGTTAGAAGGGGTTCCTGGTCGTCATCCCTGGGAGCCCAAGCAAATAGTATTTAAATTTGGTAGAGGGGCATGAGTGGGGGCCCCCTACCAAAGTGCTTCCTGCCTGTGGTCCCCATCTCCCCGGGGCGCCAGCTGTAGAAATGATCCACACAACCTATGGTAAGTATATGGTTTACATTGCAAAATCATTGAACTTCTTCGGTAACACAATGGATCTATCCCCTCTTGTTGTCATTTTAGTAGTATTACTAATTGGTGTTTTAACACCTTCACTGGTACTGGGTCCTCCATCATTTATGTGTACATTCCTGTTCTCAACCTGACCAGTATTTTTGATTTCATCCCATAACCAATCTATTGTTCCCTTGCCACTCCAAAATGTTGTCACATCCTATTAAAGTGCCAAAGTTTCTCATCACTTAATAATGCTGATTTGTTGTAAATTGTTTCCACTTGCAAATGTTTGGAAAATTAGCTTTCACCCTTATTATATGTATGACCTTACTTAACTCTTACCCAATCTCCTGGTGTCAAATATTCTTCTTTGGCACTGTTTTTTATCATAGGAAGACTTATATACTTTCTGCATTTTTGTCGTTAGCTTTACCCATTTATGGAAACTACCTTCTACATAACATCTTATTTTTCCAAGCCACATTGTCTTTTGTATAGGGTTCTCTACCTATTAGGATCCTGAACGGACTGTAGCCTGTTCCTTTGGCTGTTATTCTATATGCCCATAAAGTACTACTCAGCTCCTTTTCCCAATCTAGTTTTGCATTAATGGCCGCATGTACGCATTCCATGATCACTTTCTTAAAGCGTTCAACAATCCCATTCTCTAGCAGGATGGTAAACAAGTGTTTTTTTCTTTTATCCCATTCCTGCTTAGAAATTTCTCATATTCGTCTGAATTAAATTGCGGACCATTGTTGCTTAGTATGCTTTGGGGAATTTCTTCCCTTAAGAATACATTCTATAGAAAGGAAATAATAAAATGAGGTCACGGCCCAAAGAAAATGAGGTCACGGCCCAAAGAATAGCAGAGAAATACTTAGCACAGCGTGCACAAGGGTTTGAGTTTGGAGAAAAAGTTGGGCAGCTGCTAGCGATATGGACAACCCAGAAAACAGCGGCTGGGGTTATTAGAGAGATCGAAGACTGGCAAGGACAGATAATATCAGAAGTGGGTGGAATTAGAAAGGTGTTCCATGGATATTATCAGGAACTTTATAATGATACATCAGTATATTCGGATGAAGAAATTTTACAGTTTTTATACCCCATTAAGATGGAGAAACTAGGTAAGAGCGACAAGTCACGCCTGGGAGAGCAGATAGATATTTCAGAAATAGATATGGCAACGAGTAACCTGCCCACAGGGAAAGCTACTTGTCCTGATTCGATCCCCTTAGAATTTTATAAAACGTTTAAACTATTGTTACGTCCGGTTATGTTAGAGCTGTATACTCAGGTACAGAATGGAGGGAAAATCCCCCCATCTTGGGATCTGGCTAATATAGTTATGTTCCAGAAGAAGGGAAAACCCCTGTTAAATCCAGCCTCATATCGCCCGATCTCATTAATAAATAGTGATGTTAAAATATATTCAAAGATCTTGGCAGTTCGATTATCACCGGTGATAAAGAAGCTGGTTTCCCCGCGGCAGCATGGGTTTGTCCCAGGAAGAGATACAACTAATCATATCCAGAGAGTTTTAGCACTCTTTGACTCTACGGAAGTAGCAAAGGAACTTATGGCGGCTGCATTTTTGGACGCAGAGAAGGCATTCGATCGGGTAAATTGGAAGTATCTGTGGTACGTTATGGAGCATTATGGGGTAGGGAAGAAATTTATTATAGCAGTAAGGGCTTTATATAGATCCCCGGCTGTGAGAATACAACTAATGGGAGGACAATCTAAGAGTATTTTGATTAGGAGAGGTACCAGGCAGGGATGCCCATGCTCTCCCCTCCTGTTTGCTTTGTATATAGACCCTTTGCTTAGATAGTTGGAAGAAAATAGTAAGATTCCACCAATCCATAGGCAGGGATGGGATACAAAAGTCTTAGCATATGCAGATGATATAGCCATACTAACCCCCTCTCCGGATTCAGCACTGAGAGAGATCGAAGTGGTGACGAAAACATTTGGAAGGTTTTCCGGATACCTGTTAAATGGAGCTAAAACGCAGCTGTTGGCTAATCAATACACAAATACTAAAGACACACGGAGGGTGGATCATGCAGTATATTTAGGTATTAATATTACGCCAAAGGTAGATGAAGTTGTCAATTTAAATATAGATCCTATACTTGCAAAATTTAGAGAAGATATGTGCAGATGGAATAACCTGCATTTAACTATTGTAGGGCGATGCAATATGGTAAAGATGATCTTCCTCCCGAAGCTGTTGTATCTATTTCGCGCCATACCACTGAACTTTACTAACCTAAAATTTAAAGAGATCGATAGAGTAATTATGAGATTTATATGGGCATATGGTAAGTGTAGGAGATCAAGCAAATTTATGTCCCTCCCTCGAGAAAGGGGTGGGTGGTCCTTACCGCATATAAAATTATATCAAATGGCTGCAGCTTTACAGTATATGCACCCGTTATGGGGGCCTAATAAAGAAGAAGTTATAAAAGCGGACCGCCCCAATATATACGAGTTGCAGATAGGAGCAGTAGCCAATGGGTGTTTGGTAACATATCACGAGCCTGGATATTATAAGAAAACTAGGTATAAGGTTTTGGGAGCGGCTCATAAGTGCTGGCGATTATGGTACAAAAAGAAAGGATTTGGTAGATATAATTATTATACCATGATCGAGAAGAATCCACTGTTCCCTGAAATATTTCATGATAAATATTTGGCAAATTGGTCCACCTTAGGTATAACCAGGTTAGGGAACTTTTTTGATAACTCAGGGGTCAAGGCGTTTCGAGATTTTCAGGAACAGTATGGTCTAGAGAAAAGGGACTTTTTCAAATATTTACAGATAAGGGATTTTTTAGGGAAAAAAACAGGGGGGGTCCAGGGATTTAAAAGTAACCAACTGCTGAATGATATTCTGGCTAATCCCAGTATAACTATTAGGTCAATCTATCCTTTCTTATTGGCAGAACAATCAGATGATCTAGAAAAGAATAAGGAGAGGTGGAGCAAGAAGTTGGTAGATGGGAGTAACAACTTTATGAGGTCACTGGAGTTGGGATGCACTACTCTATTATCATCTTCCTTGCAAGCGCAACACTATAAGACTATGTTCGATCTGTATCATACCCCAGCTCATCTCGCCAAATGGGGATGTGTGTCAGGAATAAACTGTCCAAGATGTGGGATGTATGGCTCAGACATCATACATATGATGTCTACATGCGGGGAATTAAAGGCCTCGAGGGAAGGTATTCAATCTGTTTTGAAGGAGGTCATTGTCCTTACACCTGAGATCATGGTCTTTGGGATTGATGGCGAAGCAGCCGGATCACATAGAGCGTTTATCTTTGTAGCTATGGCGGTGTTCCGAATTTGTATATCAACAGCATGGCTGGATTTACGACCCCCGTCCTGGCAACAATGGTTGGCTAGGCTACTGTCTGTATATCATTTGGAGGTGGCATTGTATGAACGTAAGGGGAAACAGGCTAGGAGGAAAGGGAAGGCAATATGGGGTCCACTTCAGGCTTGGATACAGGCCCATAATGATCGGGCCCACCCTCTTCTAAATTAATGGGGTACCATCTCTAGATTGGATCTGAGGGGTGGTTACGTTTTGTATTTTGTACGATGTAACTAGGTGATGTTTTCCTCTTGTCTGTCCCACTCTATGTTCTGAAAAATTTGTTAAGTTTTCAGTGTAAAATGATCCAAGAATATATGTGTTATATGTTTCCTTCCAATAATAAAAAAAAAAAAAAAAGAAAGGAAATAATAGTTTTTGTGTCAATGCTTTCCACCACTTCTGTCTCTAGCCATTTAGAATAATGGTCAATTGCCACTACTACATATCTGGACAACCACCATATCTATACATGTTTCTTCCCAGGGATGTTCCAGATATTTCTTCAACATAGTTTGATCTTTATCAGTGTTGGCACAAATCTGACAATTCTTAACCACTCTTTCTGATTCTACACCTACTCCAAGCCACCAATATTCTGATTTTATCTTTTTTTTTTTATTTCACTTTACTTAAATGTCCTTCATCATTAATATCTAAAATTCTCAACCTTAAATTCTTCAGAGGAATTATTCTTTCTCTTCTCAGTACATATCCAGTCATCAATGGATAGTTCATCATTGATTTTCCACCATTTCCTGCATTCTTCTTGCAATTTACTCTTCACTGGTCGATCTTTGATTATAAACTCCTTAATTAATGTTAATGTTACACCCTCTTTATAGTTTATCTCCCATTCTTTTTTTAAATTGGACATTTACCTTCTTCAATTGCTGCAACACTGCAGTCATTCCATTCCTCATACTCTTGTTCTACATTCGATGAGAGTGAGTGAGTTAAATAATCTGCTATCTGATTCATTTTCCCTGGTACATATTCTACATCATACAGGAAATCCAGTAACTTTAAACTAATTCTTGCCATCATTGGAGTAGCTTTAATAGAGCCTTTGGATGTAAGAACTTTAACTAAGGGTTTGTGTTCCATACGCATTGTAAATCTAGTTCCCCACA
This sequence comes from Pleurodeles waltl, assembly GCF_031143425.1. Classification (NCBI taxonomy): domain Eukaryota; kingdom Metazoa; phylum Chordata; class Amphibia; order Caudata; family Salamandridae; genus Pleurodeles; species Pleurodeles waltl. The sequence goes on along the minus strand of NC_090444.1, from coordinate 225,985,885 downwards.
CATACTGTCTAAATCATTCCATCGACCATACCGCTGTTAATAATTCCTTTTCAATTACAGAACACTTTTCTTCTGGAGGTGATAATGACCTTGAAGCAAACAGCATTGTGCTATCTATACCTGTATCATCAATTTGTGTTAATACAGCTCCCAGTCCTTTTCCACTTGCATCCGTGGTAATAACACTGTGTGTACTAATCTCAAATCCTTGTAAAGGAAGATCTGTACTTAGTTCTCGTTTGATCTTTTTGAAATCATTTCCCTAACAGAATTCATTTTTTACTTTTAAGAGTTGCTTTAATCTGTGTGTTTTCATAGCAAAATTACTCACAAATTTAGCATAATATTCTGTTTATTCTAAGAAGAATCTAACTTCATCCTTCGATGTGGGAGCAGGTGTGTCTTCAATCGCTCTAATTATCATTTTCTTGGGAGAAATTCCATCACTTCCTACTTCATGGCCCAAATTTGTTACAGAATTTAAGGCAAATGTGAACTTTTTCAGTTCTGCTGTCAACCCATTCCTAGCTAGTATCTCTAACACCAATTTCAATTTTGCATCATATTCTTGTTTATCTCTGCCCATTACCAGTATAGCATCCTGAAAGTATGTCATCCCCTCAACATTCTTGAAACGTCTATACATCAATCTTTGGAACACTGCAGCTGCTGATGCTAGGCCCAATGGCCTACGGACAAATCTATAACACCCAAAGGGTGTTATAAATGGGGGAAGATTCCTGCTAGTATGATGTAATTGAACCTGGTGATAGGCCATGGTTAAATCTATAGTTGAAAAACATTTAATAGTCTACATTTTTGTCAACAATTCTTCAAAGCTAGGTAGAGGAAATTTGCCAATTACAATATGTATACTAAGATATCTTAGATCAATTCACAACCTCAGGCAGCCATTAGATGTTCGAACTACCACAAAGGAGGACAACCACTCTGCACTCTCGGTAGGTTCTATGATGCCTTTTGTCTCTAAAACATGTAATTCTTTCATGACATCCTCTCTAATTATTCTGGGTATATTCCTGACTTTATGAGTCACTGGCAAGGCCCCATCTTTTAGAATAATTTTGTGTACAGTTCCTGGCAATTTACCTACTTTACCTGAAAATACTGTAGGAAAATATTCCTTCATGTCTGTTTCAACCGTATAATCATGCTCATCAATTAACATTACTTGATCACCACTGTTGGGATCCAAAAGGATCCCTAACTCGCCTTGATCAACCCACCCCAAAAACTGAAGGTCCCCTCTCTGCTACCTACAACTTCCCTTTAGCAAACAATTTTTTAAATTCAAACTCAACCATCCTATAACCAACCATCGGAATTTATTCTTCTTTATATGTAAATGGTTGTATATCAGTCGGATTCAGTAGTTCCCCCTCTTTTGCAGCAAACTCTTCTTGCCATACTGATTGCTGAATGATTGTATAAAGTGAACCAAAATCTGCTACAATCTGTATAGGAATACAATTGATTTTTACATCACATTTAGTTTTTTTTTAAAGTTAAACTTTACACCTAAAACTGCATCATCAATACTAAGTATACCTTCAGCACTAGAAACTTAGGCCCATATTTATACTTTTTTAGCGCCGCGTTTGCGTAATTTTTTGACGCAAAAGCGGCGCAAACTTACAAAATACAATTGTATTTTGTAAGTGTGCGCCGCTTTTGCGTTGAAAAGCGGCACAAATGCGGTGCTAAAAAAATATAAATATGGGCCTTAGTCTTCATGCAGATCTCCGTTCTCCATGACACATTTAATTGCCTGATTATTATAATTCTTTTTCCTACACACTTTGGCAAAATTACCTATTACACCACAAAAAGCACATTTCATCTTCCTGGCAGGACATTCCTTATCCTTAGCTATGTGACCTTTATTATCACACCTGAAACATATAGGTCTTTTGTCACTGAAATCATGTGTGGGTTTCCCAGGTTTTTTCTATTCCAAGTTTGCTTCAACTTTCTTTCCAGATCTTTTTTCTAACTCTTTATTATTTGAAACTTTACAAACTGTTTCTCCTTGGTTATCCTCTTTTAATACTGCTTTCACACATCTTTTTCAGTTCAGCTTTTTTAATTGTAGCTGTAATTTCATTAAGTGGAGATTCTCCACAAACCCACAAACGTTCTTGAATGCTAGAATTGTTAGAATGCTTAACCAATTGAGTACCTACCTATAGCTATACAAGCTGTAGGTTGATAATATGAGTCCCTGTCATCCAGTGCATCTTTGAATTCATTCCTATCATCTGGTTGTCTAATCTTTTTTTCCATCTGGTTGTAAACGCGTAATCTTTCTGGTCTCAAACTATGTAATAGAATTTTCTACTTCCTGAAAGGTGTAAACATTTCCTCATTTTCTTTCTGTAAAGCTAAAATATAATTAGTGAAGCCGCCCATTTTAATGGTGGTTCGCCAGGACATGGGAGGAAAAGTACCAGTGGTGGAAGACCATAATTTTGAAATGCCATGCTGATATTTATTATACGTTCTATCTATAACAATATGAGCTTATGTATACTGTTCAATTCTACCATTCAAATCAGTCTCTTACATATTGAACAGCATGAATTATTTAAATCCATTAATTTGTATATGCTTTCCAGCACATTATGCACTATTTATAGCTGTGCTGAATATACTTAAATATTTTACAGTGGTGTGTTCATCACCGAATACACTTAGTAAATGCCCTCAATGTGGATGTGCACGTCACAAAATTGTGCCCTTCACTATACTGGAATTTTTGGTGTGCGCCTCAACACATTTGCTTAGATCCTTGTAAAATGGTGTGCGCATCACCAAAATGCACTTAATACTTGACATTTATCAAGCTGGACCACGCCGCGTGTAACACTTTTCCTCGTTGACTTACTCAAAATGGCGCTCATGTTGCTCACATGTACATGTTATGTACATTGTGCCGTACATCAATATGCTACGTCATGACTTCTTCCTTCTTCTTAATCACATCATGCACAGCAAATGCTTAACTTGCGCTCAAAGATTTAAATTTGATTTACGTCTGCAACTATTCTCTGAAACTCCTTCAGTCTCCAAACTACTACCAATGTCACCTGCAATACGTTGGGACCAAAGTTAGAATTCCGCGGCTTTGTGTCCCCACCACTGTCTCTGGTTGCTTGCCCTCCACTGTGAAGACACCTCTAAATTGGTGATGTCTATTCACAGACAATTCCGTCCTGGATCCGCACATACTCTGCTCATCGCCAATTTGTGGAAACGATCCACACAACTTATGGGGTGTATATGGTTTATTGGAGAGTGTTAGAAATGGGGTCTCTGGTTGGCAGTCACTTTTCACTCTGTCCAAGTAGGGACCCTCACTCTAGTCAGGGCAATGGAGAAACACACATCGATAAACCCTGTTTAACCCCTTGGTAGCTTGGCAAAAGCAGTCAGGTTTATCAAGCAATGTGCAAAGTATTTGTACCAACACACACAGTAATACAGTAATACAGTAATACAGTAAAAACACTACAAAATGGACACCACACCAGTTTCGAAAAATAGGTAATATTTATCAAAATCAAACAAGACCAAAAGGACAAAAATTCAGCAAACACAAGTCAAGATATGAATTTTCAAAAGAATAAAAGTCTTACTCTATAGAAAACAATGGAAACATTGATTTTACTTAAAGTACCTAGTTTGCTTCAAAAATAAAGCTGCACGGGCGAGCGTGCGTCGGAAAAGTCATCGGTGCATCAATTCCTTCCTATCAAGGAAGGCTGTGCGTCACTTCTTCTCCGGTCGGATAGGTGATGCATCGTTTTCCACCCTCTCAAGAGAGCGAAGCGTCAATTTCTGATCGGGAAGGCTCAGGTCCGCGCTGATTCACAATGACTTTGACACCGAGCGACGAAGCATGAGAAATCCAGTCACACAGTGTTGGAAAACCGCACTGTGAGGGGTTTGCATCATTATCAGCAGCCGCAAGTGGGTATTGCATTGTTTCTCCAGCCACGATGCGTCGCTTTCCTAGCTGTGATGCAGGTGGAGCGCCGATTCTTTCCACGAAGCGATGGCGCATTGTTTCTCAGCCGTGTTGGATTGAAAATTTCCCCGCACGGCGTTCCGTGCGTGAATTTCCCCTCTTGTTCTGCCAACTTCACCTTTCAAGGGTCCAGGAACGGGATAGGGCACCACTTGGCATGGCATGAGTCTCAGCAGAGAGTCCAGGTGCTGGCAGATGAAGTCTTTGATGTCCCTGAGACTTCAAAACAGGAGACAAGCTCAGTTCAAACCTTTGGAGATTCTTCTCAAGCAGCAATGCACAACAAAGTCCAGTCTTTGTCCCCTTTCACAGCCAGAAGCAGCAACTGCAGGATAGCCCAACAAAGCACAGCCACAGGCAGGTGCAGCACCTCTCCTCAGCTTTTCAGCTCTTCTCCTTGGCAGAGGTTCCACTTGGTTCCAGAAGTGATCTACAGTCTGGAGTTTTAGGTAGACTACTTATACCCCTTTTTGCTTTTGAAGTAGACAAACTTCAAAGGAATGTCTCTGTTGTTCACAAGATTTTGTTTTGCCAGGCCAGGACCCAGACACACACCAGGGGGTGGTACACTGCATCGAGTGAGGACAGGGCCTACCTTAGGAGTGCCTTACATGTATAAAAAAGGAAAGTTTAGGCCTGGCAAGTGGGTACATGTGCCAAGTCGAACTGGGAGTTTAAAACTGCACACACAGACACTGTAGTGGCAGGTCTGAGTCATGTTTATAGGGCTACTAATGGGGGTAGCACAACAGTGCTGCAGATCCACTAGTAGCATTTGATTTACAGTCCCTGGGCACCTTTAGTGCACTTTACTAGGAACTTACTAGTAAATCAAATATGCCAATCATGGAAAAGCCAATTACACATACACTTTACACAGGAAAATTCACACTTAAGCACAAACACACAGTCAAAACATGGGAAACAGAGGCAAAAAAGACAGGGGAGACCACGTCAAGGATGCCAGGTCTAAAAGAAAGCAAGCAGGTAATGTGCAGTTTGTACAACGAACCCTCCAACTGTCACCTCCTGCTCCATCCTCCTACCTATATTCCAGATTGCCCACATTTATAGTATTCTATAGTACCTAGGACACCATACCAGCGTAAGGGATCCCGGGCACCCATCTATGGGACTCAAAGAAAATCAAACTGAAAGCATTGCCATGCACCTTCCATATTTGGGTGTGCCCTCCCACTTTCCATAACCGGGAAAGCTGGGTCACACTACAGATACTTTCTCTGCTCGTAAGGAGCTGGTAGGAAGTGGGAAGGTTTAGGCTCCCCTACCAGAAATGAGTGTATTGGCAACACTGAGTGCTGGCCTTGGCAGCTCAGGAATGGGCTCCCTGCACTGCAAATGCATTTAAAAAAAGAGAAGGCCTTTGGGTGCTCTGAATGGGACTGGGGCATCCAAATACAAAAAGTGCAGGTCACGGCGCGAGCCTAGAATTCGTCTCAGGGTGTGGCCGCGGTTCATGTTTCTGACAGCTGGGCATGCCGCGCCCCTTCTGTTCTATATTTCCTCGCACGAGGCCCCAAATTGGGCATGGAGCCTCGTCAAGTTCTGGGTGCGGCGCACCCTCGATATTAGGCATGGGCACCCCTGACCACTCACTTACCTGGTGCAGCCTGTTCCTTTCTTCTTTTCTTATTTTTATACTTAGCAACCATGTTCTTCTTTATCCCAGGATGTCTTTCTTTTTCCCTGTATGCCTTAGGACCCTTTTCCAAAATGGCGCCTTTCTCTATATTCTCCTAGGATTCTTTCTCTATCCAATATGGTGTCTTTCTTCTTTCTGTTGGTCATTTCCTGTTTTAGGGTATATAAGGAGTGTGATTCTTGTTCTCCTTGCGCTGCAACACTTCCTTTGGTGGTGATCTTCGCTCCTGTCCAGTATAACCCAATAATGCCCTGCATGGGCTATGTAATCACTACTATAGTTATTATGGTGCCCCAAGGAGGGGCCAGGGACACCACCAGCTATCACTGTCAGTGCTGCGGGAAACTGCAAGGAGCACACCAGCCCCCCAGGAATGTTAAAAAAATTATTGTATGTCTCCTGTGTCACTGAATGCATGGCCTCTGGAGAGCTTACCACTGTTTTTAAATCACTCCAAGCTGAAGGTGTATGCACCTAATCTGGAGTGTGGGTACTCCTTGTAGTTCATTTTACAACTGCATTTTGAGACCTGGAGGGTGCTAAAGAAATACTCTAACATACATCTATGGTTGTTTGAAATATAAGTGTTTTATTTTAATTATCTTTGTGAGAACTATTATAATACCGTTCCATGTGTGTATTTGCGAATACATTAGAACATGATTAAATCTGTCCTGAAAGTATGTTTCAAAGCCTTTGCTTCACTCAGAGGCCATTTTAGGGTAATTCTTTTTCATCAATATTCAGAAAACTGCCTAATAAGGGCCATCAGTACAACATTAACTCTGTCTGCTATCTTTTGTTTGAAGAATGTGTGGTAAGTGAATTTGCAAAATATCAATTTGTTTCCCTCTCAACAAATAGCCTTCACAAAGCATCTTTTGATACACCAGAAAGAAGTGTTTTTTGTCTCAGACAAGGGTTGAGAAACTTGTATCACTCAGATGGGTGTTGTTCACTCATAAGAAGTAACTTGCTATAAGTGTAAGCAGACAAGAATAACACATTTTATTGTGCCCTGGTAAATAATGCATTTGAATGCCTTGGTATGTCATGTTCTTGTACACTGGAATCTGGACTGTGTGGAGAAAAGAACTGTGATCCCACTGCCGCCTTTTATCTCCCTGGAGGTTGATAGGTGTCAAGCACTGGTCAAGTTGCTGGAGGATGTGGCTGTCGATCCTCCTAATCAGTGGCAGCACGCTGAAGGGCTAGAATGTGAAGCTGGTGTTTGCATAACTGAGAGGTCTTTGAAAAACAAGGTAGACTCTTCAGTCCTTAAATGGAAGAATGCTGATTGACATATACAGTCATAACTAAACTTTCTCAGACCGCAAAAGAGGATGTGCACTAATGGTCAGGACAGACAATGCCAAGGATAAGAGTTATATAAATTATCAGGATGTGCAAAACTCAGGCCCTTGGCAAAGAGAGCAAAGAAAATTACTTTAGTGGTTTGAGCTCCACTTCCAAAAAGCATAGCAAACCCAAAGGTAGTTCCACCGGCTGCTGAAGTTCTCCCGCAAGATGTCTGGAATTCAAAATGTGACATGGGTTTGCATGCCTATGGCCTCATTCAAGAGGCGTGTGGTGCAGGGTTGCCACCGGGAAAGGGAAGAAATGGGCCGTATTTTCAAGATACGATGCATTTTTGTCCTCTCTCCTTTCGCTGGTGCACAAATTGCTGCCTAGCCCCAAACACAGGCACCCCTGCACCATGGGTGCCTGCGTTGTGGGGATGATATTTTTTGTGCAAGAAGGGACACCTGTTGTAGCAGTATGCAATACCAATTTCCCAAACCCATTAATCTACTTAAATATGCTTGGGAAGTATATTTGGCCATGACATCCCTTGCTGGCTGAGTGCGTTCGATAAAAAAGATTAATCTGTATATATGAAAAGTGCAGTGAAGATGGGATCTTGGGATTCCCTTCCACTAACCGTTCCCAGGTTTTCGGGTTCCCCTCCACTATGAAATCCCTGAATAAACTAATTCCTACCTTTTCCCATTTCTTGATAATCCTAGTCCATAACTGTAAACCTAGCCAGCTGGATTCCCTCAGTTCCATAGAGGGGTGAACCAGAGGAAAACAGAGTTCTTCCTTGAGTTAGGCATATCGATAAAGTATCATATGGGGACGCTTATACTTGGTACGCTTCAGAAGTCTGGGGATCTTAAGGAAAGTGGAAAGTTGGACACTAAAGTACCGAAAGCATTAGCTTGAGATAGAAATAATTAGAGGAGATCAGAAGACCTTGCTGCTTGCGTCACTGAATCTCGAGATGCTGCCTGATAATATTTTTTTTAATGGGGCAACGCTAATCCCCCATCTGGTATACTCAGTTGTAGTGTGTAATTAGGTGCGTGCTTTCTTGCCTTACCATATAAATTGATGCAGCATCTGGTCTAATTCTTTGTAATAATTTTGGGGAACTTTGATGTTCACGTTAGCGAAGAAAAGAGGAATAGTGGAAGAATCATCATTTTCACCACAGCTGTTCATCCAACGATTGTAGGGGGTGAGCTTTGCTACTTGTTGAGAAGTCTGTGAGCGTTTTGCATGCTATTTATGTGGTTAACTTGGTATACCTTGGAGAGGTTATGCAATACAAGTACCCCAAAGTACATGACTACCCATAAGACTGTATGATGCCTCCACATTGCACTAGGAAACACTGATGCTGAACTATTAAAAAGAAGAGCTTCCGACTTTCCATGATAAACTCTGTATCCCCCTAATCTGTAAATATTTGGATTTTGTCGAATGCTCTGGCAATGTTCTGTTCTTCTGCCAGTAGATATAGTATCATATCGTTCACAAATAATTTTACCTTGGGTACGTCCTGGATGGGGGCCTTGACCTGAATGTCGTGACAAAGCGCAGCCACTCAAGGTTCAATACATAGGGTGAAAAGAAGGGTAAGAAGCTGTTTTTGAGAATATATTTTGAATTTCAAAAGGCTAGCCTTGATGAGGGTCCTTCCAAGTTTGCTTTACAAGTTAGTGGTTGATTTCTTGTGGCACTGTCTCTAAATATAGATATTATTCAAATGCAATCAATGTAGAAATGGTTACCATATATTTTTTGATGAAACACCACGGTAAGCAAAGGCCTTGATGCATACTAGTCATGGACTGTTGTTTCTTGACTCTATAACATAGCTCCCTGTTTCTTGTAATTATCTTCTAAGATTGTTAAACTTGTGTTTCTGTTTCTTAACCCCTTAGCTGCTGAGGCTTTTCCACTCCCCTCAGCATTGATCACTTTTTAGGTCTCACCTGCCTGGCAGCTCAAGCTGACTGATTGATAAAGACATATTGTGCCGACCAGAAACTTAAATAGGGCTTATAGTCCACCATTTGCTTACCATTGGTTCTTATTTATTGTCACTCATTTCCTTGCCTATTATTCAATGACTGAAAAACTATCGCGTTTTAATATCTTTCTTAATTAAGCTCTTATTTCACTCTCTGCTTCACTTCTTCTCTAGAATTATTCCCTCATTATCATCCCTAACTCTGCTTCTCTTCAGATCAGAGTTTCTGGTGTTTCTAACATCACAATAGCTTCACTTATGAAGCTTAAACGGCCATTTCTGTGGGCTCTTCACGAGTATCATAGTTGAACCACTCGTCCACAGGCCCGGGGAGGTATGCAGAGAGCATCAGCCAAACCAATCCACAGAAAGCCCAGGGGTCCTCTTTCAGAAAAGGCAGACATGACTTTAACGTGATATCAAATATCAACAAACAGCAGAGAGGTGCCTAGAGTCGTGGGTCTCCTGAAGTAGTGCAGAATATATGTCTACTCACTTAGAGTGGACTAAGAATTCCGCTCCGCTGGCTGAGTTCGCAGAGTTTTCTCCACTCTGCGTTCCGAATGGAGAGCGCAGTTAACAAAAACTCAGCAAAGTGATGCGGAGTGGAGTTTTTTCCCTCGCTCGCCAGCGTTAAATTGGAGAGTGAGAGAAATCGCTAAGTTGGCGAGCACGAGTGACATTTTTTAACGTGAGCAGTCATGGTAGGCTGCGACGGCTCACAAAGAAAAAGCTGCTGCTCGCGTTGAGGAAGCTGCCGCTCAAGTCGAAAATCTACTCGAGGGGCAGAAAGAAGTTAGCGCCCTCTGACCCTCCGCGTGAAACAGTTTGTGCTGCTTTTACAGCATGGGAGAAACTCCAGTGCTGAAAATCAGTGTGAACAGCGCGACTTACCCAAACTCCTCCACTCGCGATACTCCGCGTAGTGCGGCAGAGGTTTTGGGCACTTTGTGGAGTTCAGCATAGCAGAACTCCATGAACTCTGCCCAGCCCTACTTATAGCAATTCTAGAGCAGTCCAATACAGGGGCTTGGCCCTCGAGATGACTCATAGCATAGCTATGTATAAATATATTTCCAGGTTGGTTAGCCCAGTCAAAACTCACTACAACCTCGTTGAGTGAAGTGTACTAATTGACCTGCATTTTAGGAGGCTCCTCAACCGCAGGGTTGGCTAGCAATAGTGAAAGTATTGCTCCTTCTCAAAAGAGAGAGGTGTGATTTGTAGATATGTTGAAGAGAATAGGACTGCTTTACATTTTGATGATTCAGAGTACATTTGGTATGTAAAAAACTTCAAAATGCATTGCAAAGCAATCACTATTATAGGAGAACATAGGAAGAAAAATGACTCACCAAACCAATGTTATTATCAAATGCAACAGAAAGGCTCCTCTGGGTGGAACCAATGCCCTGTCTATGAATATTTTAAAGAATAAATAACAATCGGTCAAGAGGACCAACGTTCAGTCCAATTAAGCCTAAAAACAGGTAATAATTGAGCAGTCTGTATTGAGTGGGTGGAAGATTGACATTGGTACTTCAGGCTATCTAAGGCTCTGTTTACTGTCCACTGATGCAGGCATCTTTATACTTAAAGCTGTTTTTGGCCGTTTCATGTTCTCTGTTGTCCATGTCCAGGATTCAGCCTCTTCCTCAAAACTAGCAGGGATGAGAGAGGGTGAGTGTGGTATGCTGCAAGTGGTGGAGGTGTGTGTTTGCCTCTGACTCCTTTCCAGACTTTTTGGAAGTGCAGAGAGCCGTGTAAGGGAAGTGAGATTGAACAAGCACAGTCAGAGGCTAACTGAAGAAGGTGAGTGGTCAAGCATTTCTGGGGCTAGTCTATTGCTGTTTTGAATCATGACATTTTAAATGTTAAATACTATATAACACCAGGGCCAGCATTACTGTAATATCTTTCATCCTACTCACCCTGCAAATCTAGTAGCCTATAAAGTCTTTCCCTTTCCTCTGTCTCCTTAGTCACGGACTCTAACACTTTCAGGTTTGCCTTTGGTTATTTTTTTTGTTATTACTCTCTTGGCGTCTACACCAGACGATGCAGACTGTCCATTCCCTGTCTTCATTTGGGTCACACAGATGCTCCTAAATCTCTAGTTTCCCAAAATATTAGTTTCTGTAACTCCTTGCTTATGACCCTGCTGCACCGTTGCCTGCATTTTACAAATATGTTATAGCAGGCATGTAACTCTCTCTGCCTCAAATGGCTTTCAGAAGCACCACCAGTCTCCCATTGACAAATAACTGAGGCCCATATTTATACTTTTTTAGCACTGCATTTGTGTCATTTTTTGACACAAATGCAGCGCAAACTTAAAAAATACAATTGTATTTTGTAAGTTTGCGCCGATTTTGCATCAAAAAGTGACGCAAATGCGGTGCTAAAAAAGTATAAATATGGGCCTGACTCATCTACAACCACAATGGCCTTCCAGCACCATTGGCATTTCCGTAGCTCCAGCCTATACAGGCAGTTGGAATGTAAGTCAGGGGCGTGCAATGGCTGGTGCTTGTTGGGCTCCTATCACCAGATGACAACTATTGTCCCCAAAATGGAAAAGGCGTATCTTCCATGAGATGCACAACTCTTATGATACATGCTTAGGAGATATTGTGCAAAAGGGGTTGTCAATTCCATTACATGGAGGTATGTTTGTTTTACTCATGATTAATGCGTCACTTGGAGTGTCACACGCACGATTTGCACAAGGACACTGAGAACACGGATATGGCACATATAAGCCAACTGAAAACTCAGAGTGAGGCTTGGGATGGAGCCTGGGGCCCTTTCACTATTTTTCAGGTCCGATGAATCTTTGTTTTGTCAGTTGTGAGGGATGAAGAGTAACAGTTATCAAATTTCTCAAACAATTTCTGTATAATCACAAAATAGCATTCAGAGTCGGTTCACAAGGTTAAAAGCCATAGTGTAAATATATAAAATCAGTAAAGGAGAATTAAAGTGTTGTTGTAGGAAGTTGGCTTTGTATGTACTATTTCAAAGTAAGAAATAGCATGCACAGAGTCCAATGGTTCCCCTCAGAGGTAAGATAGTGGCAAAAAGAGATAATTCTAATGCTCTATTTTGTGGTAGTGTGGTCGAGCAGTAGGCTTATCGGAGGGTAGTGTTAAGCATTTGTTGTACACACACAGGCAATAAATGAGGAACACACACTCAAAGACAATTCCAGGCCAATAGGTTTTTGTATAGAAAAATATCTTTTCTTAGTTTATTTTAAGAACCACAGGTTCAAGATTTACTAGTAATACTTCAAATGAAAGGTATTTCACTTAGGTAACTTAGGAACTTGGAATCAGCAAAATAGCATGTACAGTTTTCACAAAAATGGCAATAAGCTATTTTAAAACTAAACAGTGCAATTTTCAACAGTTCCTTGGGGAGGTAAGTGTTTGTTAGTTTTGCAGGTAAGTAAACCACCTACAGGGTTCAAAGTTGGGTCCAAGGTAGCCCACCGTTGGGGGTTCAGGGCAACCCCAAAGTTACTACACCAGCAGCTCAGGGCCGGTCAGGTGCAGAGGTCAAAGTGGTGCCCAAAATGCATAGGCTTCAATGGAGAAGGGGGTGCCCCAGTTCCAGTCTGCCAGCAGGTAGGTACCGGCGTCTTCGGAGGGCAGACCAGGGGGGTTTTGTAGGGCACTGGGGGGGACACAAGTCAGCACAAAAAGTACACCCTCAGCGGCACGGGGGCGGCCGGGTGCAGAGTGCAAACAGGCGTCGGGTTTGCAATGGAGTTCAATGGGAGATCCAGGGGTCTCTTCAGCCAAGCAGGCAGGCAAGGGGGGGGGCTCCTCGGGGTAGCCACCACCTGGGCAAGGGAGAGGGCCACCTGGGGGTCGCTTCTCCACTGGAGGTCGGATCCTTCAGGTCCTGGGGGCTGCGGGTGCAGTGTCTTTACCAGGCGTCGGGTTCTTAGAAGCAGGCAGTCATTGTCAGGGGGAGTCTCTGGATTCCCACTGTAGGCGTCGCTGGGGAGGCTCAGGGGGTCAACTCTGGCTACTCACAGGGTCGCAGTCGCCGGGAAGTCCTCCCTGTACTGTTGTTTCTCCGCAGGTCAAGCCGGGGGCATCGGGTGCAGAGTGGAAAGTCTCACGCTTCCGGTGGGAAACGTGCTGTCCTTTAAAAGTTGTTTCTTTGTTGCAAAGTTGTTTCTTCTTTGGAGCAGAGCCGCTGTCCTCAGGAGTTCTTGGTCCTTTTAGATGCTGGGTAGTCCTCTGAGGCTTCAGAGGTCGCTGGACCCTGGGGAACGCGTCGCTGTTGCAGTTTTTCTTGAAGTGGGGAGACAGGCTGGTAGGGCTGGGGCCAAAGCAGTTGGTGTCTCCGTCTTCTCTGCAGGGCTTTCAGGTCAGCAGTCCTTCTTCATCTTCAGGTTGCAGGAATCTATCTTGCTAGGTTCTGGGAGCCCCTAAATACTCAATTTAGGGGTGTGTTTAGGTCTGGGGGGTAAGTAGCCAATGGAAACTAGCCCAGAGGGTGGCTACACCCTCTTTGTGCCTCCTCCCTGAGGGGAGGGGGGCACATCCGTAATCCTATTGGGGGAATACTCCATCTGCAAGATGGAGGATTTCTAAAAGTCAGAGTCACCTCAGCTCTGGACACCTTAGGGGCTGTCCTGACTGGCCAGTGACTCCTCCTTGTTTTTCTCATTATCTCCTCCGGCCTTGCCGCCAAAAGTGGGGCTGTGGCCGGAGGGGGTGGGCATCTCCACTAGCTGGAGTGCCCTGGGGTGCTGTAACAAAGGGGGTGAGCCTTTGAGGCTCACCGCCAGGTGTTACAGTTCCTGCAGGGGGAGGTGAGAAGCACCTCCACCCAGTACAGGCTTTGTTACTAGCCACAGAGTGACAAAGGCACTCTCCCCATGTGGCCAGCAACATGTCTGGTGTGTGGCAGGCTGGCAAAACTAGTCAGCCCACACTGGAAGTCGGGTATGTTTTCAGGGGGCATCTCTAAGATGCCCTCTGGGGTGTATTTCACAATAAAATGTACACTGGCTTTAGTGTGCCTTTATTGTGCTGAGAAGTTTGATACCAAACTTCCCAGTTTTCAGTGTAGCCATTATGGTGCTGTGGAGTTCGTGTTTTTACAGACTCCCAGACCATATACTCTTATGGCTACCCTGCACTTACAATGTCTAATGTTTTGCTTAGACACTGTAGGGGCATAGTGCTCATGCACCTATGCCCTCACCTATGGTATAGTGCACCCCCCTTAAGGCCGTAAGGCCTGCTAGAGGGGTGACTTATCTATGCCATAGGCAGTGTGAGGTTGGCATGGCACCCTGAGGGGAGTGCCATGTCGACTTAGTGATTTTCTCCCCACCAGCACGCACAAGCTGGCAAGCAGTGTGTCTGTGCTGAGTGAGGGGTCCCCAGGGTGGCATAAGACATGCTGCAGCCCTTATAGACCTTCCCTGGCATCAGGGCCCTTGGTACCAGGGGTACCAGTCACAAGGGACTTACCTGGATGCCAGGGTGTGCCAATTGTGGAAACAAAGGTACAGGTTAGGAAAAGAACACTGGTGCTGGGGCCTGGTTAGCAGGCCTCAGCACACTTTCAAATCATAACTTGGCATCAGCAAAGGCAAAAAGTCAGGGGGTAACCATGCCAAGGAGGCATTTCCTTACAGTTGTATAATGTTAAACTTACTTAGCATATACAGACTAAGACCTCAATCACCACAATGTAGAAAATCAGAAAAAAACATGTGTTGTTTGGTCACCAAAACCAAGTTCTCATGCCTAATCATTTAAACTAAAACCTGCCTATTCTCATTCTCAAGGGTAATGGAGAAAGCTCCACAAACAGAAATTCAGTAGAATATTCTGTTAAGAGAGGTATGGTGACATGAAGCCACATAGAAAATATAAGGTCTGTACCTCAGAAGGGTCCATTCAGCTCTAGGGGTAGGAAAAGAATCTGAATCTCTCGCTAACTAAATGTTCCTTAAATCACAAAAAGTCAGGGGGTAACCATGCCAAGGAGGCATTTCCTTACACAATCCCCCCTCCCCCCCAAACGAAAGAGGATGAGACTAACCTTTCCCAAGAGAGTCTTCATTTTCTAAGTGGAAGAACCTGGAAAGGCCATCTGCATTGGCATGGGCAGTCCCAGGTCTGTTTTCCATTATAAAGTCCATTCCCTGTAGGGAGATGGACCACCTCAAAAGTTTTGGATTTTCACCTTTCATTTGCATTAGCCATCTAAGAGGTCTGTGGTCAGTCTGAACTACAAAGTGAGTACCAAAGAGGTATGGTCTCAGCTTCTTCAGGGACCAAACCACAGCAAAGGCCTCCCTCTCAATGGCACTCCAACGCTGCTCCCTGGGGAGTAACCTCCTGCTAATGAAAGCAACAGGCTGGTCAAGGCCATCATCATTTGTTTGGGACAAAACTGCCCCTATCCCATGTTCAGAGGCATCAGTCGGCACAATGAACTGCTTGGAGTAATCTGGAGCTTTGAGAACTGGTGCAGTGCACATAGCTTGTTTCAGGGTGTCAAAGGCCTGTTGGCATTCTACAGTCAAGTTTACCTTCTTGGGCATTTTCGTGGGGGTAAGTTCTGTGAGGGGTGTCACTATTGATCCATATCCCTTCGCAAACCTCCTGTAGTACCCAGTCAAGCCAAGGAATGCCCTGACTTGAGTCTGGGTTTTTGGAGCTGCCCAGTCCAGAATAGTCTGGATCTTGGGCTGGAGTGGCTGAACTTGGCCTCCACCTACAAGGTGTCCCCAGTAAACCACAGTTCCCTGCCCTATCTGACATTTGGATGCCTTGATAGAGAGGCCTGCTGCTTGCAGGGCCTTCAAAACCTTCTTCAGGTGGACCAGGTGATCCTGCCAGCTGGAGCTAAATACAGCAATATCATCAAGATAAGCTGCACTAAAGGACTCCAAGCCAGGAAGGACTTGATTCACCAACCATTGGAAGGTGTGAGGGGCATTCTTTAAACCAAAGGGCATAACAGTAAACTGATAATGCCCATCAGGTGTGGAGAATGCTGTCTTTTCTTTTGCTCCTGGTGCCATTTTGATTTGCCAGTACCCTGCTGTCAATTCAAAGATACTTAAGTATCTGGCAGCACCTAGTTTATCAATCAATTCATCTGCCCTTGGAATGGGATGGGCATCTGTCTTGGTGACAGAATTAAGTCCTCTGTAGTCCACACAAAACCTCATCTCTCTCTTTCCATCTTTGGTGTGAGGTTTGGGGACTAAGACCACTGGACTAGCCCAGGGGCTGTCAGAGTGCTCAATGACTCACAATTCCAGCATCTTGTGCACTTCCACTTTGATGCTTTCCTTAACTTAGTCAGACTGTCTGAATTTTTTTTTTTTGACAGGCATGCTGTCTCCTGTGTCCACATCATGGGTACACAGGTGTGTCTGACCAGAGGTTAGGGAAAAGAGCTCAGCAAACTGTTGGAAGACCTTCCTACAGTCAGATTGCTGTTGGCCAGAGAGGGTGCCTGAATAGATTACTCCATCTACTGAGCCATCTTTAGGGTCTGTGGAGAGGAGATCAGGGAGAGGTTCACTCTCAGCTTCCTGGTCCTCATCTGTTACCATCAACAGATTCACATCTGTCCTGTCATGAAAGAGTTTGAGGCGGTTCACATGGATCACCCTTTTGGGGGTCCTGATAGTGCCTAGGTCTACCAGGTAGGTGACCTGACTCTTTCTTTCTAGCACTGGGTAAGGGCCACTCCATCTGTCCTGAGGTGCCCTGGGAGCCACAGGCTCCAGAACCCAGACTTTCTGCCCTGGCTGAAACTCAACCATAGCAGCCTTTTGGTCATACCACATCTTCTGGAGTTGTTGGCTGGCCTCAAGGTTTTTACTTGCCTTTTCCATGTACTCTGCCATCCTGGAACATAGGCCTAGTACATAGTCCACTATGGCCACTTGTTTAGGCTCATGAAGAGGTCTCTCTCAGCCTTCTTTTACAAGAGCTAGTGGTCCTCTTACAGGATGGCCAAACAGAAGTTCAAAGGGGGGAAACCCTACTCTCTTCTGAGGCACCTCTCTGTAGGCGAAAAACAGACATGGCAAGAGGACATCCCATCTCCTTTTGAGTTTTTCAGGGAGCCCCATGGTCATGCCTTTCAATGTCTTGTTAAACATTTCTACAAGACCATTGGTTTGTGGATGGTATGGTGTGGTGAATTTGTAAGTCACCCCACACTCATTCCACATATGTTTCAGGTATGCTGACATGAAGTTGGTACCCCTGTCAGACACCACCTCCTTAGGAAATCCCACTCTAGTAAAGATACCACTGAGTGATTTGGCTACTGCAGGGACAGTAGTGGACCTAAGAGGAATTGCTTCAGGGTATCTAGTAGCATGATCCACTACTACTAGTATGTATTGGTTCCCTGAGGCTGTGGGAGGTTCAAGTGGACCCACTATGTCCACACCAACTCTTTCAAAGGGGACCCCCACCACTGGAAGTGGAATGAGGGGGGCCTTTGGGTGTCCACCTGTCTTACCACTGGCTTGACAGGTGGCACAGGAGACACAAAACTCCTTTACCTTCTGGGACATGTTGGGCCAATAGAAATGGTTAACTAACCTTTCCCAAGTCTTGGTTTGTCCCAAATGCCCAGCAAGTGGAATATCATGAGCTAAGGTCAGAATGAACTTCCTAAACTCCTGAGGCACTACCACTCTCCTAGTGGCACCAGGTTTGGGATCTCTTGCCTCAGTGTAGAGGAGTCCATCTTCCCAATAGACTCTATGTGTTCCAGTGATTTTTCCTTTGGTCTCTTCAGCAGCTTGCTGCCTAAGGCCTTCAAGAGAGGGACATGTTTCTTGCCCCTCACACAGCTGTTCCCTTGTGGGCCCCCCTGGGCCTAAGAGCTCAACCTGATAAGGTTCTAACTCCATGGGCTCAGTTCCCTCAGAGGGCAGAAAATCTTCCTGGGAAGAAGGGTTCTCTTTCTCTTGTTGTGTAGAAGCTGGTTCCCCAGTCTTCTTTCCTTTTCTCTTCGAGGGTTGGGCCCTTTTTCTAGGCTCCAACACCACTTATTCACCCTGAGCCTTGCAATGTGCCCTTGTCTTGACACACACCAGTTCAGGGATACCCAGCATGACTGCATGGGTTTTGAGTTCTACCTCAGCCCATGCTGAGGACCCTAGGGGGGTTATTCTAACTTTGGAGGAGTGTTAATCCGTCCCAAAAGTGACGGTAAAGTGACGGATATACCACCAGCCGTATTACGAGTTCCATAGGATATAATGGACTCGTAATACGGCTGGTGGTAAATCCGTCACTTTTCCGTCACTTTTGGGACGGATTAACACCTCCTCCAAAGTTAGAATAACCCCCTAGGTCATTTCCAAGCAAACAGTCTACAGGGATATTTGAGGAGACCACCACCTGTTTCAGGCCATTGACCCCTCCCCACTCTAAAGTTACCATAGCCATGGGATGTACTTTAGTCTGATTGTCAGCGTTGGTGACTGGATAAGTTTGTCCAGCCATGTATTGACCAGGGGAAACCAGTTTCTCTGTCACCATGGTGACACTGGCACCTGTATCCCTCAGGCCTTCTACACTTGTCCCATTAATTAAGAGTTGCTGCCTGTATTTTTGCATATTAGGGGGCCAGGCAGCCAGTGTGGCTAAGTCCACCCCACCCTCAGAGACTAATGTAGCTTCAGTGTGAACCCTGATTTGCTCTGGGCACACTGTTGATCCCACCTGGAGATTGGCTATTCCAGTGTTAGCTGGAGTAGAGTTTGGAGTGGAACCTTTCTTGGGACAGGCCTTGTCTCCAGTTTGGTGTCCATGCTGATTACAGCTACGACACCAGGCCTTTTTGGGATCAAAGTTTTTACCCTTGTACCCAAAATTGGATTGTGAAGAGGCTTTGGACCCTCCCTCCTGAGCAGGTTTTTGGGGCCCTGTAGAAGACTCTTTACTTTTTCCCTTGGATGTCTCAACACTCTTCCCCTGGGGAGTCTTTGTGACCCCTTTCTTTTGGTCACCCCCTGTGGAAGTCTTGGTCACCCTAGTCTTGACCCAATGGTCCGTCTTCTTTCCCAATTCTTGGGGAGAAATTGGTCCTAGGTCTACCAGATGCTGATGCAGTTTATCATTGAAACAATTACTTAATAGGTGTTCTTTCACAAATAAATTGTACAGCCCATCATAATCATTTACACCACTGCCATGAATCCAACCATCCAGTGTTATAACTGAGTAGTCAACAACATCAACCCAGGTCTGGCTCGAGGATTTTTGAGCCCCCCTGAACATAATCCTGTACTCCTCAGTTGAGAATCCAAAGCCCTCAATCAGGGTAGCCTTCATGAGGTCATAGGATTCTGCATCTTTTCCAGAGAGTGTGAGGAGTCTATCCCTACACTTTCCAGTGAACATTTCACAAAGGAGAGCACCCCAGTGAGATCTGTTTACTTTTCTGGTTGCACAAGCCCTCTCAAAAGCTGTGAACCATTTGGTGATATCATCACCATTTTCATATTTAGTTACAATCCCTTTAGGGATTTTAAACATGTCAGGAGAATCTCTGACCCTATTTATGTTGCTGCCACCATTGATGGGACCTAGGCCCATCTCTTGTCTTTCCCTTTCTATGGATAGGATCTGTCTTTCCAAAGCCAATCCTTTGACCATCCTGGCTAACAGGAGGTCATCTTCATTAAGGCTGCCCTCAATGCTTGCAGAGCTGTTGGACTCTCCTGTGAGAGAAGCAACATATCTGACTATCACTTGTGGAGAAGGGGTTTGAGGAACCCTGGGCTCACTATCTAGGACTGGAGGTGGGAAATCCTCCACATCACTAGCTTCCCCCTCTGGGAAGGTATCATCAGAGGGGTTATTTTTAGCAAACTCTGCCAAAAGCTCCTGGAGCTGTACTTTGGTAGGGTTTGAACCAGTTTTTATCTTTTTTATTTTGCAGAGAGACCTTAACACTGACATCCTAAGATGCAGGTAAGGGGTGAGGTTGAGTTCCATCACTATCTCTTCTGCAGCAGACATTATGTTTCTAAAAGTTGGAATACTTTTTAAGAATCTAAAACTATCTCTAGAACTAAATTCAAACTTTTACAAAACTTTTAAACTCTAAAAGAAATGCTAACAGGGACTAACACAAGGCCCTAGCAGGACTTTTAAAATTTTTGAAAAATAGCTCAAATTTCAAAAATCAGTTTCTAATGACAATTTTTGGAATTTAGTTGTGTGATCAGGTATTGGCTGAGTAGTCCAGCAAATGCAAAGTCTTGTACCCCACCGCTGATCCACCAATGTAGGAAGTTGGCTCTGTATGTACTATTTCAAAGTAAGAAATAGCATGCACAGAGTCCAAGGGTTCCCCTTAGAGGTAAGATAGTGGCAAAAAGAGATAATTCTAATGCTCTATTTTGTGGTAGTGTGGTCGAGCAGTAGGCTTATCAGAGGGTAGTGTTAAGCATTTGTTGTACACACACAGGCAATAAATGAGGAACACACACTCAAAGACAATTCCAGGCCAATAGGCTTTTGTATAGAAATATATATTTTCTAAGTTTATTTTAAGAACCACAGGTTCAAGATTTACAAGTAATACTTCAAATGAAAGGTATTTCACTTAGGTAACTTAGGAACTTTGAATCAGCAAAATAGCATGTACAGTTTTCACAAAAATGGCAATAACCTATTTTAAAACTAGACAGTACAATTTTCAACAGTTCCTGGGGGGGGGGGGTAAGTGTTTGTTAGTTTTGCAGGTAAGTAAACCACCTACAGGGTTCAAAGTTGGGTCCAAGGTAGCCCACCGTTGGGGGTTCAGTGCAACGCCAAAGTTACCACACCAGCAGCTCAGGGCCGGTCAGGTGCAGAGGTCAAAGTGCATAGGCTTCAATGGAGAAGGGGGTACCCCGGTTCCAGTCTGCCAGCAGGTACCCGCGTCTTCGGAGGGCAGACCAGGGGGGTTTTGTAGGGCACCGGGGGGACACAAGTCAGCACAAAAAGTACACCCTCAGCGGCACGGGGGCGGCCGGGTGCAGAGTGCAAACAGGCGTCGGGTTTGCAATGGAGTTCAATGGGAGACCCAGGGGTCTCTCCAGCGAAGCAGGCAGGCAAGGGGGGGGGGCTCCTCGGGGTAGCCACCACCTGGGAAAGGGATAGGGCAACCTGGGGGTCGCTTCTGCACTGGAAGTCGGATCCTTCAGGTCCTGGGGGCTGCGGGTGCAGTGTCTTTACCAGGCATCGGGTTCTTAGAAGCAGGCAGTCGCGGTCAGGGGGAGCCTCTGGATTCCCTCTGTAGGTGTCGCTGGGGGGCTCAGGGGGGTCAACTCTGGCTACTCACAGGGTCGCAGTCGCCTGGGAGTCCTCCCTGTAGTGTTGTTTCTCCACAGGTCGAGCCGGGGGCGTCGGGAGCAGAGTGGAAAGTCTCACGCTTCCGGCAGGAAACGTGCTGTCCTTTAAAAGTTGTTTCTTTGTTGCAAAGTTGTTTCTTCTTTGGAGCAAAGCCGCTGTCCTCAGGAGTTCTTGGTCCTTTTAGATGCAGGGTAGTCCTCTGAGGCTTCAGAATTCGCAGGACCCTGGGGAACGCGTCACTGTTGCAGTTTTTCTTGAAGTGGGGAGACAGGCCGGTAGGGCTGGGGCCAAAGCAGTTGGTGTCTCCGTCTTCTCCGCAGGGCTTTCAGGTCAGCAGTCCTTCTTCGTCTTCAGGTTGCAGGACTCTATCTTGCTAGGTTCTGGGAGCCCCTAAATACTCAATTTAGGGGTGTGTTTAGGTCTGGGGGGTTAGTAGCCAATGGCTACTAGCCCTGAGGGTGGCTACACCCTCTTTGTGCCTCCTCCCTGAGGGGAGGGGGGCACATCCGTAATCCTATTGGGGGAATCCTCCATCTGCAAGATGGAGGATTTCTAAAAGTCAGAGTCACCTCAGCTCAGGACACCTTAGGGGCTGTCGTGACTGGCCAGTGACTCCTCCTTGTTTTTCTCATTATCTCCAAAGTCGGGCCGTGGCCGTGGCCGGAGGGGGCGGGCATCTCCACTAGCTGGAGTGCCCTGGGGTGCTGTAACAAAGGGGGTGAGCACCGCCAGGTGTTACAGTTCCTGCAGGGGGAGGTGAGAAGCACCTCCACCCAGTACAGGCTTTGTTACTAGACACAGAGTGACAAAGACACTCTCCCCATGTGGCCAGCAACATGTCTGGTGTGTGGCAGGCTGGCAAAACTAGTCAGCCCACACTGGAAGTCGGGTATGTTTTCAGGGGGCATCTCTAAGATGCCCTCTGGGGTGTATTTCACAATAAAATGTACACTGGCATCAGTGTGCCTTTATTGTGCTGAGAGGTTTGATACCAAACTTCCCAGTTTTCAGTGTAGCCATTATGGTGCTGTGGAGTTCGTGTTTTACAGACTCCCAGACCATATACTCTTATGGCTACCCTGCACTTACAATGTCTAAGGTTTTGCTTAGACACTGTAGGGGCATAGTGCTCACGCACCTATGCCCTCACCGATGGTATAGTGCACCCTGCCTTAGGGCTGTAAGGCCTGCTAGAGGGGTGACTTATCTATGCCATAGGCAGTGTGAGGTTGGCATGGCACCCTGAGGGGAGTGCCATGTCGACTTAGTCATTTTCTCCCCACCAGCACACACAAGCTGGCAAGCAGTGTGTCTGTGCTGAGTGAGGGGTCCCCAGGATGGCATAAGACATGCTACAGCCCTTAGAGACCTTCCCTGGCATCAGGGCCCTTGGTACCAGTTACAAGGGACTTACCTGGATGCCAGGGTGTGCCAAATGTGGAAACAAAGGTACAGGTTAGGGAAAGAACACTGGTGCTGGGGCCTGGTTAGCACGCCTCAGCACACTTTCAAATCATAACTTGGCATCAGCAAAGGCAAGAAGTCAGGGGGTAACCATGCCAAGGAGGCATTTCCTTACAGTTGTATAATGTTAAACTTAGTTAGCATACACAGGACTAAGACCTCAAGCACCACAATGTAGAAAATCAGAAAAAACTTGTTTTTTGGTCACCAAAACCAAGTTCTCATGCCCAATCATTTAAACTAAAACCTGCCTATTCTCATTCTCAAGGGTAATGGAAAAAGCTCCACAAACAGAAATTCAGTAGAATATTCTGTTAAGAGAGGTATGGTGACATGAAGCCACATAGAAAATATAAGGTCTGTACCTCAGAAGGGTCCATTAAGCTCTAGGAGTAGGAAAATAATCTGAATCTATTGCTAACTAAATGTTCCTTAAATCACAGTTTCCACAGATGATGACATCACAGTCTAAGATTCTCGATTGAAACCCCAATTATGTTTAATTGTAAGATGCATTTTCAAACACCTGGTACATCCAATCTTGATATCTTCAGTCTCAGCAATTTCAAAAGATTTACGACAGAACACTCCTCTCTTCGTCCTTGCATAGCTCGTCTCAGGCTTTCTTATCTCTCATGCACAATAAGGTTTTTGTTGACTCCCTCTCCGCTTATAACACCTGCATCTTGAAAGAAACATTCAGGAAAAATAACTCCACATTGAAAGTTAACTGTAAAAAGGAAAATATATGTGTAGGCCTTCACTTCAGCCAAGTTAATAAAACACGAATATACTTCCATATTAAATTAATTCTAAACACTACAGCCCAAATTTAAGAGGGCCTAGAGCCAACTATTGCCACATAAGTGTCATTTTTTATGCTAATCTGGCGATAGTGTGGCAAAAACGCCACACCATATTTACAAAGTGACGCAATGCATGCATTGTGCCACTTGGTAAGTCCTTGCACACAATATGCCTGCACCAGATATATTTTATTCAAGGGGGGGGCATTCACCTGTTAGGTGGCCTGCAAAAATGGTGCAGTGGAATCTCTTAGATTAGCGTCATTTTTAGCTGCATTATTTATAATGTGCCTAATGGCGCTAATCCCGCAAAGTACAACAATAGTGTCAAAAATTATTACCCTTTTGTCCCTAACCTGTGCCATGGTGCACCGTATGTTAAATACGGCGTGCACATGGTGGCATTAGGAGGGGCGTGATGTGCTGCAAGAAAAGTGGAGCTTCATGACATGAAGCACCACTTTTTTTAAATCTAGGCCTACATGTGAGGATAAATGACATTCTTAGGTAAATAATTCCTTTAAACGTTAGTCTCAAATAGATATTCATAAAACGATTAAATGTTATATTCAGAGGTGTACTCCTCTCATATGCTTTGCAGTACAGAAATAATATAAAATCATATTAATGTTATACAAAATGTGACCACCACATTGAGACCACTAGAAAATGGCCTCCCTTCACGTTCGTTTTCCAGAAATTTAGTGGCACAGCCAAGCTACGCTCTTTCTCTTGTGTATAGCAGCCATTATGGACTATTAAAAGCATTCCACATCGTGGCATGTAGTAAAATGAAACCATTCCCAAATTACTGTTTTCTCCCTAAACACCAAACCCTCAAAAATAAGCACAAAACTTTCTAGCTAATACAATTTGAACATACCATCCTAACTCCTTTCAACAAAACGCTGTAAACTGATTCAGATTCTTCTGAAGAATGATTGCATTGCCATCTAGTGGTCAGAATAATTATCTCGCCTTCTCATTGAAATTTAGTAGGACAACTTAACTCTATTTAAAATTGAAACAAACCCTTACACCAAACATTGAAACCACTATCTCACCTGGATAATATTAGAAGTTCCATATTTTCAAACTTTTCTAAATAGTCTGCCTCGGTCATGGACAGGACTGGGAATCTTAGAACAGGAAAGCAGAACCCTGTGTAAGACCTTTCGGGGCATATTTATACTCCATTTGCGCTGAATTCTAGTAATTTTTTACGTTAATTCAGAACAAATTTAACTCCATATTTGACCTGTCTTGCGCCAACGTTTTGGAGTTAAAGTCATTTTGTGCTAGCGGGAAACTACCTTGCCTCAATGATATGCAAGGTAGGCGTTCCCGGTAAAAAAATGACTCTAAGGCTCAGGCGCCTTATTTATCCTCCCTTGCAAAAATGGTGATGGGAGATAGGCAGGCCTAAATAATGGCGCTAAGCTTGCTTATCGCCATTATTTAATGCCTGTGTCAGGGCAGGCGTTAGGGGACCTGTGGGCTCAATTCCATGGTGAACACCATGGAAAGAGCCCACAGGTGCCCTCCTCAATCCCCAGGGACACCCCCAACCCCACCAGAGGGACAGGGGAGGATGTGCAACCCCATCCCTGGTAAGTATAGGTATGTACAGGTAAGTATTTTGTTAACTTTTGAAAAGTGCCATTGGGGGCCCTGAAATGGACCCCGCTACATGGCACTGGGTGTCCCCTTCTCGCATACTGCCCTTCTCGCATACCGCCTGCACCACCAGGCTAATGTCCTTTTCCTTGACGTTAGCCCACCCTTTGTGCCGGCTTGGGCCATTCCATAATTAAGACGCCCGGCCGCTAGCTGGTGTTAAACTTATGCACGCAAAACTGCATTAGTGCAGTTTTGCGTGGAAAAGTATAAATATGGGCCTTCATCTCTTACTTTTCACCGTACCACATTTCTATCTCAGCTAATAAATTTTGATGACCTTTATATCCCTGCGCATTTCCAAATCCTATCTCAATATGGCACCCAAGGGCTATACATCACAACAAATCAAATACGTTGACGGAGCCAACCGCACATACTCAAGATGTCAGTGATACAGTGAAGTAACCTATTCTAGGACATCTCCATCCAGTCCTGGTATTTTTGACACATATATCGGCACCCGCTCTAACAAATTGAAGATACAAAAACTGGAAGATGAGATAAAAGTCTTAGACCTGCCAGAACCACCTGCCAAAATGAAAAGATCCAGAAAGAGAAACTTGATTCACAAAAAAGTATACCTGAAAGACAGAAAACATAGAAAATAGTACCAAGAATGACAATGATTAAAGGTGTGGCTTCATATTTACCTATGCTAGAAAATACAACATTGCCACCAGTAATAAGATCAAGGTGATAAACAGATATGGAATGGGCAATTCCAAATAGTGGGGGAATCCTCACTGTTTGTTTTCTTTGTTACAAATAGCAGTAAAACTGCTAACTACTCACATGCCATTGTTTTTCTGTGTGAATGTCATCACTATACTGACTTGACAGCCTATTAAATTGTATGATTGCACAACGATACCTGATGGGATTATTTAGACATTTGCTTCACACACACTAAAAAGAACTATCTGTACAATTATCCAATTGTGTCATTCTAATTTACATTATTTGCATACACCTTAAAAGAAAATACACTTAGGGGCAGATTTAAGAACAGTGGTGTTGCATCCAATGCAGCGTCACTTTTCTTGTGCCCCTTAGCACCTTCCTACCGCCACCATGTGTATGTCGTATTTAAAATATGGCGCTTCATGGTGCAGGGTAGGGGGCAATAGCGTCACCATTTTGGACACTATTGATGTATTGTTCAGGTTTAGCGCCAACATTTTGGTGCTAACCCTGAACAGTAAATAGGGGCCCATTATTAATAATGGTATGCTCCCTTTTAACGCCTGCTCTGACCAGGAATTAAAAGTGCTGCAAACAATGGCTGAAAGAAATCTTTTAGATTTCTTTGCACCATTTTTTTGGTCCCCCTAATGTGGGAAACCTCCCTTTGCATACATTATGCCAGGCACAGGCATAATGTGGCGCAAGGGGTTACAAAGTAGTGCAATGCATGCATTGCGCCACTTTGTAAATCTGATGTGGCACTTTGTGCCTCATTGGACCACATTAGTATAAAAATAAATGATACTAATGTGGCGCAAAGAGGCGCTAGGCCCAGTTAAATCTGGGCCTTAGTGTGCTCCAGGTGATCTTTCATCACTCTGATGTAGGGGAGCAAAGGTGTCATCAGCGGCAGCACATGCTTGCCTGACACGCTTTTTTTTTTTTGTTGACATGTACATAACCACCTCAGTTGGTTGTGTGTGATTGATGGTAATCACTGCTTCCAGTGTGAAAGTCACTCTTCTCAACATGCCTGCGCAAGAAATCAAATACAAAAATAGGACTATCGATTCACTATTAACTGTTAAACAATTGCTGAAAATACTGAATCTTTTGGAAACCGAGAATTTCTACCACAGAATCACAGAAGCATGATTGACTGAAAACTCTCCCCACATAACCCACACCCTGTTCACATAAATTTCACAACATTTTCTGAAAAATTCTCTGCAAAACAGAACCTTAGGTATAGACGTGGGAGTGACTAACATTAATCACAAAACTTTTAAGCAAGTCCACTGACCCAGGAAAACTTCCTTTGAATTCTCATCCATCCGTTGCGCACTCAATAATTCATTCATCGTGACTACAGTCTATAGAATTCTACAGCACAACTCTTCATTCACAGAAGACTTCCTGAACTTCACCTTGCCACTACCCAACAAAGATATAAATATGGTAGATTTCAACTTTTGGGTTGATTTAGTTGCATCATACAGCGAAAGAGCATGCATCATTGATAATATGAATTTATTCAGACTGAAGGGTCGACTTATATATGGGCGGAAGGGAAAGAGTAAATTACTCCATGGTCCATGGTGGAGGGACGGCCTGCCACATTTATAAAGGACTGAACCATCATCACGGCGGTTCCTCCCAAAGCATTTAGCTGTTTAGTGCAGTGCTGCATCATGGTGATACAGCCCTGTACCAAACAGTTTTCTCTATTATATTTTCAAAAATAAAATGCAGAAATGGGATTTTCTTTATGAAAATAAAAAATGCAATGCTCCTCTCACCATGGGAGTCATATCTCATGGTGAGGGAAGCATTGTTACCATTTTACTGTACCACATCGCCAGGGTTTGTCTGGCGGTGATGAACAGTAAAAAAAACTGGCTTTACGTCTGCCCATCCTGATTGGACGGGCCAATAAAGCCAATTGGGTCAAAGAGTTTTTCCAAAACTTCAGCAGACCCCACCAATTGCCATTTTTCTATTTGCTTCTATTCATCAGTGAGATGTTTGAACCTACATCACCATAAATCAGGTTGCAGGCCAGGAAGAGGACCATAATGAGCACTGACAAATATACGAAGAAATATCACATCAGCCCTGGACAACAATCAACCAGCGGCACAAATTCACCTTAACCTCTCAGCAGCCTACAACACCATTGCTCACTGATTTTTGCTTTATTGATTAGAGGATTGGATAGCTTTGCCTGGCATTGCCAATAATAGGTTAAATGATTCATCACTGACAGGAATTGATAAATCAAAATTGGTTCACCAGAGTCTACTTGGAAATCAATTTACTCAGGGTTGCCCAAGAATCATCACTCTCCCTTTTATGATTTAATGTGCTCCCAGACACAAATTTCTAATTCATACAACTACATTTCCAGTTGATTGGCATGATTCTCAAATATTCCTTTAAATTAAATGAAAGTTCATGTGATCAAATCTTTTCTCTGCATGCATGGATTATATTGCATTGTGGTTGAGAATATACTTTTTTTGCGTCAACAGAGGCTTAGCAGAGGCATAACATAAGTCTTCATTATCAATAGTGTACCAAATATAAATAAGTTATGTAAATAATTTGTCACCATTTACCTGGCCAAAGGTGTTAGGCCAGATTCCATCCAGTCAACGAATTATAAGAACCTGGGATTTATCCTTGATGGGGAAATGTAATTTGAACCCGAGATTAACTCTGAAGCTGTGAGCACCTACTATCAATCATCGATGTTATGTAAAATCAGAACTATTCTGAAGTTATCTCATATCATTGAACAAATAACCATGATTCGACCACAACTGAAATATTGCAGCATCATATTTGCCTTTACGGAAAAGGCAAAAAATACAAATTCATGCAGCAAGCATCTGCCTTAACTTCAAACAATTTGAACCCACCACATCTGCTTTGCTGACTCTTCATTGGCTCCTAATCTGACTCAGTATCAATTTTAGATACTAAGCAATTATAAATAAAGCATCACGTCAACGTGGCCCCAACTGTCTTCAACCACTGGCTTTACCCTACTACCCAACAAGGAATTAGAGACTATGGAGTGCATCCCAACTCAGTGAACATATGCCAATGAAACTGAAATTAAAAGGAAAGTCATTAAAATTCCTAGGACCGAATCTCTGGAATCCTCTGCCACCCATGTTAAGAAAGCAAAAAGACTTCCACCAGTTCAGGAAAGAATTTAAAACTTCTTATTTACAGACACGTTTTTCAGTCTAATGATCTGCTTCTCTGTACCTTTTTCATTCTTTATACCTCACAGCATTGACCCCCTTCAATTTTACCCTGCTTTTTAGGGCGAGCGTGCAAGCTCTCTGATGTGTTGTCATCTATATGGGCTTTTTCCGTGCCCACCAAACTCCCATCACTATCACTCGTTCATGGGCTTGCTTTTCAAAACTCCTTTGTTATCATTGGTAAATGCTTTATGGTTGTTCCTCCTTGGGGCAGTTTTGTGACTGCCTTGGCTGTCAACCCTGTTACATGTATAATTGCACGTTTGACTGCAAGCAAACTTCTTTTTCCTTTTGTGTCTCTCCTTTGTGACCATGCTCATGGCGGTTGTGGTGCTTTGAATTGGCTCAATTATTTGGGAGAAGTTATAGCATAACAGCCAGAGCTGCTGACCAGTTTTGAGTCTCAGCGAGGACTCAACATCCTGTGAATTTGGACAAATCACTTAGGGGCATATTTAAGAAAAGTGGCACTGCACTGTGTGCAGCACCACTTTTCTTGCGCCCTTTATCATCCCCCTACCACCACCATGTGTGCGCCGTATTTAAAATATTGTGCACCATGGCGCAGGGTAGGGGTCAATAGCATCATTTTTCATGACGCTATTGATGTAGTCTGCAAAAGTAGCACCAAAATTTTGGCGCTTCTCCTGCAGAGGAAATAGGGGTCCATTATAAATAATGGAAGCCCCTTTTTAATGCCTGCTCTGATCAGGCATTAAAAGTGCCATACAAAATGATGCAAGGGATTTTCTCAGCCATTTTTTCGGCCCCCTTAACAAGGGAACGCCCCCTTTGCATACACTATGCTGGCGCAGGCATAATGTAGTGTAAAGTGTTACAAAGTGGCGCAATGCATTGCGCCACTTTGTGAATGTGGCGCAAGGATTTTGGCCTCATTGGGCAACATTAGCGTAAAATAAATTATGCCAATGTGGCGCAAGGTGGCGTCAGGGGCTTATAAATATGCTCCTTCGTCTCACAGTGCTTACCGAAAAATGAATGTGTAATGTAACTGGTGAAAATCTAAAGCGCTCCAGTAACTTCAGGTCGAGTTCGTGCTATATAAAATCGCAACAACAAAAAAATGTCAACGGTTACTTTTCATTTTATGTGGCAAGAAAAGTCTAGTTAGCAATTTGCAAAGCTAATAGCTCTAACTTGAGCAATGGCGAGACTGATTGCATTGCAAATGTTTGTTCTTTCCTTTGCTTTCCTTTACGTTTATAGTGCTCTGAAGTTGCCATTTGGTGATATTGCTTAGGGGTGTAGGACTCTCAGTCACTTCAATGACCAAAAGGAAAAGGCCTCCTTCTGTATTCCCTCCTTTTCTATTAATTGATGTAATACTTTTGGTGAAAACGAGGAAGGAAGATTGCTTGGTTATTTTCACAATTTCAAGGCACCTATGTGGAGTAGAAAGTCTTTGTTTACCCTGATCAGACGCATGGTAATTGCACTGGAGTATTCTATGTCCTACCTTCTCCTCATTGTTCAATAAATAGTTTTCCCTATACCTACCTGTTGAGATTGAGCAATCCTTGAGTACTATTCCCGACTGTGGAAATTGTTTTACTTGTAGTTCCCTAAGCTGTTCTTGTGATCCAGTAAAGGTACTGCAATACTTCAAGAAGGCTTTGTTTTGGTTCTTTGCATTTCAACCTTCAGCATGTTTTAGCAACTATCTGAGTCTTTATGGAGATGTGGACACAATTTTCGAAGGTGGTGACCCTGCTTCCTTCCTTCTTATAGCTTATGAGCATCCTTCTCCTATCGTCTGCTCTGCCGTTCCCTCTGAGACGTTTCCTTGTGTCATAAACCTCCCCCGAGGTTCTGTTGGATGGGAGGGAGCTCAGCCAACATCATATCATCTAAACTTCTAATTTTGGTAGCAATCAGCTCTGCAAAGTGACTCATCGACTGTAGGCTATTCTTTTCAAAGGTTTCTCCTCAAGGGATGATTCACTATCCAGTTCCTTCTTTTTAGGCCAAATGTCTGCCTGAGTTTTTGCTACGCCAGAACAACTCCCTCCCTTCTTTCTTCCTGGGCGCATCATATTTTCTTTATAATAGTTATATAAAGTGTCCCTGCAACTCAAAGAGCATGAGAGCATTATACAAATCAAACCGTCACCTTTCCATTCGCCAACTATTGGTCCCAAAGATACTGTAAAAACAACAATTGTATTCAGCTTAGTTTTACATCATCAGTGCAAAGCAACGACCTCAAGGAAAGGCCGAATAGGTGGGTTAAACCTCCTCGGAAGGAAAGGATGTCAGGTTGAGTTCTGAGTTCAACAGGTGCGCCTCTTCTTCATTAGAACATCTGGTAATATCTACATTGCACACATAGAGGGGCATATTTACAAGAAAGTGGTACATCATAGATGATGTGCCACTTTTTTTGTTCCCCCTCCTGGCACCTAACAATGCCATGGTTGTGCCGTATTTACAATACGGTACACCAAGGGGGTGTCTTGTGGTGCTTTGCTACATTAGCATGAAAAATGTTGACACTAGTGCAGCAACGCACAAGGAGGCCCATAGAATGTAATGGGTGCGTCATTTTAACTCCTGCTCTGAGCAGGCATTAAAAATGATGGAAATAATAGCACAGTGAAATGTAAATTTCACTGCACCATTTTTGGGGCCTCCCTGCGCCCGAACACCCACTTACATACATTATGCCTGATGCAGGCATAATGTGGCACAAGGGGTTGCAGAGTGCTGCAATGCAAGCATTGCACCACTTTGTAAATATGGCATGGCAGAAAAGCCACCTTAGCACCCCCTTAGCATAAAAAAAATGACGCTATTGCTGCACTAAGGTGGCGCAAGGGGCTTGTAAATATGCCCCAGAGTTCTTTAGGTTTCCAGTTTCATCATGTCATTTTGGGGCGGACACAAGAGGTTGAAACCTTCGACCAGCAATCAGTGAAGGTGAAAGAGCTTAGCAACCTCCTTAGCCTATGAACAGGCAGGAGTACAACTGGTTGTTTGCTGAAGATTGTTTCACCACGGGCATTGTTGCTTTCTGACATGACAGCAAGAGAGTTCCCATGATGGGCATGTGTGTGGCATCAACATGAGCATCACTGGACACAAACTAGATGCTATAATGTTCGACAGTTGAATGGTGGACAGTTTTGGAGGTGGTACACAGTAAAGGCAATGGAAGATCAGTCTCCGATCTCCTCAGTAGGAGGGAGGCAAGACTCATTGAAAAATTCGGAACAGACATACATGGACTGAATGATGAGGAAGAAATGTGGGCCCTGATATAAATAGCTCGGCAATTGTGCATGTTGAAATTGTGTTTGTAATATTGGACTCTTTTATAACTAGCACTGCGTCTCTTAAGTGTAACACACCGTTTTGCAACTAATGTACTCCCGTAGGGGTTAATATGTAAAGATCATGGTTCATGTACATTATAGTTTGAGAAAGACAGAATACTTGTAGGTAGATTTGAGAATGCATAGTTAATCTTGTTATCTCTTTCAACTGATAATCATCATTAGAGATATAATAGCCACCACTACACAGTAAAATAGAACATGATATAGAATCCATAGTAACTGATTCTACTGGATACTAGTTAACCATACCCTTTCAAAGATGTCCGTCACGTAGAGACTACACTACTTACACTATGATTCGAACAAGTATAGCTAATCCAGCTTTCTAGTTATAATCACCAATAGAGATATAACAGCCACCATTACATAGTAAAAAAGAATAGGATATAGAAACCGTAGTAACCAATCATATTGGATACTATGTAAGAATATCCATTTAAATATGGCTGCCGCGTAGAGATCACACTATTTATATTAAGATGTGCGACACGGAAAGAGTAAAACGGTCAAACTTCTGTGTTTCACCACCCCCTCGGTAACACGAGGACTCGGCGTACCAGGCCGTCGAAGGATGGCCATTCACATCGGTGTTCCACACTCTTACTGAGTAAGGAGGCAGCAAGTGCAGATTGACTCTTTAATACGGATTCGATGTATCGACAAGTGATGTGAGGCATTTATTGCTTTATAGGCATGTGCTGGACAGGACTATTACGTGTATATAAATAAACACATTTTTCACGGGAGATGGGATATAGATAAGTATCCTCGATCTTCGGGGTGAGTACAGTACGAAATACAAAACCCTCCTCGTAGACCTTGGTAATAGTCCTATTTTTTTGGTATTAACAAAATTCACCGGCGGGCATGCACAGTAGAGGGTACATATACAATTTTTAGAACGTTGTGGGAGCATGGAATTCCTTTTCTAATCACCAATGAATTATATGTCATAGTGCATTCATCATTTTTTTAATATAATTGTACTGGATTTTTTGTTTTAAAATAGTTGCACTGGACTCTTGTGCACTTGGTGACCATTTAGAGGTGAAGGTTTCCATTAGGGTCTGGACTAGATAGTTTTGAGTAATACTATTGTTTGTATTTATTAGGTTTGGCTCTCTCCATTAGTCATGAAGAGGCCCATATGTGAAAGGGGCCGAAACACGTCGACTGTTCATACATCGAGAAGTTCAATGAAAATTGAACTTACCCTTTAAGGATTTTCCAGTACAGTTCTCTTTCTCTCCCTTTAAATAGGGACACAAATAAATATGAGTGAGGAATGGGACTAATTAGACAACCATCTCTGATATGCAGATTCTCGGTTTAGACGTAATTGAGTACTGCATGGTTCCATGAGTAAAGGAGAGGAATGTTGAACCATTAATCTATGAGGATTGTTGGACCACTAATTTATGTGTAATGTGGAACATGCTTTGTTTGTATTGTTCAATGTTGATATAAATGTGTGAATTTCTTTGTTGTTAATGAACAGATTGTCTTAACTGTTGGGAATGACATAAATGATTGAATTATTAGCAATTAAATTGCATCACCAATGATAGATTTATAATCTCATTGAATGTGAAATAGATATCATTTTTTCCTACTAATTGACCATTGTTGTTGATAATGAGAATGTTCGAAGGCATCAGAATCTGATCTGACCAGTAGACATATGTGTATTAATATACTTGGAAAGAATGCCTGTAGTTGGATAAGTGACTTTGCAGAGGTAATGGCTGCCAAAAAAAACCAAAAACCTTTCCTAACCACATTGTGGGTACAGAGAAGGTCCGATAAGTGGCACAACTTTTAACTTTGTGAGTTTGCTAGATGTGTAAATTCCAATACTCCATCAATCCATAAAAAGTTGTTTTCACATCATGAGTAAAATGAAGGCCACATATTTAAGTTGATCCGTTTGCCAGAAGTTTGAGCTACACTGGTTTATCTCTAAGAAGTTGCCTTCTTCTTTGTCAGTGTTGTTGTCTGCTAAGTAATCTAGGGTTAATAACTTCTTATTTCTGGATTATGAATTTTGGGAAAGCAGAAAGAAACTATTAGAGAAATACGAAGCAGTCAACAGGTAACCTGTAAAAGATGTCCACTATTACTGACTCATTTGCATTATAGATGTATGTATGGTCCTGGTATCCTTTTAGCGTCAACCTAGCAAAAAGGCAGTGGTAGCTGTACAGTGCATAAAGCCACAGAGAGGTAAGAGAGATAGCTGAGTTGTGGATGGTTAATGCATTGTGGTGTAGTGCTCCCTAAACAAGTGAATCTTGGGTTCTTTCATAAATTTTAGCATTTCACATTGTCAGTTTATAAAAGTGGGGTAATTGATTGTATGCTCCTTAGTGCTGGTGGTAAACACATCACTGGAGAGCAATTTCATACAGATAAACTCATACACTGTAAAAGGAAATTTGGAATTTGAAAATGTTTATCAGAATGCTGGTCACCAGATATCCAGATGTTATGAGACATTTGAAATACATTTTCTGATGATGGTTCTTAACCATGTGCTTGATTCTTAAGGCATAAGCTACCATGGCAGATAGACAACTGTCAATCATATTACTAGACAGCAGGACTGATACTGGTGATGATCATTATTTTTCACCTTGATATGGATGCTATGTTCTGATTTACCGATTTGTACTCCCAAAATATGAAAAGTCGTACCTACCTACAGGAAAAGACTGATTTAAATGATAGCCCAGAGTTCGTTCAAAATGGCACTTGAGTTATCTCTACCTGATGAATTTCAGTGTTTTTTTAGTTTAAAAATCGTATTTTTTAACTGCCATTTTCGTCTAATTACAGCATCACTTTAACCTTTTCTTTTTTTTAATTGAAAATAAATAAATAAATATATGTGTATTAACTAGTGGCGGTCGACCCCCTCCCCAAAAAAAAAAAATTCAATAATTAGGTTGGGCCCTGGAGGATGCTGTCCCCGGGGCCAAGATCGGCCTGGGGGGGGAGGCGTGTCTCCCCTCTGCAAAAGCGAAACTAAATATTTAGGCCATGGCCCCAGGTGATGTGGTCCCCGGGGCTGATATCAGCCTGGGGAGAGGGGGGGCTGCAGACCAGATGTGGCGGGCAACCCCCGAAGGCCATGAGCAGCATAGGGTTAAGTGGGTATAGAGGTTGGCAGAAGGGCCTGGTTGCAGGCCAGGCATTGCAGGCAACCCCCACTTCACACAGCCCAAGGCCGTGTGCTGTGCAGGGTTGGGTAGTTATAGGGGTTGGCTGCAGGCCGGGCTCTGTAGCCAATGCCTGCTGCACAAAGCCGAAGGCTGTGTGCAGTGTAAGGGTTAGGTGATTATAGGGGTTGGCCACAGGGCCTGGCCACTGCCAGGCCTTGCTGTCAATCTTCGCCATACACACCCTTTGACCATGCGTGGGGTGGTTGGATTAATGTATAGTAATGAAAATTACTTTACATTAAAAAAAAAACATAGAAATTCTCTGAAAAAAACAAAGGTTACAGGAACATTATAGTTAGGCCCACATTTCACACGTACAAAACCAGTGAAATTCAGCAGTTATAGTTACCTCAGCTAACTGTAACTTGCGCCCCTTAATGCACTGCTTATGACCTCACATGTTACATCACTCATGACATGGCCAGTGACATCACTCATGACATCAGTAATTACATCTCAAATGACATCACTAATATATATATATATATATATATATATATATATATATATATATAGATTGCTAGATATATTATATCTATCTATCTATCTATCTATCTATCTATCTATATATATATATATACATATGTGTACATATATATATATATATATATATATATATATATATATATATATATATATATATATATATATAACCTAGTGGCAGTCGCCACTAGGTAGTTATAGGTAGGACCACTTTTCTATACAGAAAGTATTTGTTACTTGCCTATATCTTTGGTACAGCTGGCCAAATCTTCACAAAACTTTCCCAAACAATTTGCCTGTGCCGTCAGCGGCTGCCTGGAAAGTTTCGGGGTGATCTGTCCAAGGGGGACTGAGAAAAAAAGGGGGATCCCAAAACAGGTTTTCCCCATTCATTTTTCCATAGGGATTGAACAGTGATACCGCAAAAACTACTGGACAGAATTACACCAAATTTAGCAGAAAGGTAGGTCCTGGTCCAGAAAGAGTGCTTTTTTTATTTTGGTGTAATTTCGTTCAGTAGTTTTTGAGAAATTAAGGGGAAAACGAAAGTGTATATCTAGGGACGTGAAGGATTCGCAACCCCTAACGATCTCATGCTGAGATTTGATAGGCTAATAACACTTCAACAATAGAAGCTGTTAAAGTGTTATCAGCCATCTTGGAACTCGGCTTCAGCCGGGTCCCAAAAAATAAGTAGAAAAAAATCAAAAGGGGCTTTTTGTATAGCTATTTCATCCATATTTTAGACACGTCATTTTAGCAAACTAGGCCTGCCATTCTGCACTTTAGCCCAGTTAGGTCATTTTTGTTGGCTCCATCTGTTGCGCACACTTGAAAGTCCCTCTCGTCTCTCGCTCTCAATCACACTGAGTGAAACCCGTGGCACCAGCCAGTGTTTTCCTCTAGAAGGAGCCCCGGAGCTCGGTGAAAAGTGACACGCACGGCGCTGCGCTTCGGCTCCCACTGACAGGCCGAGGGGAGGGGGCGAGGCCGCCGTCGAAGCTCTCAGGAATGTGCTGAGAGCTTTTTTCCCCATTTCCCTCCAGTCCTGTTCGTCTTGGAGCCTGAGCAGCAGGGTAATTCCCGCCCACAGTGGTGACCAGTGTCAGCGCGCTGCCTCTGGAGCCCGGAGCCGGGGAAGGGAGGACGGGGCAGCGGGGGCAGGAGCCTTCCCTCTGCACAATCTGACAGATCAGAAAGGCGAGAAATGGGAGGAGGCTTCGGCGGCTGCCGTTGCTGATCCCTGTCCAGATCGCCCGGAGCGGGGGATTACTGCGGCTGGAAAGGAGCTTGCCTGCTCCTCTGGATTTACAAAGTATCTCACCAGTGCGGGAAAGGCCACTTTCAAGGCACATCATCGTATTGAATGGAATTAAGATCTCATCTCAACATTGTTTACCGCTTCAAGCGCAGTCTACACCTAGTCTGACTTCTCAGTCAAATAAAAAAGTGAACAGCTAAGAAGAAAACTCCAGTTGATTCTAGTTGCATCCTGAAAGTAAGCACTGGCGTTTACTGGTGTCTCCTGGCTTTGGCTGGATGTTTTTCATCAGTAAAACTTCCTTTGTGTCTTGCTACTGTACAAAGGAGGAGGAGAAAGCGAGAGGCGAGAAAGCGAGAGGCGTTTCCGGTTCCGGGTCCCAGGTCAGCAGCGCGAAGCCAGCGCGGAGCCAGCAGGTCGGAGCCAGCGCCAAAGTGCTGAAGCAGAGCGGTGCCGCACAAAGCTCACCACCCGCACTGGTGAGCCTCCCAGTGCTCCTGGTGCTCCTCCAGCCTCCGGATCACGGGATCGCCCTGTCCATAGCTCGCCTGTGAGCTGAGCTGCCACAGGTGCCCCCAGCACCCTGACAGCGTGCGCAGAAGACAGCGCCCCCCACTTCCCTCCCCCCCCTCTGCGGACCCCCGCGGAAGCGGCCCGATCGCGGGTGCGGCTTGCGGGAGGGCATAGGGGCACAGGGGCTCCTTTTCCTACAATCTTTGGGTGGCAAGTAAGGACCCCTCAAGGACGGCACACCGGGCGTCAGGCATCAGGCTTCAGGACACAGGCTACCGGCCCTCTGCTCCAGGTGCTCCAGGTGCTGCCCGTGACGTGACCCCCAGCAAGAGGCAAGAGGCAAGTGAGACAAAGTGAGGCAAGTGAGCAACAGAGGGCGAAGGGGCCAAGAGGGGCAAGGAGGGCAACAGGGCGGAGGGAAGCTGGTCCAGGTTCTGGTATTGGTCCCACTGCCAGGATGCACAGCACCCCCCATCCCGACCCACCCTGGTAGATCCACCAGGCAGTTCGTGGCCTCACCCCCACCTCACCCCCGCCCCCTTTGCCCTGCTCCTCCACCCACCCTTGCACCTTGCCCAGGGCAGCAAGGGCCAGGAGCGGAAGGGACCAACACGGCCCAAAAAGGACTGGCACGGTCCAGCATCTCCGGACTACAGGACCCAGGACCTCAACAGCTCCAAATTCCCCTGAGGGTGATCGTACACTCAGATATCAACATCCGATTAGAGCCTCTTTTAGCAGGACGGCACTCCTAACTGCCTCAAAAACAACAAAAGGCACAACAAGGCTCAACAAGGCCCAACAAGGCCCTTCTCCCTCACTTCAACAGCCCGCCCAAAATCATCCTGCTCTAAGGCAGCAAAACATACCGATCATGAGATCAGGCAAAGCGCGAGGCAGTAATACCAACCGTCCAGCAAAACAAGGAAAGAGAAAAAGGAAGGGAGACCTGGTTCTGGATGAAGCAACCCCAAAAAGGAGAGCAAGCAGCGAACAGGATCTCCCCCACCCCCTCCCATGCAGGAGGCAAAACCTAACAAAGGGCACACGCGGGGGAGGCAACCAAAATTCCAGCATGGAAGAAACGATCTGGGGAGAGCCCGGCTTTTGGAAACCGGTGACCCTGCCGGAGGGGGTTCCAGAGACCGTAGCCTCTCCCAAGCATCACAGGATAACTGATTATTTCCCTACTGCTGGTACCATCGCCACCAGAAAAAGGATCGACTCCCTGGCTCCAACCCAAACAAGTTTTGGGGAAATAACCTCACCCAGCCAAGACCGGCAACAGCAAGGAAGCAGCGAAAAGAAACTCAGAATTAATTCTCCTCCTCCCCCCCCCCTATCGCCAACAGTAGTGATCAGGAAAAATCACCCTACGAAAGTAGACGCATCAAGTATAGTTCAGGACAATGCGATGCCAGCTACCCCTTCACCAGGATCCCTCTACAATCCTAGGCAAGACTTAACTCTATGTAATAAACCCCTAGACGCCACTAAGTACCAATGGACATCTAGTCCAGCCAAACTACCCATCCTGGACTCAGAACTGGTAGCAATCGCAGAACATTCAGAACAAGAATCTCAGGAAGGTGGCCCATTCTGTCAAAGTCCAAAACTTCACTCATTCCCAATGTATAACTGTGAAAAAGAAGAACAGGACCTCTGGGGTATAGAACAGGTCATCACAAATGGGTCAGTAGAAGCAGAAATAGTGACAGCCGCACATAAAGTCCCCCATAAAACAACAATAAACAAAGTACTATCAAGTGGTAACCAAGAGACCGACTTAAAGTCACAAGCCCCTGTGGCAGTCAGGTCAGAAGAAATGTGGGCTGCAATCCTAAATTCAATGCAAGCAACGGTCATGGCGTTGCAATTTCATTCAAATAAAATGGACATTCAAGTTGACTTGCTAAACACCCTGGCAGTATTTGTCTCTGGGAATGACAGTAAGTTGGAAAAATTAAACGCACTTATAACAAGGGCGCAAGTCACTCACTCTAATGACTTTACAATTTGTTCCTGTAAAGAGGTAGTAGAAAAGATATCTCAACTGCCGCAAATCTTAGAGGGAATACTTCAAGAAATCCGCTCCACCCGGAAGGATGAACATACATGGCCTAAACCACTCGCCACCATAAACAAAAAGAGCAGCAGCCCCTTTCCTCCCTAGCGCCCGCCGCATCGATTTTTAGTGAGGAGAGAATATTGGCTGACAGCCGCCAACTAGCAAGTGCCCATAGGGAACCCATGATGAATCATCTTCCGCTACAGTCCATCAATAAGCCTGGGAACCCTGAGTTTCCCACAACCCGGACCCTCTCTAAAAGAGAATGAAAGCGGGCAAGGAAGGGAAGGAAGTCCGCCCAACCCCATCAACTCAACTCATCAAAGGATCCATCTAAAGACCAGGCGACGTCAAATGGAGGGTATAATAGAGACATTACTACCCACACAAGTACAAGCTCTAACACAATAATAGATGTGACAACACTCCCCGCCACAGCAGACATCACCCACTCAACAAGGTCCCCCCTGAGACCTCCCGAAGCGATTGGCACTATAACGAACTTAAGACCAAGCCCCACAAGGGACCAGCAGAGCACAAAACCAAAACCCATTACGCCTGCGCTGCCTCCCCAACTAACACTGGTCAATAGGGGCAGCAAGTCTGCCATTAGTCAGAGGGAAGACGGCTATATGGAGCAAGACCCGCGCATAGAGCAAAATCAGTCACGTTTAACAGACACGAATACCCTCCAGTTACTCTGGATTCCAGAATTCACCTCCAGGTCCCCCACAGATGTTCTTAATCGCTCTTCGATCTTAAGAATCATAAAAGCCTTACTGGATCTTCAGTTTGTAGCCTCAGAGGACCTGGCAGCTATAAAATTTATCCAAGCAAGAGGCAACCAACACACGGATCCAACACTCACCATCTTCTCGGCACCAGATATCCCAAAGCGGATCTTGAAAAGAAAGGACCTATTGAAAGCCTGGGGCATTGAGGTAACCACCTACAAAGGAGACCGCTACCCAACTCCGTTACTAGCCTCACAATACCTGGGAACTCCCAAAGGCACATGGTCGGTTCTGAAAGGAGTACATCAGGCCGGCAGACCCATTGAAGAAAGGTGTAGTGAGGAGAATCCACCTAAGCACCCGCTGACAGTCCAAGTATGGAGAGAAGAAGGGAGGGAAAGAGTGGTCTTAGGGCAACAAAAGTATCCAGAAAGGGAACGGGTAGCGACGGTTTTACCCCCAAGACCGATGGGCAACAATTGAATTGGTAAGGATCAACCCGCACACAGCATTTTATCCATTTGCTCCTGGAACGTCGGTGGCCTACGGTCAAAACTGGAGGATCCTGCAGTAATAAATTTTTTCTGCTCCTTCGACATTTTACTCATACAGGAATCCTGGGCAATGGAATCAATACCGATAATCGGATTCATGGAATATCTTAGCCCAGCAACGAAAACAAATAGGCTTGGAAGGCCAAAGGGAGGCCTTGCCATTTATGTTAGCACCAGCCTTTTGGTAAAAATATATGAGTATAAGGAGGAAGACCAACCTTTCCAATTTCTCCAGCTAGACGATTGGGGGAAAAACACTCAGGAGCCATTGATTCTGGTCAACACATACATCAATCCTAAAAATAAAAAAATTGAAGCAAACAAACTTTTAACTCAACTTTTAAGGATAAAAGGTAGAATAAAATCAGCATTCTGGTTAATGTCCGGCGATTTCAATCTCAGTTTATTCCACAACCCCAGTGAGGATCACATCCAAACAGTTGTAAGAATGCCCAGCCAAACCCTCCCAAAAAAACTTAGGAAAGACAAAATTGGGGAGAGTTTTATACGCACCTGTGAATTAGTGGGCCTCTTTGCGCTAAACGGACGGAAGTGCCCGGATATTCCACCGGCATGGACAAGATTCTCCGGGAAGTCGGTCTCCTATCTAGACTACACTTTGGTGTCCCCTGCTCTATATAAATTAGTAAACACCTTTACCATCATGGACCGCACGGAAAGCGACCACAAACCACAGGTATTTGGCATCTGTGCATCACCACAAAAACAGGAGAAAGTGGCAGCCCTAAACGGGACACTAG
Organism: Pleurodeles waltl; assembly: GCF_031143425.1. Classification (NCBI taxonomy): domain Eukaryota; kingdom Metazoa; phylum Chordata; class Amphibia; order Caudata; family Salamandridae; genus Pleurodeles; species Pleurodeles waltl. The sequence continues at coordinate 225,943,633 of NC_090444.1, read as the reverse complement.
GCACAGAAAATCTAAAGCGACTCAAATGGTCCTCTGACACCATTGAAAGGCAGGCAGAAGAGGCCCTACGGAAGCTAGAATCAACTATCACAAGTGGGGCAAAGTTGACAACAGTCTGGGAGAACTTTGCCCTCAACCTCATAAAAAAAGATTCCTTAAGTAACACAAGAAAAGGAGCACAATTGAATCAGCGCCAAAGTTCACTTTTACAGCTGCCAGTGCGCAAAAGAAAAGCAGCAGTAGGTAAATTATTAAGGTCACTGCGTAAATGCCCAGATAATGGATCAATATTGACCGCCCTTAGAGAGCAAAGGAAATTGTATAAAAGGGATCTATGGACTTTTAAAAAAGGCCAACAGGAGGCCCTGTGGGCCAAACTACATTTTGCGACCAAAACATCTGACTCCAAAAGATTCTGGAAAATCATCAATACAATAGACAATGGTGCAAAAGCAGGCAATAACGCAAACATAACAGAGGAAGTATGGGTATCCCATTTAAAGTCACATCTAAAAGAATTGACCATCGAAGAAGGCCCCCAAATGCAGTCACATATGATTGGTGGGGATCCCAACATCCCTGAACCTTTGAAATTTACGGCACCAGAACTATTAAAAATCATTGGAAAGTCACGAATGGACTGTGCCCCTGGCCCCAATGGCTTACCGCAAGCACTATTTAAACAAGGCACAGAAAGATGGGCCAATTTCCTGGCAGCAATGTTTAATGACGTGATCACAACAGGCATTGTCCCGGCATCCTGGAAAGGCTCAATAATCCACCCCATATATAAGGGTGGGAGCGCGCTCTCCCCAAGCAACTACAGACTAATCGCTCTTTTAGACGTTGACCTCAAGTACTTTTCCTGCTATGTGCTAAAACATCTAGAAGCCTGGATTACAGAGAACAATATTCTACCCTTTAATCAAACCGGGTTCACCAAGCACCAAGGAACATTAACAAATCTTATGGGGCTAGGCTTGATCATAAACAGAGCAAAAGCAAAGGGGACTCCAACTTATTTATGTTTTGTTGACTTTAAAGCTGCTTTTGACTGTGTCTCCCGCGGCAAAATGTGGGCCAAATTACTACAGTGGGGGCTGCCACACTCTATTTTAAATGCCATCAAAATGATATACTCTGATACTTGGGAAAAGGTTAAATTGGGGGAAGGCTCTCACCTATCCAGGGAAGTCAAAACAACAGTGGGGGTGAAGCAAGGCTGTGTATTGGCTCCAACACTCTTCAACCTGTACATAGCAGATCTCCCCGCCAAGTTAAATGGTCACTCATCCCACTCTCCATCACTGGGCGGTCAACAAGTATCCAACCTACTTTATGCAGATGACCTACTACTGATCAGTAATACCAGAATAGGCATGCAGAAATTGTTAAAGGCATTAGAAGAATACTCAGGTTCTAATGATTTAGAAATTAATCATAAAAAATCTAAAATGATTACCTTAAACCGGAGGCCAACCACCCAAGGTAAATGGCATATGAATGGGAAAACCCTAGAGGAAGTAACATCATACAGATACCTAGGATTGGTGGTGGATGCTAGAGGTAATTACATGCCACAAAATGAGGCTATAAAAAACAAGACGCAGGCCCTTACTTACGCCTTTTGCAAGCTAGCAAATTCAATCTGTGGTCATGCTTTGAACCCATTAACAGCAGTAATGAGAGCGAAGCTACTTCCAACTATCACCTATGGGACCGAAATAATGAGGGGGATGGAAGTAGGTCTTCTGGATAAGCTTCTGATAAAAACATATAAGCGCGTTTTTCGGCTGCCCGGACGTGCATCGCCAGCCCAGGTCAGACTGGAATTTATGCTGGTCAAACAGTCGTTAGCCCGACCGGCAGCATACATTAAATGCTGCTACAAACTGAGCCGCGCTTCAAAAGGGTCTTTAGCCAATCTAGTCTGGCAGGAAATTATCCTAGAAAGAGGGAACCCCAACTACATAAGGTATCTAGAAAAAAGTAAGAATCTTTTGAGCTTAGATGAGGTATGGAACCGGTCTCTACCCATCTCCGCTATCAATAAAGCAGTGAATAAAGCAAGTAAATTACAGAGCTTGTTAGAAGATAAGATCTCATTGGCCAAAAGGGAGCATAGTTGGTTGATCCTTAACTCCTACAAAACATTTAAAGAATCACCACTGATGGCTGGCTCCTACTCACGGAAAATAAAGCAATCCTTTCTCAGACTTAGGCTGGGTGAAGTCCCTACTTTAGACCTCATGCCAAAATGGAAGAAGGAGCGGCAAGTAGGCTCCCGGGAGTGCCGTCTCTGTCATCTAGCAGATGAAAACTTGATGCATGTGGTCTGCATTTGCCCAGCCCTGGCGGCCGAAAGGAGACTCCTACTAAAAAAAGAATTTAACGGTTTAACAATTAGATCATGCAGACAAGCATTAATTGCAGCCTTTAACCCTCGAAATACAATATTGAACATTAGGCTGGTTCAATTTTTGGAAATTTTCACTCTAAAAACCACAGCCTCTCGAAATAACCAACTCAGAGGGAGGGCGGAAACGATAGCGAAATCCCTATAACCCACTTTGAACCTCTTAAAGAAGGGAAGGCTCCTAGGTAGTCCATTGGGTTGTTTAGCTTGTGTCATAATAAAGTCTGGTACCAACAACCAGACTTAAGTAGGGGTAAATAAAATCGATAGAAGTCCTCTTCACACTTTGTCCCATTTTTACCAATACCTCATTGGACTGTCACTGTTTTCTTTATATTTCTTTGTGGAAGGAAACTTTATATACCATTTCATTTTAAACACAAGATTTTATTTTGCGTTGTATTTTTCTTACCTTCAATAAGTTTGTTCTGTTGCCCTATTATTAATGCCTTATAGCACTAGTATGTTTTTTTCTTAAAATTTTTATGTGGAAGGACATTTTACTTACCATTTCACCCTAAGCCAAAGAACTGTGATTGTCTTTTTGCACTAAAATTGTTCTATTAAATGTTTACGTGGAAGGAAAAGTTTTATGGTTTTAATTAACTAATAAACTTGTTTTACTACCTACTTTAGCCCAGTTACATTTTAGTCAGCACCACTTTATTTTTCTAGCATTAGCCACATTTGCGGTGTTGTTTTATTTTCTCTATCTATTTGTTCCTTTGCCTAGGAAAGCATCACATTCTTAGCATTGTCCTCTGTGCTTTCCACAAGGCTGCAACCAGATAGGGTTGCTGTCAAAAGTGGTACGCTGTGTCTCCAACATTCAGAGAAACATACACTTTCTTGCATGGGGACCTTTTCTTAGAATATCAACTGTTTTATTATAAAAACACTACTTTGTCCCATACACTTTAGAGGGAAATTCCAACAAGATGACCACAACTGCAGGCTGATTGCTGAATGTCTTCGCTACAGCTGCTTGCATGGATTGCCGAATCCCTACATGGGGACGGTGTCTTTTTAGACAACAGGCTTCCTTGCTCAGGTATGGGGGATGATGTTTTCCCAGGGGGGAAACCTGAAGGGCAGATTAGGGCTTATCACACTGTGCTCTATCGTAGCTTAGGTAGGAAATATATATATCACTCCTAGTGACAGTATGGTGGGACTGTTTTTGTGTTTCACACTTCTTGTTACCATTTTGCTTTAAGTGTGCTTTATCATCCTAGTTATTGCAATACATGCCATTTGATCTAAGATGCAGTTACTTCAATAAACCCTTATTGATTTATACTTTGCTTCTGTTTGTCTTTGCCTGTGTGAGACTAATGTAACTGAGAGAAAGGGATGAGATCTGATCGACCACGATTCCTCTGAGGAGTCCTTCCTGTCATGCGCTCATTTACCACAATCATCCCTGCTCTTGGGCAGAGATGAGGTGCTGCTAGTTAGCCAGAAAACCCAGATTAGGCCAACAGGTGTCACATGGTGTGCCATTCTACTAAGTACCCCACCATTCAGGTGATTCTGCCGGCCAAATCCAGTAGCTTCATTAGGATAATGAGAACCTACACAACATGGCTCCACCAACGTTTGGTCAGACACTAATTTTCGGATCCTTCTAAGTATCTCTGTCACACTAAAAGCTAAATACTATATACGGAGATGCCCCTGGTATTGAGGATTTCTGCCTCAGCTAAGTAGGTAGTACCTAACTAATGCTGTGGGTTGTTCAAGCTTGAACCCTAAAAGGGTAATCACCATCTGGTGTCCTTATCTCTGAACTAACACACTTACCATTACCATGGTGAACTCGCAACGGGTAGCAATTGCAATGAACAAGCGAACAACACTTACTGCACACTTATTGGCAAATGGCCTAACAGGCCGGGGGATCAAGTCACATTTGTTGTTAGGGCTCATCTAGGCTACAGAACAGAAACATTTTATTTTTGGGTTACTTTTCCAGCAGTTGATGGGAACACAAATACATTTCATCACTACACACCTGCAAACATACCTTTACAATTCAGAGCTTATGCACATTTAGAGATACTATCAAGACCATAATAATTAGCTTGATGGTGCCCTACCACATACAATATTACATGTTAGGTTACGTCCTTTGAGCATTGAAGGCCCAACCTGGCCTTTATTAGTCACATATACACAGCACCCTGATGCAGCAACCTTAGGGGTTGCTGAGGTTCACCGCTTATATTCAGAGCTCACAGCAATATACAGATTGTTAGTACAGTTTGTAATGCAAACATTAAATACCCAGCACGGATGCCCCAGTGCAACCACATGCAGTTACACCAGGTATTAACACTGCAACTGTACATTAGATCGTGGGTAAAGTACCCACCAAGCAGGAGGAAATTCTGTTTTGGTTAGCTCAAAAAATAAATGCGCTGGAAGCAGTTTTTCCCCATATGGGTCCTAAGGACAACCAAAGAATACTCACTATGTGATTTGCCATTTGGGATGGTTCCCACAGTAGACAACTGCAACACTTGGGGCACGGTATTTGCCACGCTCTATACTACTGTACACGGTACACCAACACTTGCCAATCTACCGAAGCTGTTAAAACAAATTCAAGACAATTATGGGGCTGCCCCAGTCCTAGACTTGGGGATGCTATTAATGGGCAATGTTGCCACTGTGTTATCAATTATATTAAGTGGTCTTAAAGAGGAGCCAGCTGCACTAGCAGTGTGCATACGTCTCCGGGATGTTCCTGCATAGGATCAAGAACATGAGCTGCCAAAGATTATCGCTGAGACCTACTCCAGTATTGCTCAAGATAGTCTGGGGGCCAGACCCATTAACCACAATTACAGGGTAGATCCAATAAAGACTCTACCAAGCAAGTGCCTGAAGATTCCAAAAAATGCTGGGATAAAAAACAACAAATAATTAAAAAAGAAAGGGGAGAATCTCCACATTCGGAGACCCCTCAAAACAGATATGATCTTAGAAACAGAGATAATATAAAAATACCTGAGAGATATCTATATACTGATACACGCCAATCTTGTTCCTTTCAAGGCTCACTGGAAAAATGCAGTGAGAGAGGTGGGTGATCAAAGCAACCAACTGAGTACTTGAAACTGAGAAAGAACTCACAACGTTCGTCTGAAGTTTCTGTTAAGAAAGAAGAGAAACTCCCCCAATAAAAACCCCAGTTCAAAAAGAAAAAAGTGGTAGCAGTTGCAATACAACATGCCACTCAGGAAGAGAGCTTTACTGAAGAACAGGATGAGTACATTGGTACTGCTAGACAGTGTAGCAGAGGTCACAATAGTTTGCCGGGATCTTCAAGAGCATCTGGAGGTTAAAGCAACTGATGACTTCTTACAAGTTGAGACTGCGGAGATGTATGTCTCCACGCCCGACACAGTGTATCAAGTAACTATGCAGTTAGAGGGAGACATTGAATGCACAATCAACACTATCTTTAAGGACACGTCATCAGCATTTATGATATTTTACTGGCCGAAAAGGATTGGCCACCAGAATCTGTCAGTGATCTCCCATACGGAGAAGAGATTATTGAAAAATCCTCCTCACTCCTTGTTAGAAAGCACGTAGAAATTTGCGCCATTGATTGGGCAGCGGCGCAGGCACCTGCATTATACCACAACCACGTAGGGTGGGATAAATATTCTCCCTATCATGTAATACCAATGAAATCCCAACCACAATCTCAACCCCAATATCCAATAAAGCATGAAGCAAAAGCACCTGTGACGGACATCCTCACACAATTAGAGTACCAGGGCGTAATTGAACCCTGTGTCTCACCATTGAACAATCCATTGTTCCCCATAGCTAATCCTGACCATTCATACAGAATAGTCTTACACTACAACATTTAAACAGTCACACATGCACATTTGCTATTCCAAATGCACACAACACAGCACTTATGAACAATATAGTGTGCAAAAAATACAAAACAACCCTGGAAATCTCCAACAGCTTTTTTTCTGCCAAAATATAGTGGTTGAAAGTAAGGACTTAACAAGTTTCTGCCCTTTAGGCTCTCAGAAAAATTCTGCTGACTCCCACAAGGGAACAAGAACAGTCCAGGACTGTTTTCAGCATGTGTCACATCTATTTTACATGGCATTGACCCTGAGGCTGTGATATCTACCTTACGGATGATAACCTCATGCAACATATAAGACTGGTAGCCCGCATTATTGTTGGATTTGCCAAAATAGGCAGAAAATTCAATTTAAAAAAAAACAAAAACAGTCTTCCTTAGTGTCCTGATCTTGGGATACGATTTATCAGATGAAGGAAAGGGCCTTGCTCCCCAATTTTTGGAAAAATGCACATAACTGCACCCTCCAAACATCATCAAAATGCTCCAGTCTTAAATGGGTTTTTAAAAGTTTGGCGGATCCTATATTCCAGACTGTGCACAATGCATTAAACCTTTATATGACTTGATATGACCGGACTTTTCCAGCAAATACTGGACAGTCGGACACATGTGCATTCTCAGAGCATTACAACAAGACATGGTTGCAGCAAAACACTTACACACAAGGGACAATAAAAAACACCTGGTCATCAGAGTAATTGCTAGTGCCATTGGTTTCATCTACGTAAATTCAATGAGTGTGAGACCGTCCCAATAGCATACAAATCACATTTGTACTCTACAGCAGAACAACACTTTGCTCCCACTGAGAAAATTCTCATTGCTGTTCAAATGGCAGTCATCGAAGAGAGACCTTTGGCCCAGGGGATACGTATCATTGTTGTATCCCCCATCCTGGTCCTTGCGGCTGTTACCAAAGCGAGCGTTATTAAGGTTCAAGCATTACGGTCACTGATGTTGACTAAATTTTTGACTCAAAATTACAAACTCAAGACTTTTTGCAATAGGAACTAGAATACCCAGTTCCAGCAAACACATTGCCTATTGGACAATATCAAACAATTATGTACAATGATGTTTCAGCCCAACCAGCAATAGGCACAAAACATCAATACTCTGCTGCTTGCACAGTTGTGAGTGGCTACATGAAGGATGGTGAATTCCATCCACAGCACACCTATACACAGACTTTAAGGGATTGCGCTGCACTATTAGCAGAGCTCAAGGCTCTGGTCATGGCACTGGAACATACAGATCCTGAACAGCTGACACTGATTGTCTGTGATCTGTATTATTGTATCCAGTCATTCAATGAGTATCTGCATTACTGGCACCATGATGGAATCAGAGTTTCAAAAGGAAATATCATTAAACACAGACTTCTGTGGGAGAAAGTAGCGGATCTGAAGGAAACACTACCCAATGTCCATGTTGTACATACACTAGGACATCAGCGTGTTGGAATACACGTTGCAGGCAGCACCTTGGCTGATGAAGCAGCCAAATCAGCAGCAGCTACAGCTTCTGTTTCTGCAGTAACTCATTCTAGAACAAAATTGGATGATGAAACACTGGCTGCTGTGAAAGCTTTGGCTGACGGCACACCCTTGCCAAAAGCATAACCTGCTATATATTCATTCTACATATCATGCCTCAATAGAGCCCTTGGAAGTTATACCAGGGGTGGGTAATCACGTGATTCCTAAAAATGACCAAAGATCAGAATTGATCAAAGCAGCGCATGAGAGAATTGCTCTTGCCCGTGCTGGTGTGGCGGATACTATATAATTTTTACAAGCATGTTACTGATGGCCAGGTCTACAAACAGACTAAGCAGTATGTCCTTCTTCTGCTACAAGTATCGTCAACAATATTGAGCAATTCTACTCAAACTCTACACAAATGGATGGTATAGTCTACAATGAACCACTGAGGGAGACTCCTGCTAGACCCCCTCTTACAACCATGGCCCCAGTTTGTGCATGGACTGCTCCTGGATATTTTGCTGACATCAATGATACTTTCTCCGACTCTTCATCTGCCTCTACTGAAATAGACCTGTCAAGAGCACATAAGCTGCTAATTTGGCTCAAAATTAACTATTTCATTCTTCCATGGAACTATCTATGGCTTTTATTAACTGCACTTGCCTTCCTTCTCTCGATTGGGTTTGTCATTGTTTTCATCTTACTGAAACATGGTCATTACCTACCTGAACGCTCTACAGTTTGAACTGGTGGATGAGATCTTAAAACCACATTTTTCCTCTCATAAAGTCAGCAGAGACTTGTCCTTAGTGAACATTTCCTCTATACCAATTCCTGAGGAGATTGTTTTGGATAAAGTATTATTTGATATATACGGCCCGACAGAGATCATTCAAATTCTGTATGTATTAAAACTTTCCATGAACGATGTAATTACACCCAGAGTTGATTCTATGATGTCTGATTTGCCATTTTGGAGATATGTTCTGTTATAATTATTATGGACATCATTTTATTCACAGAGTAAGCACCCCAAGACTATTTTTAATTATACACAGTGGGAACACTGCCCAACTCCGCCAGTGGGGATTTCCAAAATATAAACTGAAAAGTTTGCATACTTTTCTGGGCACAATATTAAAAATGCTGTATATGTATTATTTTAAATTGCCAGTAATGGAAAGTCAACATGTTTTAGTGACCAATACAAAATTAATTTATTTTGATTCCGTTGTTTCCTGGTTAGCTATGGAAGGCTATGATTATTGTTTGAAGTCGATATAATGGAAAAGTGTGTGGGCAACAAAAAATTGGCAAATAATGGGAAAGGAAGCTTTATTAAGAGCATGCCTCATACCTTTTCAAATGGTATTTTCAAATGAAACAGTACAACAGACAAGTTGTTTAGGCTTAGGGAAAATTAAGGATTTGAATGTGCCCAGCATTCCAGCGCCTGCAAACTTTTATAAATGGCAAAAGTATATAAATTCACCTGAAGAACAGCTCGATGAATGGGCACAGAATGGAACCTTCATCCTGGTGGGTGGTTATTTTGCCCAGTAGAGACCAATGACTGCCACACACATTTTGTAAACTCCACTGGCGGTTTTAGGACAAATAGGCCAGACCCTCGCTATGTGTCCTCAGAACAGTCGGGTATAGTGACAACATACAGTGTAGGGAAACTATGACACCAATGGTTGAAACGTTCCTCACTAGATGCTGTTAAAGAATACCTCAGTCTCCTGTCTAATGATACAGATTTACAGGACTTTCTTATAGGCCCCAGAAGCCAATGCAGAATGCGCCTCTTACATGAAGTATATAATTATGCAGTTAGTTTGGACAGTACAAATATTTAAAGCAGGGTGCGTTCCCTGGCAACACGTTAGCGCAAGGGATATATTTTTCAACATTTAATTTAATGCGACAACAACAGATTATGGCTACGAAGGAAGCGACTTATGTCATGCTAAACATCGAGAAATTAGAAAAATTGCCTTTTACTGTGGCTGAAATACCATCTGCTGAATGGTTGGTACAAAGGGTTATTAATTTGCCTATTTCAACACTTCAATTAACATCCTGCTTGAAACACATTCCAGTAGGCAGATATGAAAGGCTGAGAGATAGTTACATACACGAGGTGTGGAAGCTTCCCTTTTCGTTCGAATTTTTCAATGGCAGTTAGCGGTAATGAATGCAAGACTTCTGTGAGCCGTTCAATGGTTTCGAAGCAGCTGTCTTTGCATGGGGCATGTAATAACTCTGCAGCAAACTTTGCTTGCTATCTGAAGGGAGTTCCAGGCCCCTTGATTAGACCTGCATTCCAAGTACTCTCAAATGGTCAAATGGTAGCTATGTGGTGCTCCAATAGTGAGAATTGTTGTGGAATGCGAGCCGGAATAGCTTATGTCCTTTTAGTCTCCCAAATTGTCACATGTTGCAGGAATGTCCTTTTACCCCCACACAACAACAAGAAGTAGCAGAGATTTGGCCTTATATTGCTACTATTTTTGAGAAAACATGTGATGCTCACATCTGCACTTGAGACCTATGTGCTTCAAATTGCAAGGTCATCTGCAGAGATACAATCCCTTTTAAGTGCAAACTTTCCGAGACACTTTGGGGAACTTGTGGGATGAATATTTAGCGTGTACAGTACTACTGGAATCGTACATTTCTTTAAGGCTGTTGATTCTGGTTTTGTTCACACTTTTTCCTCTATATTTGGCTTAATAATATTTTAAAGTGTTTTCGGGGGATATCTGATTACTTTTGCTAAAATAGGTGGTATCTTGCTGTTGCTATTTTTTCTGCGCAATGGCTGTCCCTTCACAACAAGGAGGACTGAAAGCGCTTCCACCAGCGCAACGGTGTCATGAACGTATGATGCAGTATTTCAGGGCACCACTCCTGGACTGCCTTCTGGCCACCTCCTGATTCCCCAGGGACTGCCACCTCCCCGGGGCTCCTTTATTTGGATGCGAGGGGGCCTGTGGCCCCCTCACTTCCCTGGAGACCACCACCTCCCCAGGGCTTTAATGATATATGAGAGGGGTGCCATCTTCCTCACGCTGCCTGGGGACCGCCTCCAGGGCAACACTGTAGTTGGAGCAGGGGTGGGCAGCGTGCCCCCCTTATCCAGGGACCACCACCTCCTGCGCGGCACCCTCAAGGCATCTGATGGCCCTGGGGACCGCCACCCCCCCCCCCGAGCCAGCTCCTGCTATATTCCAGGGGAGCCAGCAATATTTTACTGCAAATATTGCATTGATATTATCAATGATGCTATGAAAGATGGCATGATTTCAGTAATTTGTGGGGTAATTTGCAGTTCATGGTGGTCGCCAGTAAGTAGTTATGGTTAGGACCCAGTTTCCATAGGAAGAGCGTTTTTTGTTTTGCCAATAACTTTGGCGTCACTTGATGAACCTTCACGAAATTTTCAAAACTTACATTTCAGCTGCTATCTTGAAAGTCTCAGGGTGATCCATCAAGTGGGGGCTGAGAAAAAGGTGGAGTTCAAAAAAGCTTTTTCCACCATTCATTTTTCTGCAGGGTCTTTAGACAGACCTACAGCCCGAACTGCTGAACGTAATTACACCAAATTCGGCAGCAAGCTAGATCTTGGTACACAGATTCTGCTTTGTGTAATTTGGTGTAAATCTGTTCCAGTAGTTTCTGAGATATTACAGTTTAAAAGTATAGATAACTAGGGCCGTGGATTCTGATTTGTCTTCACGGATTCGGATCCATGGATCTGAAGGTAAAGCAAGGCGCTGAATGGCTGGCCGCAACCTGACTGAAAAGTTGCGGGCACCATTTTGTTTGTTGTATCAGCTGGAGGGGTGGGAAAGTATGAGTGCAAAAACACATAAGGGGTCAGGATACATGCATCCTGACCCCATAGGACACCCAGAGGGATAGGGACCTTAGGGCGCAAGTTATAGTTACTTGAGTTAACCATAACTATAATGGTTCAATTTGAATGGTTTTGTGTGCGTAAATTCAGGACCTAACTATGACGTCCCTGTAAACGTTGTTTTTTTCAGTGAATGTTGCAGTTGGTGTTATAAGTTTAAGATTATCAAGATTATACCCATAACATGTAAAATAAAGATATAGGGGGTCATTACAACATTAGCGGTAAAAGGCGCTTACCGCCATGCAGAAGACCGCCAATACACCGCCGCGGCGGCGGCATTCCGCCACAGCTATTATGACACACATCTTGGAATCCGCTGAAATTCAGACACCCACACAACACCGCCACACCAAAGGTCAGTGATAAACTGGCGGAAACAAATCCTCCACTTCCACGCCAACAGAAACACGCCCATGCTATTACGACCCACGAATCCACGCGGCGGTCTTTCAACCGCAGTATTCCATTGGCGGTACACACCGCCGCGCTCAAAATACACACACATCTCCAAAACACCGCCACATTGGACAATTACAAATACACACACCTGATACACATACAAACAACACTCCCACACACCAAACACAATATAAAATACACACCCACATCACCCACAAACCCCTACTACCAAAAATTAGACACGAAGGCGACAGAGAGAGAGCACAGAATAGACAACCCCACTACACAGAGGCACACAACACCATCACCCACACAACATCCACGCACAAAACACCACACACCACTACACTCACCACACTCATCACCACATACACCACCCAACACATCACCCACACCACCCCATGGCACGCCAAAGACACCCCCGCTTCTCCGAGGAGGAGCTCAGGGTCATGGTGGAGGAAATCGTCCGGGTAGAGCCACAGCTATTTGGCTCACAGGTACAGCACACATCAATAGCCAGGAAGATGGAGCTATGGCGCAGAATAGTGGACAGGGTGAACGCCGTGGGACAGCACCCAAGAAATAGGGAGGACATCAGGAAGAGGTGGAACGACCTACGGGGGAAGGTGCGTTCAACGGTCTCCAGGCACAACATCACGGTACAGCGGACTGGCGGCGGACCCCCATGTCCTCCCCCACAACTAACAACATGGGAGGAGCAAGTCTTGACCATCTTGCATCCTGAGGGCCTCGCAGGAGTCGGTGGATGATGGAACACTGGTAAGTCAATTCTTAACTATCATATCCCCCACCCTACCTGCATGCTATCACACACCTCCTCCCTCACCCCCTCCCCTATCACTACAACTCCTCACTAATGTACCCAAACCACCCATCCCAACACCAAGCCCTGCATGTCACAACTAAGCATGGACACCCCTCACTAAAGCATGCCCACTGCACATACCCAGTACACCCCCCCAACCATCACCACACAAACTCACACACAGGAATGCATGCACTGGGGTACACAAATACCCACCCATTGCACACCATTACACACACACATGCAATAATCATGCTCTTATGCCCCTGCAGGAACCCAAAGGACAATTACCACACCAGAGGGTTCAGACAACACCACTCCACCCCCAGAAGAGGCCCACAGTGACGAGAGCAGCTCTGCCCTACTGGATCCTGATGACCAGCCCGGACCATCGTGGGCCTCGGGACAGTCGGTTCCCCTTGCACAGGCACAGCCCAACACCGACCTTCCACCCTCTGGTAACACCAGCACAGCACCCACCCAGCAGGCCCAAACCTCCCTACCCAGGACAGGTAAATCAGCGGTGTGTCCACCAATACAGGGCACCCAGGCTAACCCACCACCCCAACAACAACAGGGACCTGGGGGCAGTGGTAGTGGGCACACGGTCCAGGGGACGGAGGCACAGGAACACAGGGGAACTGGGAGGGCTGCTGTGCGACAGGGGGCGGACAGGCCAAGGGAACCCTCTCTCTACGATGCCCTCTCCTCCATCATGGGAGCATACCACCACTCCCAGGAGACGATGGCGACGGTTCTGGACAAGTTGCAGGAGACCCTGCGCCTGCAGGACGAACTGTATTTGGGGTTCAGGGAGGAGCTCAGGACCATCAGCTCCGCCCTGGGCACCATCGTAGGGGTGCTGAAGGACATACAGCAGACCTTGAGGGACACCGTGGCACTCCAAGGGGCCCCTGACACTAGCCAGGACGATGAAATGCCCACCACCTCTGCCGGCGCTAGTGGACAGGACGCCCTGCCACAGGACCACCACACCAGCAACCCACCCCCTGCAGATGGACAACCACCACGCAAGCGGTCCCTGAGATCCAGGAACAGGACAGAGCAAGATGGCAAGACCCCAGCCAGGAAATGACACCACCATGATTGTCCTCCCACTGTCCCACTTTGTTACCCAATCCATACTTTAACTGCCCCAGCTCCTCTTCCTATGCCCAGATGGGCAGTGCACCTGTGAGACTAATAGACTGGACTCTGCCATGGACATTCCTCCACCATCACCCATCCTCATTTTACAACCCCCTCCCATTTCTGAGCACTTCAATAAACACCCTTGAAACACAAAACAATCTGGAGTCAGTCTGTGATTTAGTAAAAATGTATTATCAATGACAGTGTCATAATGGGTGTACCATTCTAAAGCTAACATACCTATGTCACACATCACAAGCCCTTGAAGGATGCAAGCAGTTGACACGTAGGTAACCACACCTGTGAAACCGTAATGGAAGGGTACAACTCAGTTACCAAATGTTGACTTAAATCCAAAAACAGGATAGAGGTAGACGTGTGAAAGTTAATGTAATGCTAAAAATGAAAATGTTCTCACCTGTGTCTCACTGGAAATATTGCTGTATGACTGACTCCCTGTTGTCGTTGTCTTCTTCATCAGCTTCATCCTCATCACTGTCCACAGGCTCCACAGCTGCTACAACACCGTCATCTGGATCATCCTCCTGCAGAAAAGGCACCTGGCGTCGCAAAGCCAAATTATGGAGCATGGAGCAGGCGATGATGATGTCGCACACCTTCTTTGGTGAGTAGAATAGGGATCCACCTGTCATATGGAGGCACCTGAACCTGGCCTTCAGGAGGCCGAAGGTGCGTTTGATCACCCTCCTAGTCCGCCCATGGGCCTCATTGTAGCGTTCCTCTGCCCTGGTCCTGGGATTCCTCACTGGGGTCAATAGCCACGAAAGGTTGGGGTAACCAGAGTCCCCCAAAAGCCATATACAGTGCCTCTGGAGTTGACCCATCATATCAGGGATGCTGCTATTCCGCAGGATGTAGGCGTCATGCACTGAGCCAGGGAACATAGCATTTACCTGCGAGATGTACTGGTCTGCCAAACATACCATCTGTACATTCATGGAATGATAACTCTTCCTGTTCCTGTACACCTGTTCACTCCTGTGGGGGGGGACCAGAGGTACATGGGTACCATCAATAGCACCTATGACGTTGGGGATATGTCCAAGGGCATAGAAGTCACCTTTCACTGTAGGCAAATCCTCCACCTCAGGGAAAATTATGTATCTCCTTACGTGTTTCAGCAGGGCAGACAACACTCTGGACACCACGTTGGAAAACATAGGCTGGGACATCCCTGATGCCATGGCCACTGTTGTCTGAAAAGACCCACTTGCAAGGAAATGGAGCACTGACAGCACCTGCACGTCAGGGGGGATTCCAGTCGGATGGCGGATTGGTGACATCAGGTCTGGCTCCAACTGGGTACATAGTTCCTGGATTGTGGCACGGTCAAACCGGTAGGTTACGATGACATGTCGCTCTTCCATTATCAACAGGTCCACCAGCGGTCGGTACACTGGAGGATTCCGCCATCTTCTCATATGTCCCAGCAGACGGTGCCTACGAAGGACAGCAGCGAAGAACCAGTCATTATTCCTCCAGGTATGTACCCACAGTCACACAAAAGACTACACCACTCACATAACCCTTCCTGTATGTGTGTTGAGTGTAGGCCTAGCTATGTGTGACGCAGTATGAAATGAAGCCATGTGGGCCCCTGAAATGGCGGCTGTCTGACCTCTAAACTGGGACAATGGGATTGTGGGGTAACAGCGCTGGCGTTACACACCGTCGCGGTAGGCGGTCGTAGACCACGGCGCAATGCTGCATTGGTTAACATTGGACCCTATGGGTCCCAGGAGCCAATGAACAGGTGCGCTGGCGTTGATGATGCGCACCGCCGCGGACGTCACCGCCGCGGACGTCACTGACATTTTCTATCTGTTCAATCACTAGATACCTGACCTTCGACAGGAGAGGACCTACACTGCAAGTGCTGCTGTGACCTCGGTCTGGAAGCGACGATGGCTGCTGCGTCTGGGGAAAGGGCCCCTGCCTTCACTGCACAGGAGTTGGAGAAACTGGTAGACGGGGTCCTCCCCCAGTACACGCTACTCTACGGTCCTCCAGACCAACAGGTTAGTACACAGGGAGCACGTTGTATGGGCTAGGCCTGGGTGGAGAGGGCTGGTTGGAAGAGGGAAGGGGGCAGAGTCCATAGAACATTAATGCATGGGAATGAATGGGCCACATGGCCAGAGTAGGGAGGGGGCCACTCACAACGACGGTGCAGTTGGTAATGACTGGTCCTCTTTCCTTGTGCATGTCATGTAGGTCAGCGCCCACCAGAAGAGGGACATTTAGCGTACCATCGCCAAGGAGGTCCGGACCCTGGGGGCCCACCAGAGATGGGGCACCCACTGCCGTAAGAGATGGGAGGACATTTGCCGCTACAGCTTGAAGACGGCGGAGGCTCAGCTGGGGATGGCCTCCCAACGTGGGAGGGGTGCCCGTCGCACCATGACCCCCTGATGTTCCGGATCCTGGCGGTGGCCTACCCGGAGTTGGATGGGCGCTTGAGGGCATCACAGCAGACACAAGGGGGTGAGTACAACCTCATTCTGCGGACTTTGAGTGCAGTGGAGGTGTCTAGGTGGTGGAGGTGGGCTGTGGGTGTCCCTAGGCCAGGGGGAGTTCGGTAGGCAAGGCCCCTCCGTAATGTAGCCCATGTGGCACTCTACCCCACCTCAGCAGAGTGCCAAGTCGAGGTATAGTTGCCCCTGTGGCATCCATGTGCGCTGATGTCCACCATTGCCATAAAGGCCATATCCCAGAAATTGCATGTGCAGAGGGCAGGAGCACAGCGAAATGCAGGGGGCATCTGCGTTTGTCTTGTCCGCCAACGGTAGTGGTATGCCAGGCACTAAAACCCTCTTTCTTCTGTCTCCCCCCCTTTGTCTGCTCTCCCTGTCCTTTTGTACATCAGCATCAACAGGCAGAGGTACAGTGGCACCGGAGCACGAGGGAGCTGCATCCCACATGGCCATGGAGGGCCACACCACAGACTCTGAATGCACCAGTGGGACGGAGGGCGAGGGGAGCTTCACGTCGGCCACCAGATCACCAAGCAGCGACACAGACTCGTTCGACAATGGGAGCTCCCCTACCAGCACCGCCCTCCCAGCAGCCCCTCAGCGTTCGCCCCGTGCCCGCTCACCCAGAAGGGTGGGCATCACCTTCGCCCCAGGCACCTCAGGCCCTGCCCCAGTCACCCCTGCTGCCCTCAGTGAGGAGGCCATTGACCTCCTCAGGTCACTTACTGTTGGGCAGTCTACCATTGTGAATGCCATCCAGGGTGTAGAACGAGAGTTGCAACACGGTAATGCATTCCTGGAGGGCATTCATTCTGGTCAGGCTGTCCTTCAGCGAACCCTGCAATCTTTGGCCTCAGCACTGATGGCAGCAATTGTCCCTGTGTCTAGCCTCCCCCCTCCAACTTCCTCCACCCAGACCCAATCTCCTGTACCCCAGCCCATCCCAAGCACACCTACAGACCAGCATGCACACAAGTCAACACACCCAAGTAGCTCAAGCAAACATAGGCACCACACACACCACAAGCACTCACGCAAGCCTCACCCACATTCAGACACAACAACATCCACTGCCTCCACTGTGTCCCCCTCCTCCTCTTCTCCCTCCTCCCT
This sequence comes from Pleurodeles waltl, assembly GCF_031143425.1. Taxonomy (NCBI): domain Eukaryota; kingdom Metazoa; phylum Chordata; class Amphibia; order Caudata; family Salamandridae; genus Pleurodeles; species Pleurodeles waltl. The sequence continues at coordinate 225,925,913 of NC_090444.1, read as the reverse complement.
CCCAGTGTCGTCTACACTCTCACCTGCATGCACTACATCTACAGCCACTAGGACTCGCACCAGAACACCCAGCACCACACCCCGCTCACCTGCACTCACCACCTCCACTGCCATTTACACGTCCCCTGTGTCCTCTCCCAGTGTGTCTGTGACGCCCCCTCCCAAAGTACACAAACGCCGGCAATCACCCACCCAACATCCATCCATCTCACGACAGCCTCCAGTACCTGCACCTGCACCCAAAATACCTAAAGTGACACCTCCGACAACCACCTCCTCTTCCTCCACTCCCAGACCCCCTCCATCTACCCATCCCAGTGTTCGTCAGAAACTGTCCCTCTGTAAAGTTGACCTTTTTGCCCCCACCCCACCCCCTCCAATTCATCAGTCCCGTCGTAGCGCCTCAGCCAAAAAGCCTCCAATACCAGTGGTGCCTATTCAAGGTTTTTGGAGTGCACCGGCCACCAGGGCAGGCAGTAGGACCCGGAGCCAAGGCACTGGCAGCCCACCCCCTGTAAAGGCAATAAAATTGGAGAGTGGACGACGGGACCGTGTTAAGACTCCAGGTGGGAAAACAACTGACATGGGTTCCAAGGGGATTGGAGAGTCAGCTGTGACTCCACCAAAGGTGGGGAAGGGCCAGAGGAAGTCTGCCCAGCCTGTTGTGAGTGTCACGGCGGAGAAGTGCGCCATCATTTCCGGCGGTCGAGACACAACCGCCAGCACCGTCGTTACTGGTCCAGAGACCACCGCCAGAGTCCCAGCCCAGGAGGGCCCCACTATCGTCACTGGTCAGGAGACCACCGCCAGAGTCACAGCCCAGGAGGGCCCCACTATCGTCACTGGTCCGGAGACCACCGCCAGAGTCACAGCCCAGGAGGGCCCCACTATCGTCACTGGTCAGGAGACCACCGCCAGAGTCACAGCCCAGGAGGGCCCCACTATCGTCACTGGTCAGGAGACCACCGCCAGAGTCACAGCCCAGGAGAGCCCCACTATCGTCACTGGTCCGGAGTCCACCGCCAGAGTCACAGCCCAGGAAGGCCCCACTATCGTCACTGGTCAGGAGACCACCGCCAGAGTCACAGCCCAGGAGGGCCCCACTATCGTCACTGGTCCGGAGACCACCGCCAGAGTCACAGCCCAGGAGGGCCCCACTATCGTCACTGGTCAGGAGCCCACCGCCAGAGTCACAGCCCAAGAGGGCCCCACTATCGTCACTGGTCAGGAGACCACCGCCACCGCCGGAGTCAGTGCCCAGGAGGGCCCCACTATCGTCACTGGTCCAGAGACCACCGCCAGAGTCACAGCCCAGGAGGGCCCCACTATCGTCACTGGTCAGGAGACCACCACCACCGCCGGAGTCAGTGCCCTGGAGGGCCCCGGCTGCCACAGCCCCGCTGGGCAATGATGAAACGTCATGCCACACACCAATGTTCAGTGTATAGAACGTCATGCCACACACCAATGTCCTTATCATAACCGCCATGGCAAAGCACTGCTGAACTGTCCTGAACCGCCATGTCAAAGCACTGCTGAACAGGGCAAAGACCGCCATGTCAATACACCGCTGAACAGGGCACAGACCGCCATGGCAAAGCACCGCTGAACTGTCATGGCAAAGCACCGCTGAACAGTCCTGAACCGCCATGTCAAAGCACCGCTGAACAGGGCAAAGACCGCCATGTCAAAGCACCGCTGAACAGGGCACAGACCGCCATGGCAAAGCACCGCTGAACTGTCCTGAACCGCCATGGCAAAGCACCGCTGAACTGTCCTGAACCGCCATGGCAAAGCACCGCTGAACAGTCCTGAACCGCCATGTCAAAGCACCGCTGAACACGACAAAGACCGCCATGTCAAAGCACCGCTGAACAGGGCACAGACCGCCGTAGCAAAGCACTGCTGAACTGTCCTGAACCGCCATGGCAAAGCACCGCTGAACTGTCCTGAACCGCCATGGCAAAGCACCGCTGAACAGTCCTTAACCGCCATGTCAAAGCACTGCTGAACAGGGCAAAGACCGCCATGTCAAAGCACCGCTGAACAGGGCAAAGACCGCCATGGCTAAGCACCGCTGAACAGGGCAAAGATCGCCATGTCAAAGCACCGCTGAACAGGGCAAAGACCGCCATGTCAATGCACCGCTGAACAGGGCAAAGACCGCCATGGCAAAGCACCGCTGAACAGGGCAATGCACCGGATAGGAATGAATGGCCCGCCACATCAGGCATCCTTATCCCATGTGCAGCTGGGACAGTGACAGGACACGACCTTTCACGGGGAGACTCATCCAGTCTGGGCACCAGTCCCCCCCAGTACCAGTAGAGACCTGCATCAACTTGAGATACTGTGGCTTTGCACTCCCCAGGATGGCACAGTGGGCAAACCACCCACTGTAGAGACTTGAGAGACTGTGGCTTTGCACTCCCCAGGATGGCACAGTGGGCAACCCACCCACTGTAGAGACTTGAGAGACTGTGGCTTTGCACTCCCCAGGATGGCACAGTGGGCAAACTACCCACTGTAGAGACTTGAGAGACTGTGACTTTGCACTCCCCAGGATGGCACAGTGGGCAAACCACCCACTGTAGAGACTTGAGAGACTGTGGCTTTGCACTCCCCAGGATGGCACAGTGGGCAACCCACCCACTGTAGAGACTTGAGAGACTGTGGCTTTGCACTCCCCAGGATGGCACAGTGGGCAAACTACCCACTGTATAGACTTGAGAGACTGTGGCTTTGCACTCCCCAGGATGGCACAGTAGGCAAACCACCCACTGTAGAGACTTGAGAGACTGTGGCATTGCACTCCCCAGGATGGCACAGTGGGCAAACCACCCACTGTAGAGACTTGAGAGACTGTGGCTTTGCATTCCCCAGGATGGCACAGTGGGCAACCCACCCACTGTAGAGACTTGAGAGACTGTGGATGGCACAGTGGGCAAACCACCCACTGTAGAGACTTGAGAGACTGTGGCTTTGCACTCCCCAGGAGGGCATAAATGGGCATGGAGCCCTGTCGTGGATCTGGCTTTGCAGTCATCCAGCTGAGGTGCCCCCCCTTCCTGTCCCCCTGAGGTGCCTGTAGTATTTCTATCTGATGCCCCAGCAGTGTTCTCTCCGATTGTGGTCAGGTATCGTTTGTGGGCCTCGCCCATGTATTTTTGGACTGATGGTGCACGGACATTGTTATGTACATATCTGCACTACTTCTCGTATTGTATATAATTATGACTGATTTTCAAATATATATCTGTATATTTTTGTATGACATGTATATTGGCATATTACATTGTTTGACCGATTTTCGCTTTGTGTATTCATTCTTCCGGGGGGATTGTGGGTTGTTACTGTGATTTTTGTGAATGCATTGGTGTGTATGTTGTAATATGCGAGGGTGGGGGTGTTTGGTGTGTGTCCCCCTAACTTTTACCTCCCCCATGTCGTAGGTGCAGTACTCACCGTTGTCTGCGGCGCCTACGTAGCTGTTGGTCGTAGAAGAGCAGAAACACAAGGGCAGGAAGTATTTGGAGTTCCGGCTCCATGGATTCCTCGTTCCTCGTGGAATATGTTAAGGTGAGCGTTTTCCCATAGCAAAAGCTGTTTCCGCCGTGTTTTTATCCACGGTGAATCCGCCCCGGAAAAGGTGGCGGATTGGCGGGTTGTAATACTGTGGGCGGTACATTGTCTTCCGCCTGTCTGTTGGCGGTGACCGCTGCGCTGCTTGTCTGTACCGCCATGGCGGGCGAAGTGTTAAAGTGGCTGTCTTTGTTGGCGGTTTCCGCCAGGGTCATAATTCCCTTTTTTTGTCCGCCGGCCTGTTTGCGGTATTTCCGCTGCTTTAACACCGTCCGCCAGGGTTGTAATGACCACCATAGTCTTATCATTGTTGATGGTAAATAAATCATTCCAAAGCACTAGATTGTGGAACTATAAGGTATTTAAATAAGCCATACTGGTGGGTATGCATTTTGAAATTGATGAGAGGGTGAAATAGAAATATACAATAAACATCAAGTGGTCTAGTTTCTCAGCTGATCTTACATTCGGATTTCTCAGAACAGGCAGGCCATATAGCAGATTGAGGTGCACTGTGGAGAGGATATGCTCATTGAGGACAGGAGATGGAGGTGGGATTCGTGTGCACCTCCAGGAATACCCTTTCCACCCAATCTCGGAGAACTCTCCCTTCACCTGCCTCTTCTCTTCCTGTCACGTTTTCTTGAGGTCCCAGATGTGGAGTGCCACCACCACTAATACACTGCAAGAGTTGGCAAACTCCTGTACATTGACACATTCTCTGCTCCTCTGAGGGTGTATGGAGACCGACAGTGACCTTTGTAAAGATCAACAACAGTGGCAACTGCATGGTCTGTAAAGGTAAAGTTCCTCCTCCTTCTGAGTGCTGTGTTTTAAATCCTGGAGGATTGTTATCCTCTGGGTTTTCATGGTCATGTAATTCAATGGGCAGATGGTAGGGTATAAAAAATACCCAAAATACCCTGCATTGATGAGTTGGGAGTGTTAATGCTTGTCAGGTGTGCAAGATTTGGCCCAGGTGTATGTTGCTTTTAGGGTCGAGTGCGAAAACGCCCTGGCCTGTTGTAATCTCTCTGTGGGCTTTTAACCACGCCCATGTCACACCCATCACTTCTATTGTTTGTACTACCTTCCAGTCTTAGTTGCTACCAGGTGGCAGAGTTCTCCACATGTCGATTTCACTTTTTGAGTTGGCACCATCCTGTACTGTGGCTTTAAAAAAGTAAGTTAAAGTTCAACGTGCTCGTTTAATTCCAGTAAATTGTTGGACTAATACTAGAGTGAGAACAGAAACTCACTCATGGGTGTTTGATAGCAACCATTGAAAAGGTTTGCGGATGGCAAACCTTCTCTCAGAAAATGTGTACTTTTATTTAAAAGGATTATATTTAAGGCTATACATATTAAAATGAAAAGCATTTTAAGTATTTTTCAAAAATCATCTGCTTGTTTCGACCACAAAGTGGCAGTATTGAGTCGTGTTAGAAAAGAAAGTTAAAATTTACTATTCAGTTTTATGGGATACCAAAGTCAGTATCCGAGAAGTGCACCGTTGCCATATATACCCATAAAACACTGTAAACATTACCGTGTACTGAAAGAACAAATTATGCAGAAGTCTGAATGTCTATAATTAATTCCGTAAAGCAACAGGTGCCCTAGGCCAATACTACATGCAGAGCATCTGCAAATAATTTACAAAGGAAATTAAAACAATATTAAAACTGAATGCATATAGAATAACCAGGAGAGTACGGTGTGTCCTTTGGTTATTTGCACTCAACACCTTTGGCTTTTACAGGTTTTCAGGCTCTCTGCAATAGCACTAACTCTAGAACGCAATACGTAAATTCGGATTACGCGATGTATTCTAGGACCCTCATTACAGATATTAGATGGTGGTGGAGAAAAAATATGTATGTTGGCTTGTGGCGAAACTGCAACTTCGTCGGAGAAGCCACTGATGACATTTTCTCAAGTATATTATCCTTACATTGACGGAAGTGGTAAACTTTCAATTAACACCCAACTCTGTGACAGACCCTTAATATTTCCAAATTTAGAGCTGTGGAGATAATCTGAGATGGCCTGTCTCAGTAGAACTCTTAAACCCCCATCATAATTACCGATAATTTAGCACACTCCATCACTAACACCAGGGTTGTGAATAATTCTGGAAAGCTCAGTTGCTGGCAAATAACACCTTATGCCCTATAGGCACTGCATGGAATGGAAAATGCCATGTGCCAGTTTCATGAATGACATTTTGTAATTTAAAGCCTTGGGGCCTGATTATGAGTTTGGAAAATCCAACCTCTGCGGACCTGGCAGTCTCTCTACTTGCCCTACTAGGAGTTTTACACTCGGTTGACCGGCGGAAACCAAGGTTTCTGCAAGCCAGCCCAGTGGAAAACGTGCAGTGGCACTGGAATCAGCGCCACATGGAGCCGAGTGCCATGCCGTTGCACAGGGGGGCCGACCAGCACCCTCGGAATGCGCAAATTCTGCTGAGCCAACAGTGAGCATTCCAACTGTGCTGGGCAGGGGAGACCCTGCACTGCCCACAACAATGTCATGGGCAATGCAGGGCTCCCCCTGTAGCCCTCAGCACTTGTTCTCTACCAGCCTTTGCATGGCGGTTGAACCTCCATGAAAAAGCTGGCAGAGAACATGGTTGTAATCAGCAGGGCGGTGCTTACTTCAGTGCCGCCCTGGCTGATCACAACCAAGACCGCCGTCAGCCTTCGGGACTAGGGATATCTTCAGGGACAGTGGTCCACAGCTGTGGCGTTCTGACCACCACTGTGAGTCTGGCAATCTTGAGACCACGAGACTCGTAATCAGGCCCAAAGTTATGAGATAAATTCTTCAAGGTTCAATCTGGAGGGTTAGTTCCTGGAAATCAGTGCAAAAGTACTGCTTGCGTTATTATTGTATGCCTCATGATATTAATTGGACCACATCGATACTTAGGTCTATTTACTAAATTCTCATGCAAAGCAGCACAGCAAGCAAAAATACTCTTTTGTTTGTGAAGAAAAGAGCAAGACAATGCCATATCTACAGAGATATGGCACTTTCCTCTTCTGTCCCCACTGCTGATGCATAATCAGGCAGTTGAGTGGCATACCCACACCTTTACACCATAGTGCAAAAGTGTTTGCGTGAGTCTAAGGATATCCTATGCTTACAGTCACTTTAAAACTTTTCCTACTTTTTATGTCTACTGTAAAGTGCAGCACACATGCAAAGTCAGAAAAGAAAAGAGAAATAAAAACATTTCTCCTTGATAGCACCTATTTCAAAAGGGTATTATTTTTCGATGTAAAACTCTGCATAATTTTTTTAGCAGATAGGGTTTTGCATCAAAAACCAGGGGTAGGTGCAGGGACCCCCATGTGCCACCATTGGAACGCCACCTTGGCAATAAATAATGCAACCTATTTTTGCGCTGGAAACTAAATTGGTAAAAGGATTTTGTATACATTTGCATCACTTTTGTGACAAAAAACACAGCATACATTTAAGTAAATATATCTCTGATAGAGGATGTCAGTGTGTGGGCCTTTTTTCAGTCCCCTGAAATATAAAGCAGCCCAAACACTGTCCCTTTCAAACTGGCCTATCTGGCAGTGCCAGGCTGCCATTGGACAGCAGGCTAGTCCAATGGTCCACTCATGACCTGGGCCCTAGCAGCTTAGCAGTTAAACAGCTTATACCAATAATACCATTAATCATAGGAACTGATCGTCGCTATTCATCTTATTTTTAAGAAGTAAAAATGTAAACAGTTACTTTGCCACTAGAATGAAAACCATCCAGACTGGCGATGGAAACATATCCAATTCTACTCCATGAATTTGTGAAATGGTGTGATGAAAGACGAAGATTCACAATTGTTGCCTACTGCAACCATATATGCATCTGGAATTGCTAATTGGGATTTGATACAAATCTTTTCTCAGACAGATCCCCTCGTGTTCCAGCCTCCAAACATTTATTCCTTCTTTACCAGTACAACCAAGTACAATAAATTACTTTACAAAACATTTCTGCTGTGTAAAGCAGGGTTTCGTTGTTAGTGGAGGAGGGAGGGACTTATTATTATTTACTGTCTATTTCTTCTCTGTCTTTCTCTTTATTTTTCACTGCACTACTTTTATCTCTCCATATTCTCTATTATTTCATTTGCTTTGGTCTTTCTCTCATTTTCCACTATCTCTTACCCTCCTTCTTGATCCCTCCCCACAGTTCTATCCTCTGTACCTCCCTTTTCTAATTGTTTATCATTATGATGTTTTGCTTCTCTTTTCTCTCCTCTGCTGGAATAATATTGTCTCTCTTTCCTCCATCTCTTTCTCTCCCTTTTTCTCTCTTTATTATCTTTCTTCTCTTCATTCTTTCCTGTTCTGTTTTCCCTCCCTTTCTTCTGACTTTTGTAGCTACTTAGTTTGTTTTCTTGCTCCTTTCCTTTCTCTATATGAGTCTTCCTTTCTTCTAGATTCTTCTTCAGTCCTGTGTCATTCTCCATCACTAAGCCATACATTTGTATTTCTCTTCTGCTCTCCCTTTCTCTCTCTCTCACTTCTCCTCCCTTTTCACCAGCCTCTCCATCTGTAACCAGTTTCTCAGGTTTTCTGGGGACCCTAGGGAAAAGTTGTTCTTTTTGCTGGGTACTTGTAGGTTGCTAAACAGCATCCACTCTAGTCGTAGTTGGATTCTTTCTCTCGGCAAGACTGCTGGTTTAAGGATGACTGCACTTTTGTATGTACGTACTTCAGCCAATCCTACAACAGCAGTAAGTCCCATTGACACACAGGCAATGAAGGAGATGCAGTAAAGTTTTCAAATAGGTTTTATTAACAAGACTGCAATTTACTGTAAAATGCAGGAGCTGCAATGATTAGGATAATGAAACCCCCACCATCTTGCAATAAGATGAGATGTGAAATAAGCCCTAATACCCTAGCACGAAGAACCTAAGCTCTAACCTGAAGAGAGCTAGGTGTAAAAAACCTAATCTGCCAGGTCCATGTTCATGAGAAGAGCCCCCTAAACCTTGTTACCTTGGAATGAAGTCTCTAGATCAGACTCCCTGGGGACACTAAGGGCCTGATTCTAACTTTGGAGGACGGTGTTAAACCGTCCCAAAAGTGGCGGATATACCACCTACCGTATTACGAGTCCATTATATCCTATGGAACTCGTAATACGGTAGGTGGTATATCCGCCACTTTTGGGACGGTTTAACACCGTCCTCCAAAGTTAGAATCAGGCCCTAAGACTGGGTCTGCATCAAGGCGACGTGTAGCATAGAAAGCGTTGATGGCATCTGGTAGGAATCCCTCTGATAACCACTGACGCAAGTATGTTCCCAAACAATAGATAAGAAGGCTTGCTTGGGGCAGCAATTATATAAGCAATTCTCTCAAAAAGTACATTACGTTCCTGTCGCATGCAAGTGGGAAAGTGACTTGATGTGAATACCTACGTATATCACTTTTATTTTGATGCTGATAGTGACAACTTCACAGAGTGGCACTGATAATGAAAACAAAACATCTTCCTAACTATAAACATGGCAGCCATCTTGGAAGAAATAATTAAATAAATGCCCTAAAACAGAGCAGGCTAAGTAGGTTAAAAGTCACTGAGTGACGAGGGCACAGGTCTGCAAGCTAGAAGGCTAAGCAAACTCCTGATTCCCAATAAAACTAAATAGGGTCCACTACACTCTCCACCACACTGATGAGCAGCAGACCTGAGTGCAGCTAACCAGCAGATCTGAGTGAATACGTACTAGGCACTGGCCTGCTCACAGATGATCCGCAGATCTGAAGGTATGACACCTCAAAACCCTTGGTTACCAACTCAAAGTGGAACCTACTGAGTCATATAAGGAAAATACTATTTCCTTTGTGGTTACAACTTAGGTAAGGAATTTAGGTTCCCAGTTGACAGGGGTAAACCCTACTCAAGGAGCAACCACAATTCTTGTCAGGGTGAAAGACAAGCAAACCCTAAATTAACCTGTACCTAACTCTCTGGTAGCTCGGCACAAAAAAGTCAGGCTTAACTTAGACGTAATATGTGAAGTATTTCTGCAGCACTTTAAACAGTAGTATTGTGGAAATACAACACAAGAAAAATTACACACCAATATAGAAAAATAGAGTAAAATTTAATAAATGATGAGAGACCAAAACAATAAAAATCCAATTGTCAGAACCAGAGATATACAATTTTAAAGATTTACATGAAAATAGTGCAATAAAAGCACATAACACCAATTGTGGTTATCTAGTCGTGCCAGACCGGGACAAAGTCACAAGTTCAGGCCGACTGCAATGGATACAGGGACCAAGTTAGGCCCATTGAACAAAGTACCTTAGATCCTGCTGCCCGGTCTGCGCAGCATTGCTTTGTGAGGCTCCTCATCATCCAGGGTCAGTTCCAATGAAGCTGTGCAGTGAGGCTTTCTGGGTCTTTGAGCTGCTCTGCATCAGTTTCCGGTGAGCTGTGCAGCGAAGCTTGGTAGTGCTTAGAGTCACTTTGGGTTGGTTCCAATGAACCTGGCAACTGTGCGGCGAGGCTTTGTGTCATTCAGGGTGGATTCTGATGAGGCTTGCAGTGGTGCTGGGAGGCCTTGCCATACCCTGCATCAATTCCAAAAAGGCTGGTAGCTGTGCAGTGAGGTTTTGCAGGGCTTTGCGCCACTTCCGATGGCAACCACTGGTAGGTTGGCAGAGCACTTTTATCCCCACTTCAAAATGTCCAGGACTGGGGAGGCACCCATTGAGGTGAACTCACAGCAGCCAGAGATCAAGTGCAGGGTTCAAGATGGTTGGAGCCTTTTCTTTCCCTGAGGCTCTGATCAGAAAGCATGCCAACTAGCCCTTGGAGTCACTCTGGTGGCTCTGGGTTCAAGATGCAGGTCCAGTCCTTCTCACTCAGGCAGTAGGGCAGCAAAGTAGCAGTCCTTTTTGCAGCAGAGCAGCACAGTAGTCAATCTGAGTGTTCAATTGGGCCAGAGGTGTACGAAGAGTTGTGCCTGGTGGTCCACCAATTATACCAGGTGCACACTTTGAAGTGGAAGAAAATTTTAGAGCCCTCCCCCTACAGAGTTGTCTGGAATTTCCTTTCTCCCTGCCATTGCCCCAGTTTGTCTGTGGGCAAAAAAGACTAGCGTGAATCCCGTTGTGACTGTGCAGAGGTAAAGTCTTTGAGATGTGCAAGTGTAGTAGGTGACAGGTCTGACCCATGTGAAGTTAGAGATAGCCCATCCTGCCTACACCTATCCCCCCTTTGTCTCACTGCTTGAGAGTAGTACTCAAATATCAACTGCCATCTACACCTAGTCATGTGACTCATGATATAGGCTGCATGAATCAAGTGGTTGGTAATAAGAAAATGCAAAATTTCTAAAAGTGGCATTTTCAGAATTGTGACATAAAAGCTGACTTTACCATTACAATAGGTTTCAGATTACAATTCTATAGACACCAATGTCACCATTTCCACCTGCTCCCAATTGAAAGTTATCACTTATTAAACATAATAAGGTAATCCAATGTTATCTTATTGGCGAGGTAAGCCTTGCAGTAATGGAAAATGAATTCAACACGTTTTCACTATCAGGACATATAAAACTTATACGTACATGTCCAACTTTTTAAATACACTGCAACCTGGCATCTGGCTGTGTCGGGCGTTGTCGTAGGATGGTCGATATCAAGTACACAAGACTGATTGGATCTATAGGTAAGTATGGTTTATTTGTGATCTACAGAGTACTTCATGGTGAGTAGGTCCGTGGTAGTTGGTTTCAGATGTCTCCTCCCGTCTTTGTGGACTAATCTCGTCTTCTTCTTTCTGTTCTCTCCAAAGGGCTCTCGGGAAGCATGTGGGGACAGAAGAAGAATACGCACCGTAAGTGTTTGAGTAAATCGCTCTCTTTTCCCTTTCTCCCTCTCTTTCTTTCTCCTAGTCTCCGATTCTCTGCTCTCTCTTTTTTCCTTTCCCTGTCTTCTGCTCTTTTCTCCTCTTTTCTTGCTTGCTCTTTCTCTCTTTCTTCCGTAGCCCTGGGTTCTGCTCTTTCCTTTCTTATTCTATCTTCTGTCTTTTCTGAGACCTATCTGTTTGGGCTTTTCTTCTAGCCGTTTTCTCTTTATGTACTGTATGTCTCTCCTCTTTCCCTTCTTCTTAGGCTCTTGAGTCTTCTTTTCTTTATAATTTTAGTTTTCTCTGTTTGGTCCTTCCTGCTGGTGGCTGACCCTGTTTCTTTCCTAACTGTCACCTGTTTTGTGCTCACAGTGCTTTCCCGTTCGGGTTTTCCCACCCTTTACAATATACCTCCCGCCCAGTGCCCGTGCTCGTGTTCTTTCCCCATGTACAACCTCCTCCTCCCCCTTCCCGACCTCCCAACCCGTCCTTAGCTCCATACCTGGCTTGGCCACGCTTCTCCTGAAGGTTCGTCCCGGCTTGGGACTGTGAGGATTCTGTGTTCCAGTCGGGGTCTGTCCTTGGGGATTCCCGATGGTTGTAGACTCCTCTCCTCCTGGATCCTTTCGAGCCTTCGGGTTCGCTCCGCTCCGCTTCCCGGAAGTCTCCGCTCCGGCCAACCGCGCTCCCTTGGAACACCGGGACTTCCCCTTTTAAGTCCCTCGCATCCCGCGGGTACAGTGCAGCACCAATCGGAAGGGCGGCCCTCTGGGTCGCTTCCGGGACATCCCAAGCAGAGGTAACACTGGGTGCAATTGTGTGTGGGTCGGATCGGTCCGACCCGTCTCAGGCGTACCTTAAGGGTGACATATAAGTATGAAAATGGAAGCTCTGGGCCTGGCAAAAGGTTTTTTTTGAAAGGTTGAAATAGCAGTTTAAAACTGCTCACACAGGTTGCAATGGCAAGCCTGAGACGTATTTAAAAGGCTACTTAAGTGGGTAGCACAATGAGTGCTGCAGGCCCACTAGTAGCATTTAATTTACAGGCCCTGGGTACATAGAGGTACAACTTTACTAGAAACTCACAAGTAAATTAAATGTAGTAACTGGATGTTAGTACACCATGTTTAAAGGAGAAATCACAAACACTTTAGCGCTGGTTGGCAGTGGTAAAATGTGCAGAGTCCTAAAAGCCAGCACAAATGGGTTCAGAAAGCAGGAGGGTAAAGGCAAACGGTTTGGGGATGACCCTGCAGAAAGGGCCAAGCCCAACAGTTATTTTCTCAATCTGGCATACCTCCAAACTATAATGATATTTAGGAATCTCACAGAGAAACTCAAGGTAGCATGTCTGGCTACACCTCCTGATTAGGATGAATAATCAGGCCAGCAAGGGAGAAATTACTTCATAGAGCAAGATAGGAGCATTAGGACTCAGGTAATTTATATAGACAGGAGACTGCACCATCTCTATTTGCAGCTTTGCGCATTAACTTCAGGCAAACTGCAAGAAACATCTACGTACAACTATGAGGGTTTCAGAACACAGACCTAGAAAATAACAGGGTGGAACATAACAGATGAAGATTATGAAGACTAAAAGGTGCTGATTGTGAAATGTCAAAAACATAATCTTGGTGCAGCAGTGGTTAATTTACAGAGGAAAGAGTGCTTGTGTCCAAAACCCTATTCACAAGCTGTTGGTCCACACTGAATACCAAGGCTGGGATTTTTAAATTCACCTCATTCATCTTTAATTAGCTCCCAGACATTCCCTGCCCCTTTATCCCACTCCTGCAGGTTCCTGCTTTCTCCCTTGTGACGATGTTAGTGTATTTCTCTTCCTCCATCCTTCCAATCTGTGTGTTATTCTCTCTCTTGCCTTTGATGCAGAAAAATAAGTTCCGGTCCCCAAAAATGAGTGCTGTGGCCCTCTTGGTAAACACTCTTAAATTAAGCACTGAATATGCACGAAGAAAAGTGACAACTAAGCAGAGCAATGGAAATCACCTCGGTCTGAAAATTAGTAACATGCTTGAACACTAATCTCTGTGCTTATGGACCAAAATATACAGTCAGATACTTCGCTCAGAGAGTTTTTTTTTAACTAAATTCTATTTTTATCTTCATGGCTAGTTTAGTACTTTGCTCTTTCAAATGCGGCCAGCAGTATCATTTGTTTATCCAGTCTTTGTATTTTGGTGCCTTTGCTTATCACCATTTCCTAAGAAAACAATGTTTTGCTCTTGCTAAAGAAATGGCAATCTATCTCTTCATATGTATTGAAAAACTGGGCACAGTGGAGAAATCATACAGAATGCCAAGTACTGGTTCTCTAACAAACTCAAAAGCACTTAATCCTGAGATAACATACAAAATACTATTATACTATTCCTCAAAAGAGCACTATTCCCGAAAACGGAGACAATATTGTATTCTGTTGAATGAAATTTCAAACATTCAGAAACTGGCTGTAGACCAATTTTGAATAAACCTTTAGTAGAAACATGCCAAATATAGAGGCTATTGAAATAACTTTACATTAATCTGGCTTCTATAAGGTATTTGTCACTGGTTTTTAAGATTGACCTTTGTATTTCTGCGTTAGTACTACATGACAACAGTGATTGCCAGTATTCTATAAGTGCCATAATGGTGGTGTTTGGAAAATACTTCATCGATCATTATGCCATATAGACCTGAAGCTACCATTTTGTGGTGCCCCATTCCTTCAGAAATATTTGTGGAAGAGGTGTAATTTAACACATTTGTTTATCTCTCACCTTAATTTGTGAACAGTCTTTCATTTGCAATTTCCCCATTTAATCGTATTCCAAAGTTAAGATTTCATTAAAAGGCAGAACTCTATCTTCAGTCATCTTTCACTATTTCTCTTATAGAAGTCAGACTTTTAGATTTCCAGATAGATAACCGATTTGGAGTTCCTTTTGATCTTATTTTTATATTATTCCAAATGTACAAATCAGCATGGAGATATCAACATATATTAATTTTCCCGAGTCAATTTAGTCATTCTTATAATGTTACATTTATTATAGGTTTATTGTTCGAAAGTGGAATCTTATTTGACTTACAGATGTGATCTACATGATTCTGTAACTACTAGAATAACTATCCTCTGCTGGTGTTTTTCTATTGAAAATCGAGCATGAATTTTAAGTTTGAAATTCTGTTTACTTTAGTCAGAGAGCCATGTTGTATGACGAAACCTAAATTAATAAATAAATAGGTAATACCCAATGTAAGGCAATTATGAATTGTAACCATTGATGTAAGCATTGGGTTTGCCATAAAACCGATAGAATTTTCCAGACCCTTGCATGTATGGTTAAACCAATCGCCCATGCTGCATAAAGTTACAGACAGGGTGCTTTTGCCTGTCTTTGGGTTAATTACTTCACAGACAAGCTTGATAGCCTCATTCCTTGTCACAGACGTGTTGCAGGACTGTTCTCAAATTTTTTTTTAATAAAGAGATTTTTTTTGATTTTGTGAAAACAGGAAAATAAAAATACAAATACACATAACAGAACACCAACTGGTGTTTGCGGACGGCCGGTCCCTGGACCACATATGGGCATCATAGAGCAGATCTATACAAATAAATAATAGTCAATGGTTTATATTTCAACCTCATGAGGGTATCCCATTCCCAGTCACACCGTTTTCCCGCTAAGAACTCGCCGCATCCTCCCCTTTCCCCCACACTTTGATGTATTTGTTTGGGCATCCCCTGGCTTCATACACCAGCCTCTCACGCTGTGCGCACCAGTCCACTCCGCGTCTCCATTTATTCAAAGGCTGCGCCACTCCGGCCTTCCACTCTGCCATTATGTCTCTCTTAGCCACCAAGCATGCCACTCCCAAGAAAATCTTGTCTGGTCTCCTTAGACCCAGCTCACCCATGACCCCCAGCAGAAGTGGTAATGGGGCCACATCGATATCTTCCCGCAGGGCCTCAGAGACCTCCCCTATGACCGCCCTCCAGAAAATAATTATAACTGGGCATGCACAAACCATGTGGAAAAAGTCAGCGTCTGGACCAGAGCATCTGGGGCAATTAGCTGTGTCTTGGAGGCCTGCTTTAAATAATCTAGTAGGAGTGAGGTATGCCATGTGCAAATATAGGGTCTGAAGTAAACGGAATCGCGTGGCCATTGTTAATACCCGAGGGGCCATCAATGCCTCCACCCAGTCCTCCTCCTCCATTCGTCCCACCCAGTCCTCCCATTTCCGGCAGAGCCCCCCCTGGGGACTGGTAATGTTGACCAGTAAGGAACAGTATTTCTGGGAGACTCCACCCTTACCTAAATTTCCCATCAACACTTTCGCCTCCATAGGGCTGCACTCTGGGACACAATCTCCATCTCGTATGTGCATGGACAAACCATGGCGAAGCTAAAGGTATTTATGGAATTGTGGGGGTGATTCGAACTCTGGCGGGCGGCGGAGGCCGCCCGCCAGAGTTCCCCCTCCAGAATACCGCT
This sequence comes from Pleurodeles waltl, assembly GCF_031143425.1. Classification (NCBI taxonomy): domain Eukaryota; kingdom Metazoa; phylum Chordata; class Amphibia; order Caudata; family Salamandridae; genus Pleurodeles; species Pleurodeles waltl. Next base: position 225,909,921 of record NC_090444.1, on the reverse strand, counting down.
CCGCGGTCGGAAGACCGCTGCGGTGATTCTGGATTTTACACTGGGCTGGCGGGCGCCCGCCAAAAGGCCGCCCGCCAGCCCAGTGTAAAACAACCTTCCCACGAGGACGCCGGCTCCGAATGGAGCCGGCGGAGTGGGAAGGTGCGACGGGTGCAGTGGCACCCGTCGCAAATTTCACTGTCTGCAATGCAGACAGTGAAATTCTTTGTGGGGCCCTCTTACGGGGGCCCCTGCAGTGCCCATGCCATTGGCATGGGCACTGCAGGGGCCCCCAGGGGCCCCACGACACCCCATACCGCCATCCTGTTCCTGGCGGGCGAACCGCCAGGAACAGGATGGCGGTATGGGGTGTGTGAATCCCCATGGCGGCGCAGCGAGCTGCGCCGCCATGGAGGATTCAAAAGGGCAGCGGAAAACCGGCGGGAGACCGCCGGTTTTCCACTTCTGACCGCGGCCGAACCGCCGCGGTCAGAATGCCCTGCGGGGCACCGCCAGCCTGTTGGCGGTGCCCCCGTCATTTTAGCCCTGGCGGTCGACGACCGCCAGGGTTAGAATGACCCCCTGTGTCTTGTGTAGTGAGAAGAGTCCCTGGAGCTCAATAAAGGACCTCAGGTGCGTTCCCTTACCAGACATCCCCCAATGTAGAGATTCCTATGTTGTCCCACCTCTGGAATCCCTCCAATCCCACGACATCCGCAAGTAGTTTTCCGTGCCAGAGCGGGGTCTGCTGGGTGAGGCGACCCCACCAACCTGACACTTTTTGGGCCTCACTCCACCCCGTTATGACCGCTGTTGTCACTTCCGGAACGGTCTTAGGGATCGGGCCACCGTACAAGGCATTGGAAACTCCATGGTAGCTCAGTGTTTGAAGCTCCAATCGGTATGCGGGGTCAGTCCATCCACCCCCCACCCAGTCATTGATAATGAGCAGATGCATTGCGATGTAGTAGAGGTGGATGTTGGACATTCCCAACCCCCCATCATAGACGTCCCGTTGGCAGGTGGAAAGGGCCAGACTAGGAAGGGTGCCGCTCCAGAGAAACTGGCGTGCCGTCGAGTCTATTTCCTTGAACCATGTCTTGGGGATCGGGTATGGGAAGTTTTGTAATAGGTAAAGGAGCCTGGGAAGGATCATCATTTTATAAAGGGCTATTTTCCCAAGTAGATTGAGGGGTAGGGACCGCCATCGTTGTAAGTCGTCCTTAATTCTTCTAGTGAGTGGTGTAACATTAAGTTTCCATGCTAGCTCCGGAACAAGTGCAATGAACACCCCCAGATATTTAAAACTGTTCCTACGGATGGGAATGTTGTGTTGTCATTCAATACAGTCTCTGGAAGGGTGCAGAGGGACCAATAAGGATTTATAGGGGTTTAGTGTAAGGCCTGAGGCCTCTGAGAAGAGGTCAAGGATCTGAAGATACGCGGGCCTCTTGTGGCCGGGTCAGTGATATAGAGGAGGATGTCATCTGCATAGAGCGCCACGCGGTCCTCCAGTCCCACGGGCCATGCCCACCCTTTGATCAAAGGGTCTTCACGCAGCAACTTCGCCAGTGGTTCAATTATGAGTGCAAAGAGCAGCGGAGACAGCGGGCATCCCTGGCGAGTACCTCGGCTGATCGGGAAGAGATCGGAAACCACACCTTTTACCTGTACCCTAGCGGTTGGATTAGAGTAGAGTAGTCTCACGAGGCCACGGAATTTGGGCCCAAGGCCATAGCCCTGCAACATGCGGTTGAGGTAGGACCAGTCCACTGTATCAAAGGCTTTTTCGAAGTCAAGTAGGAGCAGAGCCAGGGGGGGACTGAGTCAGTGCACCACGATGCACCAGGGCCAGGTGCAAGCGTCTAATACAGTGCCTAGTGCTTCGGGAGGGCATGAAGCCACACTGGTCGGGTTGTATCAACGACGGGAGCAGTTTTTTCAGCCTAGCGGCAAAGAATCAAAGACATCACCTTGATTTCATTATTCAATAGGAAGATAGGTCAATATGTTGAGCAGCACTGCGACGGAGGTTGAGTCTTAGGGATCACCACAATTGTGGCTTGATCAACCCCAGTGGTGAAGCAGCCACTTCTTTCTGCCTCTTCATACATGTCCAATAGGTGGGGGCCCAGAATGTCTCCACATCTACCGTAGAGTTCTACTGGGAACCCATCTGGGCCCGGAGTCTTACCGGAGGATAAGTTAGCCACTGACTCAGTGATTTCCGCCAGGCTGATAGCCTCGTCCAGGTGTTCTCTTACCGCCTGGGAGACTCTAGGAAGGGTAATTTTGTCTAAGAGGGGGGATTCCCTCTCCTCCTGCGGCAGGGGGACCTCCGCGTAAAGTCGTGCATAGTGAGAGGCAAAACTTTGTGCGATTTCAATGGGTGTCTAAGAAAGGGATCCCGAGTTGTCTACTATTTCGGGGATAACCCTGTCGGCCAGGGGTCTTGTGGCCAGCCAGTGTAGGAGCTTCCTGTTTTTATCTCCCCATCCATACACACGGGCGGCCGATGCCCTCCAGATGTGTTTTGCGGACTCCAGCACCAAGGGGGTCATTCTGACCTCGGCGGTAAAAGTCGCTTACCGCCGGCCAGAAGGCCGCCATAACACCGCCGCGGCCGCGGTAAACCGCCACGGTCATTCTGACCCGCAACTGGCAAACCGCCAAAAACCCGACATCCACAAAAGTCCGCCACACACAAGGTCAGCGGGAAACTGGCGATGACCAAACCTCCACCGTCACGCCAACAGAAATACGCCCATACCATTCCGACCCACAAATCCCTGCAGCGGTCTTTCGACCGCGGTATTCCATTGGCGGTATACACCGCTGCGGTCAAAATACACACACCTTTACAAAACACAACCACATTGGATAATTCAAAATACACACACCTGAGACACATACACACACCACTCCCACACACCCAATTAAATATAAAACACACACCCACATCTTCCACAAACCCTTACGACCACAATTGCGAGTGAAGGACAGAGAGAGAGAGCACAGCATAGAGTACACCATCACACAGAGGCAAATCACAACATCACCCACACAATTTCCACACACAAAACACCATACACCACCACACTCACCACACTCTACAACACATACACCACCCCTCACCTCATCCACACCACCCCATGGCACCCCAAAGACACCCCAGGTTCTCTGACGCAGAACTCAGGGTCATGGTGGAGGAAATAGTTCGTGTAGAGCCCCAGCTCTTCGGGGCACAGGTGCAGCACACCACCATTGCCAGGAAGATGGAGCTATGGCAAAGAATAGTGGACAGGGTCAACGCTGTGGGACAGCATCCACGCAATCGGGACGACATCAGAAAGCGGTGGAACGACCTACGGGGGAAGGTGCGTTCCATGGTATCAAGGCACAACATTGCGGTGCAGAAGACTGGCGGCGGACCCCCACCTACTCCCCAGAATTCACAGCATGGGAGGAGGAAGTCTTGCACATCCTGCATCCTGTGGGCCTCGCAGGAGTAGGCGGAAGAATGGACTCTGGTAAGTCAAATCTTCACTACTCCATTCCCCCCACCCCACCTGCATGCCAAATCATACCCCCACCCTCACCCCCACCCCCATCACACCAACTCCTTGCAAATGGCTCACCATCACATCCCACCCATCCCAAAACCTAGCCCTGCGTGCGTCCCCAAAGCATGGACACCCATCCCCAAAGCATGCCCACTGCACACACCCATCACCCCCACAAGCCACCGTCACAAAAGCCCCCACAAGGGAATGCCAGCACTGGGGGACACGGCCACCCACCCATTACACGAAATGCCACAAACAGAAGCAATAACCATACTCTTATACCCCTGCAGGACCCGAATGCCACCATACCGCCACGGAGGGTCCAGAGATGTCCATCCCACCCCCAGAAGAGGCCCCCAGTGATGACAGCAGCTCTGTCTCCCTGGACCCTGATGACCAGCCCGGCCCATCGGGGACCTCGGGACAGTCGGTTCCCCACAGACAGCCACAGGCTACACCAGACCTAACCCCCTCTGGGAACACCAGCACAGCTCCCACCCAGCAGGCCCATGCCTCTGTCCCCAGGACACGTCAATCAGCGGTGTGTCCACCACTACAGGGCAACCAGGTTGACCCACCACCCCAACAACAACAGGGACCTGGGGGCAGTGGTAGTGGGCACACCGTCCAGGGGACAGAGGCTCAGGGAAACAGGGGAACTGGGAGGGCTGCTGTGCGACAGGGGGGGGACAGGCCCAGGGAACCGACTCTCCAAGAGGCCCTCTCCTCCATCATGGGAGCATACCACCACTCCCAGGAGACGATGGCTATGGTACTGGCCAGGTTCCAGGAGATCCAGGTCATGCAGGAGCAACAGTACATGGGGTTCAGAGAGGAACTGAGGAACATTAGTTCCGCAATGGGGACCATCGTCGTGGCCCTAAACCAGATAGTCACCACATTGCGGGACCATGTGGCACCACAAAGGGCCCCTGTCACTAGACTGGACCAGGAACAGCCTACCACCTCTGCCGGCGCTAGTGGACAGGAGGCCCCCACACAACGACAGGCCACCAGAACCCCACCTCCTGCAGAAGAAGAACCACCCCGCAAGCGGAACCTGAGATCTCACAAGAAGACAGAGTAGGATGCCAAGACCCCCGCCAGCAAACGATACCCCCTGATGTCATCCCACTGTCCCACATTGTCACCCTGTCCAACCTTGAACTGCCCCTGCTCCATCCTTCCACAGGCATATGGACAATGCACCTGTGCGACTGAGAACTGGACTCTGCCATGGACATTACTCCACCATCACCCATCCCCGTTTTACAATCATGTTCCTTAAATTTAGCACTTTAATTAAATCACTTCTTGCACTAAAAAAATCTGGAGTCTGCTTGTATTTTGAACAAATGTATTAGACATAACGGTGCCAAAATGTTCAGTTACATTGTGATGACAACATACCACTGTCACACAGCTGTAGTCCATGGGCAAACAAAGCAGAGGTCACGCAGTGGGGCCCACAGCTCTGAAAACGGAAGGGAAAGTCACAACTCAGTTAACAGGAACTGGGGGGGAACTCAGACAGTAGAGAGGCAGGAGACTTTAAGTAAATGTAAAATGGCGTGGTTGATTCGTACCTGTGTGCCACTGAAAATACTGTTGTATCACTGTGTCCCTGTTGTCTGTGTCGTCCCCGTCGTCCTCCTCCTCTTCACTCTCCACAGGCTCCACAGCTGCTACAACACCACCATCTGGACCATCCTCCTGCAGGAAAGGCACCTGGCGTCGCAAAGCCAGGTTGTGAAGCATACAGCAGACCACGATGATATGGCACACCTTCTTTGGTGAGTACATTAGGGATCCCCTGTCATATGCAGGCACCTAAACCTGGCCTTCAGGAGGCCGAAGGTTCTTTCTATAATCCTCCTAGTTCGCCCATGGGCCTCATTGTAGCGTTCCTCTGCCCTTGTCCTGGGATTCCTCACTGGGGTAAGTAGCCACGACAAGTTGGGGTAACCAGAGTCACCTATTAGCCACACACGGTGTCTCTGTAGCTGTTCCATCACATAAGGGATGCTGCTATTTCGCATGATGTACGCGTCATGCACTGACCCAGGGAACTTGGCATTTACATGGGAGATGTACTGGTCAGCCAAACAGACCACCTGGACATTCATAGAATGATAACTTTTTCTGTTCCTGAACACCTGCTCACTTCCACTGGGGGGAACCAAGGCCACATGGGTCCCATCAATGGCACCAATGATGTTGGGGATATGTCCAAGGGCATAGAAATCACCCTTCACTGTAGCCAAATCGGCCACCTCAGGAAAAACAATGTAGCTCCGCATGTATTTCATCAGGGCAGACAACACTCTGGACAAAACCTTAGAAAACATAGGCTGAGACATCCCTGATGATATGGCCACTGTTGTTTGGAATGATCCACTTGCCAAAAAATGGAGTACTGACAGAACCTGCACCAGAGGGGGAATCCCTGTGGGTTGGCGAATGGGGGACATCAGGTCTGGCTCCAGCTGGGCACACAGTTCCTGTATAGTGGCTCGGTCAAGTTTGTATGTAAGTATGACATGTCTTTCTTCCATTGTCGACAGGTCCACCAGCGGTCTGTACACGGGAGGATTCCTCCATCTCCTCGCAAGTCCCAGCGGACGGTGCCTAGGAAGGACAACATGGAGCACAGAGTCAAGCAACCCACAGGTACGTAACCACAGCTCGCACAGTACACGATTCGCTATGCATTGAATGGCTTGTATGAGTGGCAATGCAAGGCCTAGGCCTGTGTGACGCCGTAGAAATTCAGCCATGTGGGCCCTTGAAATGGCGGCTGCCTGACCTGTGAAGTGTGACAATGGGATGTGAGGTCAATGCGCTGGCGTGGCACACCGTGGCGGTAGGCGGTCGAAGACCGTGGCGCAAAGCAGCATTGGTAAACATTAAACCCTATGGGTCTCAGGAGCCAATGACGATGTGCGCCGGCAGTCGCGGTACGCACCGCCGCGGGCGGGACCGCCATTTTCTACTTGCTTAATCACTCAAGACCTGATCATCCACAGGAGAGGACCTATACTGCAAGTGCTGCTATGAACTCGGTCTGGAAGAGACAATGGCTGCTGCGACTGGGGAAAGGGCCCCTGCCTTCACATCTGAGGAATTGGATAAACTTGTTGATGGGGTCCTCCCCCAGTATGCGCTACTCTACGGTCCTCCAGACCAACAGGTAAGTACACTGGGAGCACGTAGTATGGGCTATGCCTGTGTTGAGTGGGGTGGATGTAAGATGGTGGGGAGGGGAGCGAATGAGGAGTGCAACGCACGACAGATGAGAGCATGTGCCACATGGCAAGGTTGGGGAGGGGGGGCCGCGCACATCGACCATGCAGAAAAGTGATGATATTTATTTTTCAACCCTGTACATGTCACATAGGTCAACGCCCATCAGAAGATCGACATTTGGCGTGCCATCGCCAAGGACGTCCGGGCCCTGGGGGTCCACCACAGACGGGGCACCCACTGTCGCAAGAGGTGGGAGGACCTCCCAACGTAGGAGGGGTGCCAGTCGTCAATTGACCCCCCTGATGTCCCAGATCCTGCCGGTGGCCTACCCCGATTTGGATGGGCGCGTGAGGACATCACAGCAGACACAAGGGGGTGAGTATCAGCACATTCCGCTATATTAGCGCACAGTGGAGGCGTCTGGGTGGGGGAGGAGGGCTGTGGCTATCTCTAGGCCAGGGCGGTTTCTGTAGGCTAGGCCCCTCCGTTAGACATGGCCCTGTGCCCCCGCCCCCCACCTCTGTAGGGTGCTAAGTACAGCTATCCATGGCATGTGTGCATTTGTCGTCCATAGACTTGTAGGCCAAGTCACTATAATTGAGTAGTGTACCCCGAGTGCGCGGCGTAGTGCAGGGGGCTTCTGTGTCTGTCCTCTCCGCCAACGGTGCCGCCAATGCATGCACTCAACATGTCTTTCTTTCTTCTCCCCCCCCTTTTTTTTGGTTTTCCTGTTCATGTGTGCATTAGCATCATCAGGTGGAGGAGAAGTGGCATCGGCGCACGAGGCAGCTGCATCTCACATGGCCCCGGAGGGCCCTGCAATCGACTCGGAGTTAACCAGTGAGACGGAGGGCGAGGGGGGCTCCACAACGGGAACCCGTGGAGACGTCAGCGACACCGACACGTCCTCGGAAGGGAGCTCCCTTGTGGTGGCGGCAACATCCGTGCCCACCGCAACAACAGGTACAGCCGCCACCCAGCGCACCAGCTCTGCCCTCCCAGCAGCCCCTCAGCTTCTGCCCCGTGCCCGCTCGGGCAGGAAGCCGGCCATCTCCTTCGCCCCTGGCACCTCAGGTCCTGCCCCAGTTACCCCTGCTGCCCTCAGTGCGGAGATCATTGACCTCCTTCAGACGCTCATTATTGGGCAGTCTACCCTTTTGAATGCCATCCAGGGGGTAGAAAGGGAGGTGCATCGGAGCAATGCATACCTGGAGGGCATTCATTCGGGTCAGGCTGCCCATCAGCGATCGTTCAACGCTCTGGCCTCAGCACTGACGGCAGCAATTGTCCCTGTCTCTAGCCTCCCCCCTCCAACTTCCTCAACCCAGTCCCACTCCCCTGTTCCTCTGCCTATCCCAGACACACCTACAGACCAGTCTGCACACACCTCAACACCCAAGGGCAGCTCATCCAGACATAAGCACCACAGATCACACAAGCATTCACCCAAGCGACATCCACATGCAGACATGCCAACAGCCACTGCCTCCTCTGTGTCCCCCTCCTCCTCGTCTCCCTCCTCCCTCCCTGTGACGTCTCGACTCACACCTGCATGCACACCACCATCAGCCACTACGTCCATCACCACCACACCCACCAGAACAGTCCGCACACGTGCAGTCACCACCCCCTCTGCCATTTACACGTCCCCTGTGTCCTCTCCCAGTGTGTCTGTCACTCCCTCTTCCAAGCCACACAAACGCCGGCAGCCACCCACCCAACAGCCATCCACCTCACCACAGCCTCCAGCACAAGCACCTGAACCCAAAGACACCACACTTGACTCTCCTACAACCACATCCTCTTCCTCCACTCCCATACCCACTGCACCTACCCTTCCCATTGCTCCTAAAAAGTTGTTCCTCTCCAAAATTAACCTCTTTGCATCACCTGACCCACCCCCTCCATCTCGTAAGAGTCCAAACAGCACCTCAGCCACCACAAGCCCTGCACCTACTAGGACCATCGTTCAGGGCTATTGGAGTCCACCAGCTCCTAGGGCAGGAACATCAGACAGCAGCAAGGGGACAGCCAGCCCACCCCCTGGGAAAAGAACCAAAAAAGGGAAGGGCCGGCGCGACAGGCCTGAGACGGCTGCCCCCAAGGACACCACCCTTGCACCGTCACCTGGCCCATCCACAAAGTGAGGCAAGGGCCCCAGAGATTCGGCCAAGGGGGGCAAGGGCAGCAGGGCGGACAAGTCCGGCAGCAGGCGAGCTGCCCAGGAGGGCCCCACCATCCCCATTTGGGGTGTGACAGAAGACACCCATGGGCCCAGGAGTCCAGCAAGCGAAAGGTCGGATGGCGACTGAGCGGGAATAATTGCCCAGATCTGGTTCCCTAGGAACACAAGACAAGCACCGCTGAACAGGGCCCCGCCGTGAGAAGCACCTCTGAACAGGGCCCCGCCAAGAGAAGCACCGCTGAACAGGGCCCCGCCGTGAGAAGCACCACTGAACAGGGCCCCGCCGTGAGAAGCACTGCTGAACAGGGCCCCGCCAAGAGAAGCACCGCTGAACAGGGCCCGCCAAGAGAAGCACCGCTGAACAGGGCCCCGCCGTGAGAAGCACCGCTGAACAGGGCCCCGCCAAGAGAAGCACCGCTGAACAGGGCCCCGCCAAGAGAAGCACCGCTGAACAGGGCCCCGCCGTGAGAAGCACCGCTGAACAGGGCTCCGCTGGGCCCTTCATCTCAAGCACCGCTCCGCTGGGCCCTTCCTGTCAAGCACCGCTCCGCTGGGCCCCGCCGTCTCTGCACCGCTCCGCTGGGCCCCTCCTGTCAGGCACCGCTCCGCTGGGCCCTTCCTGTCAAGCACCGCTCCGCTGGGCCCCGCCGTCTCTGCACCGCTCCGCTGGGCCCTTCCTGTCAAGCACCGCTCCGCTGGGCCCTTCCTGTCAAGCACCGCTCCGCTGGGCCCTTCCTGTCAAGCACCGCTCCGCTGGGCCCCGCCATCTCTGCACCGCTCCGCTGGGCCCCGCCATCTCTGCACCGCTCCGCTGGGCCCCTCCTGTCAGGCACCGCTCCGCTGGGCCCCTCCTGTCAGGCACCGCTCTGCTGGGCCCTTCATCTCAAGCACCGCTCCGCTGGGCCCTTCCTGTCAAGCACCGCTCCGCTGGGCCCCGCCGTCTCTGCACCGCTCCGCTGGGCCCCTCCTGTCAGGCACCGCTCCGCTGGGCCCTTCATCTCAAGCACCGCTCCGCTGGGCCCCGCCGTCTCTGCACCGCTCCGCTGGGCCCCTCCTGTCAGGCATCGCTCCGCTGGGCCCTTCCTGTCAAGCACTGCTCCGCTGGGCCCTTCCTGTCAAGCACCGCTCTGCTGGGCCCTTCCTGTCAAGCACCGCTCCGCTGGGCCCCGCCGTCTCTGCACCGCTCCGCTGGGCCCCTCCTGTCAGGCACCACTCCGCTGGGCCCTTCATCTCAAGCACCGCTCCACTGGGCCCTTCCTGTCAAGCACCGCTCCGCTGGGCCCTTCCTGTCAAGCACCGCTCCGCTGGGCCCTTCATCTCAAGCACCGCTCCGCTGGGCCCCGCCGTCTCTGCACCGCTCCGCTGGGCCCCTCCTGTCAAGCACCGCTCCGCTGGGCCCTTCATCTCAAGCACCGCTGGCCCATTGGCAGGGCCGGATCTGTGTCGGGCAGGGCTTCACGAAGCACTCTCGGCACCATGCCTCCTCCATAACCAGTGGAGTCTGTAATCCACCTGATGGACTGTGGCTTTGCACTCCCCAGGATGGTACAGTGGGCAATCCACCCACTGTAGAGACTTGAGAGACTGTGGCTTTGCACTCCCCAGGATGGTACAGTGGGCAAACCACCCACTGCAAAGACTTGAGAGACTGTGGCTTTGCACTCCCCAGGATGGTACAGTGGGCAACCCACCCACTGTAGAGACTTGAGAGATTGTGGCTTTTCACTCCCCAGGATACATCAATGGGCATGGAGCCCCGTCGTGGATCTGGCATGGTGCTGTAATCCGGCTGAGGTGCCCCCCCCTTCCCTTCCCCCTGAAGTGCCTGTTGTATTTCTATCTGATGCCCCAGCAGTGTTCTCTCCGTTTGTGGACAGGTATCTATTGTGGGCCTCGCCCATGCATTTTTGGACCAGTGGTGCACGGACATTGATATGTGCATACCTGCACTGCTTCTCGTAATGTATATACTTTTGATTGTGTATATATTTATATCTGTATATATTTGGTAACTGTATTTTGATACATTACAATTTATCGAATGATTTCCTTTGGTCTTTGCATTCTTCCGGGGGGGCTGTGGGTTGTTACTGTGATGTTTTGACATGCATAGCTGTGTGTGTTATTATGTACGAGGGTGGGGGTGTTTCGTGTGTGTCCCCCTTACTTTTGCCTCCCCCTCCCCTATGTCGTAGGTGCAGTACTCACCGTTGTCTTCGCCGCCGCCGTTGCTGGTGTTCATAAATGAGCAGGAAGACAAGGGCAGGTAGGATTTGTAATTCCGGCTCCATGGTGTCCTCCTTCCTCGTGGAGTGTGTAGAAGGTGAGCGTTTTCACATTGCAAAAGCTGTTTCCGCCGTGTTTTTATCCACGGTGAATCTGCCCCGGAAAAGGTGGCGGATTGGCGGGTTGTGATACTGTGGGCGGTACATTGTCTCCGCCTGTCTGTTGGAGGTGACCGCCGCGCTGTTTGTCTGTACCACCGTGGCGGTCGGAGTGTTAAAATGGCTGTCCATGTTGACGGTTTCCGCCACGGTCATGATTCCCTTTTTTTGTCCGCCGGCCTGTTTGCGGTCTTACCGCACCTTTAACACCATCCGCCAGGATTGTAATGACCCCCATAATCTTTGAAGAATCCAATTATTTTGGCTAAACCAGGAACCCATTGCAATAACAATTAAATAATTGTTAAATAGGGTGTTTATCAAAAAAGTATAAGAAGTATCACAACAAAGAAGATGAAATATTTCAGCTAAGGTACAAAACACCAGTTAAGAACATGTTCATATTACAGCAGATAACAGTGAAAAAGCTCCAAATAGATTAAATCACAAAGCACTTCTGAAAATGAATGGCTATTTATTTTTATACAGCGCAAACAGGGCCCAGAGGCATTGGACCACTTTTCAGGACAGAAAGGGTTAGATACATGATAACAATTGAAAGATAATGAGAATAATAGGCAGCAAAACACGAGGGACAGGTCAAAATTGTGGAAACCTAAGCAATGGAACTTAGGCAATGGAGTGTCTTTCAAACAGAAGAAGCGATCGTGGCCTTAGCCAAAGCATCTTTCAAATATTTACTTTCTTACTGGTGGAAGAGCATTCCAAATCGTAGTAGCACTTCATGAAAAGCCCTCTGACATATAAAGCTTGTGATTTCATGAAGGAGGCTCCGAGGGAATGGATTCTGCATTTTTTGATCCTCCATGAGTGCCATAGATTCTCAGTTTATTAGGTAAGATGGAAGGGGTTGTGAAGGCCTTTGCGAGTGATGCAAGCAGTCTTGAATTGAGCTCTAGGCCGAATGAGGAGCCACTGAAGACATAGAAGGATAAGAGTGATGTGGTCATATTTATTGTGGCCAGTAACAAATGCTGCTGGCATGTGAAGGACTGCTCTCAGCGAAGTCAAGTGAAAACTTGGGAGTCCAGAAAGGAAACATGAAATGTGTAACTACAAAAGGATGCATAACACTTTCTTCAAGAAATTAGAAAAAGCTCATGAACATGAGTCCAGGACCCATATCTTAATGCAGGGACTACAAGGGAGATACTGGTCATGTTATCTTTAACTCTAGATACATTGGGCACTTCCTCCTTTGACTATAAATGTATGTTGATGCCATGTAGTGTAGTTTTCTGTTAGCACACAACAACACTCTTAGCTATTAATGTGGCTAGTCCACTTGCCTATTCAGGTGAACAAATCGTAAACCTCCACACTTTATCTGGGTACACTGATTTGTTGAAAGATGGAATTTGATTTGCAGTCATGACTGAGCTGAACATAACCTCCTTGCCAAAGTGACACACTAGAAGCAGATGCACCCACCATAGACAGATATCAAAATCTTCTTTTGAAGGTTGAGATTGCTCTGCATACCAAAATCTATTAGGAAATAAATACTTGTCTCATCACTTTAATTTCCAATGTTATATTGCCTGCCGGATTCCTAATAACTCTTAAGACATCAATATTTCAGACTAAGCTGGCTAGCAACATATCAGCGTTTTCCTACTCCTCAAGATTTCGACCTTTACCTCCTGATAGTATCTCAATATGCATCTCTAACTCTAATAAAGGTCTTAAAATCATCATTTTTATATTTATTGCATTTAATCATGTATGTTACGTACATTATTTTGTGTTATGTTACGTTACATTACGTTATGTTACATTATGTTATGTTATGTTATAATAAAATGTTACGTTACGTTATGTGTACTTGTAAAGCATGCCCCTCACCCAGGAGGGTATTTTGGTGCTCATAAGACGGGGGTTTCTTGCTACTTCTGACATGCACTCGATGAACCTAAAAGTATGAGGTTTTTTAAAAGTCTTTATTAGCTTCATACTTCTTCAGTTGCAGGCTACATAACCATCGTACATCTTTGATAATCACAGGGTAGTAAAGCCTTTTCCTTTTAAAATTCTCCTACTCCACAAACCACGTCAACTGAACCCCCAAGGAATCCCACTATAAATAATTTTTAAAAACCTGAAGCACCAGGCGAAAATAACCGTGGTATAGGAGGGCCACTTGCATTGTCAATCCATGGACAAGAATGAGGGGAGCCATTTTACCTGAACTAGCACTTGGCTCAATAGGAGGGACAGTTATCATTATAGCACAGGTAGCAGTCAACAGCAAGGCAAGCCCCATTACATTACACACATACAAAACCTTGTGTTAATTTGATAGCTTACCTTAAAATAATGAAGTAATAATGCGACAATTCGGGTGGAACATCTGAGTTAACTAGACAAGCGTTGCACACCATCACGCCCCTTTACTGAATTAACCTCTTAGCTGCTGGGCCTTTCCCCCCTCCCAGTGCTGAGCCCTTTTTTGGCTATTTGGGGTAGTTCGCGCCTAGGCCTTCATAACTTTTTGTCCACATAAGCTATCCACGCCAAATTTGCGTCCTTTTTTTCCAACATCCTAGAGATTCTAATGGTACCCAGAGTTTGTGGTTTCCCCTGGAGGAGAGCAAGAAATTAGCCAAAATACAGTGAAAATTTCTTTTTTTTCAAAATAATTTGAAAAAAGGGCTGCCGAAGAAGGCTTGTGGTTTTTCCCTGAAAATGGCATCAACAAAGGCTTTCTGGTGCTAAAATCACCATCTTCCCACCTTTCAGGAACGGGCAGATATGAATCAGAAAACCACATTTTTCAACACAATTTTGACATTTTACTGGGACATACCCCATTTTTACTATTTTTGGTGCTTTCAGCCTCCTTCCAGTTAGTGAAAGGAATGGGTGTGAAACCAATGCTGGATCCTGGAAAGCTAAACATTTCTGAAAAGTAGACAAAATTCTAAATTCAGCAAGGGGTCATTTGTGTAGATCCTACAAGGTTTTCCTACAGAAAATAACAGCTGAAATAAAAAAATATTGAAAGTGAGCTGAAAAAAACAGCCATTTTTCTCCACGTTTTACTCTGTAACTTTTTCCTGCAATGTCAGATTTTTTAAAGCAATATACAGTTACGTGTGCTGGACTCTTCTGGTTGCGAGGATATATAGGGCTTGTAGGTTCATCAAGATCCCTAGGTACCCAGAGCCAATAAATGAGGTGCACCTTGCAATGGGTTTTCATTCTATACCGGGTATACAGCAATTCATTTGCTGAAATATAAAGAGTGAAAATAGGTATCAAGCAAACCTTTGTATTTCCAAAATGGGCATAAGATAAGGTGTTGAGAAGCAGTGGTTATCTGCACATCTCTGAATTCCGGGGTGCCCATACTAGCATGTGAATTACAGGCCATTTCTCAAATAGACGTCTTTTTTACACACTGTCTTACATTTGGAAGGAAAAAATGTAGAGAAAGACAAGGGTCAATAACACTTGTTTTGCTATTCTGTGTTCCCCCAAGTCTCCCGATAAAAATGGTACCTCACTTGCGTGGGTAGGCCTAATGCTCGCGACAGGAAACGCAACATGGACACATCACATTTTTACATTTAAATCTGACGTGTTTTTTGCAAAGTGCCTAGCTGTAGATTTTGCCCTCTAGCTCAGCCGGCACCTAGGGAAACCTAGCAAACCTTGGCATTTTTGAAAACTAGACACCTAGGGGAATCCAAGATGAGGTGACTTGTGGGGCTCTGACCAGGTTCTGTTACCCAGAATCATTTGCAAACCTCAATATTTGGCTAACAAAACACATTTCCTCACATTTCGGTGACAGAAAGTTCTGGAATCTGAGAGGAGCCACAAATTTCCTTCCACCCAGCGTTCCCCCAAGTCTCCTGATAAAATTGATACCTCACTTGTGTGGGTAGGCATAGCGCCCGCGACAGGAATTGCCCCAAAACACATCGTGGACACATCCCATTTTTTGACAGAAAACAGAGGTGTTTTTTGCAGAGTGCCTACCTGTAGATTTTGGCTTCTAGCTCAGCCGGCACCTAGGGAAACCTACCAGACCTGTGCATTTTTGAAAACTAGAGACCTAGGGGAATCCAAGATGGGGTGACTTGTGGGGCTCTGGCCAGGTTCTGTTACCCAGAATCCTTTGCAAACCTCAAAATTTGGCCCAAAAAACACTTTTCTTCACATTTTGGCGACAGAAAGTTCTGGAATCTGACAGGAGTCACAAATTTCCTTCCACCTAGCGTTCCCTCAAGTCTCCGAATAAAAATGGTACCTCACTTGCGTGGGTAGGCCTAGCGCCCAAGATTGGAATTGCCCCAAAACACATCGTGGACACATCCCATTTTTTGACAGAAAACAGAGGTGTTTTTTGCAGAGTGCCTACCTGTGGATTTTGGCATCTAGCTCAGCCGGCACCTAGGGAAACCTACCAAACCTGTGCATTTATGAAAACTAAAGACCTAGGGAAATCCAATATGGGGTGACTTGTGGGGCTCTGACCAGGTTCTGTTACCCAGAATCCTTTGCAAAACTCAAAATGTGGCATAAAAAACACATTTTCCTCACATTTCGGTGACAGAAAGTTCTGGAATCTGAGAGGAGCCACAAATGGTACCTCACTTGTGTGGGTAGGCCTGGTGCCCGTGACAGGAATAGATCAGACAACGGTCAATGTTGGTCCTTACATGAGGCAGCTGTTGACCCTGGGGTGATCCATTCCTGACGCAGGCACTAGGTGTAGGAACTCAAGTGGGGTAGTGTTTTTATCAGGACAGGTGAGGAATCACTGGGTGGTAGGAATTTTGTGGATCCCAGCATATTCCTGTAGTTTGTGTGACAGAAATGCGGGAAAAATTGAGTTTTTATTCAACATTTCAGCTTTGCAGGGTATTCTGGGTAAGAAAACTTTGGGGAATCCACACAATTTACACCTCTGTGGACTCCCCCGAATGTCTAGTTTCCAGAAATGTTTGGGTTTGGTGTGTTTCTCTATATGGCCGCCGAACCCAGGACCAAAAACACAGGTGCCTGCCTTCCAAAACCAGTTTGTTTTGCAATAGATCATTTTGATGTCTCCACAATACGATTTGGGCGGTGGAATTTGGGGCTGAACTAAATTGGGGAGCTCCCAAGAGAGCACTCTCTCTCTTTGCTTGCCGCCGCATTCACCTGCTCTCTGGGTTGGGCTAACCCACTATTACCCCGTTGCACAGACTGTGCTTGCGAAGGGACAGCAGGACTGTCCTCATCACCTCCCTCATAATTTACTGGAAGAGGAGTTATCGAATGGGACTCCTCCGACTGAAAAATCACTCCCAGAGTCTGCGCCATTGTCCTATCCCTCAGATGCTGTCTCAGTATCTGATGTCTCAGTCTCTGATGCTATGTCAGACCTGCCCTCTATAACCCGAGTGACGGCAGCAGTCATCCATCAAGATGCCATCTCTGCTATTGGCTAAACTGTTGCTCTAAAACACTAGCCTACATAGACAGTCACAAAATCGATGGTGTGTGTGTGAGATACGTGCAACAGTAGAGGCCACCTTACCTGCGCTTCTTCCCTCAATCAGCACGTTCTTTCAAGACACTCAAAAAACACCTTGTCACATACCATTCGTCACAGTCTTTAGCAACAATCATTATTGGTGCTCCCACTCCCTCCTCCTCAGATTCCCTCATTACCACCCAGCAAACGTGCCCTTCATCTCTCCATAGCCGCCCTCCACCCCGCACATCCATTTCATTTGTATTATAGCGCAGGTAATGGCTGACTTTACTAATGTACTCAGCTATTTACATAAAATACAGAATTGCTCTTTGCAGTAGGCATATAAACCTTCTGCGCTTCTTTATGGCACTAAAACTCCCACTAGACAAGTCTGACCCTTTTGTAGCAGAAACATAATCACAATACTTACTTGACTTTTTTTATTGCTGCCTAAAAGCTACAGTTGAAAAGCGTCAGTTGAAGTATGTGCATTGCTTTGAAGACGCAAGCTGCAACTGCAAGACAACTGGTGGCACATATATATATATATAGATCACTTTTATATGTGGGTC
Source organism: Pleurodeles waltl (assembly GCF_031143425.1). Lineage (NCBI taxonomy): Eukaryota > Metazoa > Chordata > Amphibia > Caudata > Salamandridae > Pleurodeles > Pleurodeles waltl. The sequence goes on along the minus strand of NC_090444.1, from coordinate 225,892,498 downwards.
TGGTTTTCCTGGGGACCGATCGCAGCCCGTTTTCCGAGGGGGGCCAACCCCCCCAGGTGAAATCCCTGGTGTCTAGTGGTGTTTCCTGGCATGCATTGTGCCACTTTGTAAATATGGCATGGCATTTTTGGGCTTCTTACGCCACATTAGCGTAAAAAAATGATGCTAATGTGGCATTTGAATGGCGCTAGGGGATCTTAAATATGCCTCACTGTGTCTTGGGAAGCTCACCCAGTTCATACCTGGTGGGAACTTTCAAAATGTTGAGTCGGAGCAGACGTCCGTTTCCATGCTTGTGCTCCTTCGGGCAGGGAAACACACATTGCTCCCGGCAGGCGGGAGCATGCAGATACAGCTGCTCCTTCCAAACAGGAATAATGCTGGCTCCCACAGGATGCAGGGAGCCAGCGGGGGTTGGGGGGGACTGTGAAATTCTCTTGCAGCCCCCAACTAGTGGTTTGTGGGTGCTCCAGGGGTGGCACTGGGACACCCACCTCTGGCCACAGGGGTTGGGCTCCCTGGGGCCCAACGGCACACAAGGGTGGGGACCCTGCGTCCAGCCCTTCGCTGTGCACTGCCTTTGGCCATGTGGAGATGGGGGTTTTCCTTATGCATGGTAATATAACTTGTGACCTCGCAATGCACTGCTAATAACCTCACATACATCATCACTCATGACGTGACATATGTATATTCACTAAAAAGTCCTTCTCCCACACCACTCTTCATCTGAAATAAAACAATTCAGAAGTGGTTTAAAAAGATGGGCAGCACAGCTAGGCCATTAAAAAACACTTTCATTTATTTATGTCTTCTTGTCCATAGTGCCAAAGATGCAAGTCTGGCAACGCACTTCTTCAGAAACCCTCAACTGGCAATGAATATGTATTCATTTATTATTTATTACTAGATCCAAAGTACCCAATAGGCAGTGCCTATGAAGAAACAATTGACTTGAATTTTAGGTAGGTACTGTAAAATGTTCTGCAAGACAGCAGAAAAGACATTATTCGACTACTTTCACAGACTCGTTTGGTTGACTAAGATTCATGTCTAGTTTACACTGAAACCTAAAGGCATCTGTAGATTTTAATGTCTATTTTTTAAGTATAGGCATTTTCTGAGCTCACAGATCATTGTATAATATGTGACCTAAACATGCTGTTTTTTAAGACACTAAGGGCCAGATGTATGACCTTTTGTTTTGTGACACGCAATTTGCGATCCATTTGGGTATCGCAAATTGCGAATAGCAAAACAAAATGTACGACAGTGTTATGTATACTGTTTGCAATTCCCAGTGGGGTCACAAATGACCTACCTCATCAATATTCATAAGGTAGGTCGCAATTTGCGACCCCATTGAGAATGCCCGCATTCACAGGGATGGTGGCCTGCTGGGGACAGCAGACCACCATGTCTGTGACTGTTTTTCAAATAAAGCAGTTTTTTTAAATTAAATGCAGCCTGTTTTCCTTAAAGGAAAACCGGATGCATTTCAAACAAAAAAATGTAAAGTTTTCTTTTCATTTTTTCAGAGCAGGCTGTGGGACCACTACCTGCTATGAAATAATATTTGTGCTTCCATTTACAAAAAGGGAAGGTGTCCCTTAGAGACCACTTCCCTTTTGCGAATGGGTTAACATCAATTTGAAATTTGTGTTAACTGCAATTGTTTTGCAACCGCATTCACGGTTGCAAAACAATCATACATACCATTCAGATTCAGTATTAGGAAGAGACACCCCGAACACGTCCCTTCCTAACAACGAATCGCAAAACGCAAATTGCGATTCAGTAAGAAGTTACCGAATCGCAATTTGGGCATTTTTACATCCCCCAAAAAACTTTCTAGTCCTAAACTCAGAATTGGCCTGTTTGCGACTAGAAAAATGATTTCTACATGTGGCCCTTGATGTCAGGATACACATTAAAAATACCATAATGAAAGAATGTGCTTTGTTATAAAAACAAAATGTTGCGCATTCTGGTATTGAGAAAGAACCCGGCAAGTGACAGTACTGGGCATTCAGCTGGAAGTAACAATAACCCTCTTCAGTAAATTCTTCTCAGGGGACTTTTAAATGAAGAGCCATTTCTGTAGGTGTCTTTTTACTACAAAGATGAATGTGGCTAAGATAAGTGTGCAGTCTGCCATGTTTGCCACCTCCACAGCGCCATGCACGTCCCTCTCATTAGTCATTGCTAAATGAAGGTGGGTGTGCAGCCTGCTTGAGTTCTCCCAATGTGTGACATCATGGGACTATTGCCAGAATGAATAAAAGCAAGCTTGATTCTATTCACATTCTGAATGGAAAAGAGGTCTCCTGCCAAGCCATGCTCTCACGGACAATTGCGTCACTCTGAGCTTCCGAAGTAATTATCAGTCACATAAAATGTCTGCATTTCCTAGGAGTTTGAAAGAATTTCTTATTCAGGGGGAATACAAAGTGGGTTACGGTTGGATGTGCCGAGGATTCCATAAAGCCGTTCTCTCTTGGTACATTATTCAAGGCAGCTGATAGGGAACAGGTAGCTGGTATTTTACGGAGAGTGAAGCTGTCAGCAGAACTCTTAAGAGAGGAAAGAAAGGAATGGAAAGGGACAGGTTGCATTCGGCTGACCTGCTTCATTTCACCTAAAAACAGAGCAGATTAAAGGCCTGCGAGGAAACCAGCTTTAAGTTATAGATGCAAGAGGCTGTGGTGGTATCGACATCTCATTCCCCTTAGCCCGATTTCTTTATTATTGGCCTGAGTCCTCTCTTGCCTTTCTTACGCCGCTCAGTGCCTTTTCAAGGCCAAACAGTCGCTGTGCAGATTTGCGTAACTTCTGGAGAAAGATTTTCACTGATGTCACACGGGACCCCACAACTTCCTGCCACCCACAAAAACCCACATGGAATACACAGACACCCAATACTTTTAACAGCCGCCCGGGGACTAACGTCATCCCTCCCGCATGCATAGTTATTGGTGTGCCAACTTGCTCTGGAACACACAACCTTGTACCGCAAGAGGAGGCCAACAGTGCCATTAGTATAGTACAAGGCTTTCCACATTTCGGTGACACACACACAATTCCCCACCCATAAATACTCAACCACACGCACACACAATCCCACATACATGCACATGTGCCAAATTAAAAATAGCCAAAATGGGCATTCTCCAAACCTCTCAACTCACCCTTATTTAGAAGGTGTGTCCCTCGTTAGACTCGACTTCGCCCTCCAATAAAAAATGAGCATTTGCAGTGCAATAGGTCTTTCATTTTCTTGAGTTAGAGCTAGTTACATTGTAAATTCATAACTTGACTTTTCTTGCCACATAAATTGGTCAACCCTGCCTCATAACTTCGTCCTTTCCTGCCATATAATTCCAGTGTCCCAGCATTTAATTAAAGTACTTCCATTTACCTTCTTCCTCTATCTTAAAACATATACAATTATCATATAAACCTTTATCAGAAAAAAACTTTTGGCATTAACCCCTTCGCTGCCAGGCCTTTTCCCCCTCCTGTGCCAGGCCTTTTTTTGCCTATTTGGGGCAGTTCGCGCTTAGGCCCTCATAACTTTTTGTCCACATAAGCTAACCAAGCCAAATTTGCGTCCTTTTTTTCCAACATCCTAGGGATTCTAAAGGTACCCAGACTTTGTGGGTTCCCCTGAAGGAGGCCAAGAAATTGCCCAAAATACAGTGAAAATTTCGTTTTTTTAAAAAAAAATTGAAAAAGGGGCTGCAGAAGAAGGCTTGTGGTTTTTCCCCTGAAAATGGCATCAACAAAGGGTTTGCGGTGCTAAACTCAGCAGCTTCCCAGCTTTCAGGAACAGGCAGACTTGAATCCGAAAACCCAATTTTTCAACACAATTTTGGCATTTTACTGGGGCATACCCCATTTGTGCAATTTTTTGTGCTTTCAGCCTCCTTCCAGTCAGTGACAGGAATGGTCATAAAACCAATGCTGGATCCCAGAAACCTAAACATTTCTGAAAAGTAGACAAAATTCTGAATTCAGCAAGGGGTCATTTGTGTAGATCCTACAAGGGTTTCCTACAGAAAATAACAGCTGAAAAAGAAAAATATTGAAATTGAGGTGAAAAAAACATAAATTTTTCTCTACTTTTTACTCTGTAACTTTTCCCTGCAATGTCAGATTATCGAAAGCAATATACCGTTACGTCTGCTGGACTCCTCTGGTTGCGGTGATATATAGGGTTTGTAGGTTCATCAAGAACCCGAGGAACCCAGAGCCAATAAATGAGCTGCACCCTGCAGTGCGTTTTCATTCTATACCGGGTATACAGCAATTCATTTGCTGAAATATAAGGAGTAAAAAATTGCTATCAAGAAAACCTTTGCATTTCCAAAAAGGGCACAAGATAAGGTGTTGAGGAGCAGTGGTTATTTGCACATCTCTGAATTCCGGGGTGACCATAGTAGTACGTGAATTACAGGGAATTTCTCAAATAGATGTCTTTTTTACACACACTCCTATATTTGGAAGGAAAAAATGTAGAGAAAGACAAGGGGCAATAGTACTTGTTTTGCTAATCTATGTTCCCCCAAGTCTCCCGATAAAAATGGTACCTCACTTGTGTGGGTAGGCCTAGCGCCCGCGACAGGATATGCCCCAAAACACAACGTGGACACATCACAGAAAACAGAGCTGTTTTTAGCAAAGTGACTACCTGTAGATTTTGGCCTCTAGCTCAGCTGCCACCTAGGGAAACCTGCCAAACCTGTGCATTTCTGAAAACTAGAGACCTAGGGGAATCCAAGGAGGGGTGACTTGTGTGGCTCGGACCAGGTTCTGTTACCCAGAATCCTTTGCAAACCTCAAAATTTGGCTAAAAAAACACATGTTCCTCACATTTCTGTGGCAGAAAGTTCTGGAATCTGAGAGGAGCCACAAATTTCCTTCCACCCAGCGTTCCCCCACGTCTCCCGATAAAAATGATACCTCACTTGTGTGGGTAGGCCTAGCACCCGCGACAGGATATGCCCCAAAACACAACGTGGACACATCACAGAAAACAGAGCTGTTTTTAGCAAAGTGACTACCTGTAGATTTTGGCCTCTAGCTCAGCCGCCACCTAGGGAAACCTACCAAACCTGTGCATTTCTGAAAACTAGAGACCTAGGGGAATCCAAGGAGGGGTGACTTGTGTGGCTCGGACCAGGTTCTGTTACCCAGAATCCTTTGCAAACCTCAAAATTTTGCTAAAAAAACACATGCTCCTCAAATTTCTGTGGCAGAAAGTTCTGGAATCTGAGAGGAGCCACAAATTTCCTTCCACCCAGCGTTCCCCCACGTCTTCCGATAAAAATGATACCTCACTTGTGTGGGTAGGCCTAGCGACCGCGACAGGATATGCCCCAAAACACAACGTGGACATATCACAGAAAACAGAGCTGTTTTTAGCAAAGTGACTACCTGTAGATTTTGGCCTCTAGCTCAGCCGCCACCTAGGGAAACCTACCAAACCTGTGCATTTCTGAAAACTAGAGACCTAGGGGAATCCAAGGAGGGGTGACTTGTGTGGCTCGGACCAGGTTCTGTTACCCAGAATCCTTTGCAAACCTCAAAATTTGGCTAAAAAAACACATGTTCCTCACATTTCTGTGGCAGAAAGTTCTGGAATCTGAGAGGAGCCACAAATTTCCTTCCACCCAGCGTTCCCCCACGTCTCCCGATAAAAATGATACCTCACTTGTGTGGGTAGGCCTAGCGCCCGCGACAGGATATGCCCCAAAACACAACGTGGACATATCACAGAAAACAGAGCTGTTTTTAGCAAAGTGACTACCTGTAGATTTTGGCCTCTAGCTCAGCCGCCACCTAGGGAAACCTACCAAACCTGTGCATTTCTGAAAACTAGAGACCTAGGGGAATCCAAGGAGGGGTGACTTGTGTGGCTCGGACCAGGTTCTGTTACCCAGAATCCTTTGCAAACCTCAAAATTTGGCTAAAAAAACACATGTTCCTCACATTTCTGTGGCAGAAAGTTCTGGAATCTGAGAGGAGCCACAAATTTCCTTCCACCCAGCGTTCCCCCACGTCTCCCGATAAAAATGATACCTCACTTGTGTGGGTAGGCTTGGCACCCTCGACAGGATATGCCCCAAAACACAACGTGGACACATCACAGAAAACAGAGCTGTTTTTAGCAAAGTGACTACCTGTAGGTTTTGGCCTCTAGCTCAGCCGCCACCTAGGGAAACCTACCAAACCTGTACATTTCTGAAAACTAGAGACCTAGGGGAATCCAAGGAGGGGTGACTTGCGGGGCTCGGACCAGGTTCTGTTACCCAGAATCCTTTGCAAACCTCAAAATGTGGCTAAAAAAACACATGTTCCTCACATTTCTGTGGCAGAAAGTTCTGGAATCTGAGAGGAGCCACAAATTTCCTTCCACCCAGCGTTCCCCCAAGTCTCCCGATAAAAATGATACCTCACTTGCGTGGGTAGGACTAGCGCCCACGAAAGGAAAGGGCCCAAAACACTACGTGGACACATCACATTTTTTTATAAAAAGCAGTGCCTACCTGTGGATTTTGGCCTGTAGCTCAGCCGGCACCTGGGGAAACCTAGCAAACCAGCGCATTTTTGAAAACTAGAAACCCAGGGGAATCCAAGATGGGGTGACTTGCGGGGCTCTGACCAGGTTATGTTACCCAGAATCCTTTGCAAACATCAAAATGTGGCCCAAAAAACACTTTTTCCTCTCATTTCGGTGACAGAAAGTTCTGGAATCTGAGAGGAGCCACAAATTTCATTCCACCCAGCGTTCCCCTAAGTCTCTCGATAAAAATGGTGCCTCACTTCTGTGGGTAGGCCTAGCGCCCACGAAAGGAAATGGCCCAAAACACAACATGGACACAACATATTTTTTCACAGAAAACAGAGGTGTTTTTTGCAAGGTGCCTACCTGTGGAGTTTGACCTGTAGCTCAGCCGGCCCCAGGGGGGGGGGCAGAAATGGCCTAAAATAAATTTCTTCTCCCAAACCCCCACCCCCCCCGGGAGCGACCCTTGCCTACGGGGTCGCTCCCCCTGCGTGACATTGGCGCCAAAAACCAAATCCCAGGTGCCTAGTGGTTTCTGCCCCCTTGGGGGCAGATTGACCTAAAATCGGCCAATCTGCCCCCAAGGGGGGCAGAAATGGCCTAAATACAATTTGCCCCCCAGGGGAGCGACCCTTGCCTGATGGGTCGCTCCCCATCTCGAAAAAAACAAACAAACAACAAAAAAAACACAACAAAAAAATTTGCCCCGGTGCCCTGAGGGTTCTGCCCCCCCCCCCTGGGGGCAGTTCAGCCTAATAATAGGCCGATCTGCCCCCAGGGGGGGGCAGAAATGGCCTAAAATAAATTTGCCCCCCCAGCCCCCACCCCTTCCCTGGAGCGACCCTTGCCTACGGGGTCGCTCCCCCTGCGTGACATTGGCGCCAAAAAACAAATCCCAGGTGCCTAGTGGTTTCTGCCCCCTTGGGGGCAGATTGACCTAAAATCGGCCAAATGGCCTAAATACAATTTGCCCCCCAGGGGAGCGACCCTTGCCTGATGGGTCGCTCCCCATCTCGAAAAAAACAAACAAACAAAAAAAAAAACACAACAAAAAAATTTGCCCTGGTGCCCTGAGGGTTCTGCCCCCCCCTGGGGGCAGTTCAGCCTAATAATAGGCCGATCTGCCCCCAGGGGGGGCAGAAATGGCCTAAAATAAATTTCCCCCCCCCAGCCCCCACCCCTTCCCTGGAGCGACCCTTGCCTACGGGGTCGCTCCCCCTGTGTGACATTGGCGACAAAAAACAAATCCCAGGTGCCTAGTGGTTTCTGCCCCCTTGGGGGCAGATTGACCTAAAATCGGCCAATCTGCCCCCAAGGGGGGCAGAAATGGCCTAAATACAAGTTGCCCCCCAGGGGAGCGACGCTTGCCTGATGGGTCGCTCCCCATCTCGAAAAAAACAAACAAACAAAAAAAAAACACAAAAAAAAAAATTGCCCTGTTGCCCTGAGGGTTCTGCCCCCCTCTGGGGGCAGTTCGGCCTGATAATAGGCCGATCTGCCCCTAGGGAGGGCAGAAATGGCCTAAAATAAATTTGACCCCCCAACCCCCCCCCCCCCGGGAGCGACCCTTGCCTACGGGGTCGCTCCCCCTGCGTGACATTGGCGCCAAAAAACAAATTCCAGGTGCCTAGTGGTTTCTACCCCCTTGGGGGCAGATTGACCTAAAATCGGCCAATCTGCCCCCAAGGGGGGCAGAAATGGCCTAAATACAATTTGCCCCCCAGGGGAGCGACCCTTTCCTGATGGGTCGCTCCCCATCTCGAAAAAAAACAAACAAACAAAAAAAAAACACACAAAAAAAATTTGCCCTGGTGCCTAGAGGGTTCTGCCCCCCCCTGGGGGCAGTTTGGCCTAATAATAGGCCGATCTGCCCCCAGGGGGGGCAGAAATGGCCTAAAATAAATTTGAACCCCCACCCCCACCCCGGGAGCGACCCTTGCCTACGGGGTCGCTCCCCCTGCGTGACATTGGCGACAAAAAACTAATCCCAGGTGCCTAGTGGTTTCTGCCCCCTTGGGGGCAGATTGACCTAAAATCGGCCAATCTGCCCCCAAGGGGGGCAGAAATGGCCTAAATTCAAGTTGCCCCCCAGGGGAGCGACCCTTGCCTGATGGGTCGCTCCCCATCTCGAAAAAAAAAAAAAAACACAAAAAAAAAAATTGCCCTGGTGCCCTGAGGGTTCTGCCCCCCTCTGGGGGCAGTTCGGCCTGATAATAGGCCGATCTGCCCCTAGGGGGGGCAGAAATGGCCTAAAATAAATTTGACCCCCCAACCCCCACCCCCCCCCCCGGGAGCGACCCTTGCCTACGGGGTCGCTCCCCCTGCGTGACATTGGCGCCAAAAAACAAATCCCCGGTGCCTAGTGGTTTCTGCCCCCTTGGGGGCAGATTGACCTAAAATCGGCCAATCTGCCCCCAGGGGGGCAGAAATGGTGTAAATACAATTTGCCCCCCCCCAGGGGAGCGACCCTTGCCTGATGGGTCGCTCCCCATCTCTAAAAAAACAAACAAACAAAAAAAAAAAAAAAAAAAAAAAACTTGCCCTGGCGCCTATAGGTTTCTGCCCCCCCTGGGGGCAGATCGGCCTAATAATAGGCCGATCTGCCCCCAGGGGGGGCAGAAATGGCCTAAAATAAATTGCCCTCCCCCCCAGGGAGCGACCCTTGCCTAAGGGGTCGCTCCCTTTGCGTGAAATTCACGCAAAGAAAAAACTCCCTGGTGTCTAGTGGTTTCTACCCCCCTTGGGGGCAGATTGGCCTCATTAAAATAGGCCAATCTGCCCCCAAGGGGGGCAGAAATGGCCAAAATATAATTTTACCCCAAGGGGAGCGACCCTTGCCTAAGGGGTCGCTCCCCACCCAAAAAAATAAAATAACACATAAAAAAAAAAAAAAAAAAAAATGGTCCCTGGTGCCCTAGAGGTTTCTGCCCCCCCTGGGGGCAGATCGGCCTAATAGTAGGCCGATCTGCCCCCAGGGGGGGCAGAAAAGGCCTTCCAGAAAAAATGCCCCCCTGGGAGCGACCCTTGCCCAAGGGGTCGCTCCCTTTTGTCAATATCATAAAAAAAAAAAAAATCCCTGGTGTCTAGTGGGGTTTCAAAAGCCGGATTGCAAGCAATCCGGCTTTTGAAACCCTCGGAGGGACTTCAAAGGGAAGGAAATACTTTTCCTTCCCTTTGAAGCCCCTCCGGGCCTCCCAAGTGATTGAAAAAGAAATGCTTTTGCATTTCTTTTTCAATCGCGCTGGAAGCAGAGCTTCCAGCGCGACGAGGGAGGCCCCTGTGACACATCAGCGCGCGCGCTGACGTCACGGGGGGCGGGGGTGGAAGGGGAAGGTCTTCCCCTTCCATCCCCGCCTTGGGGGAGGAGGGGGGTGCACGGGGGGCGCGTTAGCGCGCCCCCAAGTTCCCCTGTGCCATGGACGAGATGATCTCGTCCAAGGCACAGGGGAACTGTAGCCTTGGACGAGATCATCTCGTCCAAGGCACCCAAGAGGTTAAGAGTGTAATGCTCAAAATACCATAACAAAAATATAATTTGTGGTGGATTGGAGAGTAAAAGGAAAGAGGGAATCAGGAGTAAAGATGGAGAGAACAAGTCAGGGGTAATAGTGTTATGGACCCTGAAGTAAGAAAGGAAAATGGTTGACTGGAATTTCAGTAGGAACATACAGCAGTAATTGGAGTGAGGTCCATAGGGCTCCAGGCCCTAGTGCCACTGCACCTGTTGCTCCTTTGATAACTAGGCATCAGGAGAGAAAGCGGATGGGGCAGAAAAAGAGACGACAAAGGCATACAACAGACAAAAGGAAGAAAAAGAAGGGTTTGCAGAAAAATAAAAGAAAGAAGGGAAAGAAAGAACAAGAAAATGAAAACACAACTAAGAGAAGAAATAGAGCAAATGTGTGAGACAAATGAAAAAGAGAAGGAAGCTAGCGAACAAAAGTTAAAGAGGAAAAAATAATGAAGGAAGCATGAAAGGAAAGAGAAAAATGAAAATTAGAGAAAAAAGAGAGATTGTGAGAGAAACAAGCAGCTAAAGAACCAGGACATGTATGTACTGACACATTTCCCACAGACACAGAATGGGAAAATCACTTTGACACTTTGGGTCCCGACAACTAATTTGTGGCTTCCACATACAGACAGGAAAAAGAGGGATTTATAGTAAAACGTTAATTGACAGATAAAGATAAGAAAAACACCAGAGAAGGGAAGGAAGAAAGATCTAAAAAAAAAAGTGAAAGGACGTACACCGAGTCAAAGGAAAGAGCAAATAAAAAAGACAAAGGAAGAATGAAGAGAAGAGAAAAAAATAGTGAAAGAATGAATGTCTCATGAAGAGAAAAGAGAGCAAAGAAACAAGGAAAGAAATAACCAAAGTTTTGCCAGTTTGAAAAAGGAGGTAGCAAGAGGAAGAGGTAAATAAAAAAAAGGTAAAGGAGTAGAAATAAACAGCTGAAAGAAAGAGCAAAACTGTTAACATGTGGATTTTAAGAGCTGGAAAGAGAAAAGTTAGGGAGAAAGAAACAGTGAGAGTAAACAGAAGAAAGGAAAGAGCAGAGTGAGCTAGGTAAAACAGACCCTCCCAAACAAAGATGGCAGCTAAGAATAGATTTAATTGGCTCCCCCATGTCCTCGAACAGAAGTCAGAGTGTGGAACAGCAGGGGACTCTGCAGAACAGCAGGAGGTGGATTAGCAGAGTTGTATGTGAACCCCAATGCAGCAATATTGGGGCGCTTCAGAGCAGGATTGGGGGTATAGAAAGAGCTGTGTCCCAGCCCAGTGCAGGAATAACAGAAAGGAAGCAGGTGAGGAATGAGAAACGGAGTGCTGTGTAATTCTGTTGTATTGAAATCATGGGGCGCTGCAGGTTTGGGTTGAAGTGCACTGACAGAGTTGTATGTGGGCTGCAGTACTCGAATAGTAACGGGCACACAAGGTCAGAAGTGAGGTATGTTAGTGGAGCTATGTGTGGAACCTAGAATTGGCATGCGAGTGTTGAGTGTTAGCCTGGGGTGCCCTGGTGAAGCTGCAAGTGAAGCTGCTTCTGAACCACAGAAGTGAGGAGCTCTGAAGAGTCTGTGTGTGAGCCATAGTACTGAGATGAAATGTGCACTCAATGTTAGAATTGATGGATTCTGGCAAAGCTATGGTGGTTCCCATCAACAGTGGCGTTTAATGTTAGACTTGAGATGCACTAGCTGAGCTGCGTTTTGCTCTTTTGAGTCCAGTATTGGCTTGGCAGTGGGACTGAATATTAGAACTGAGCTGCTGTAATGGAATTATATGTGAGCGGGGTCCCAGTATAAGAAAGGAAGTGACCCCGCCGTAGTAGAACAGAGGTGCCTGATGGAGCTGCACCTGAGGTCCTAGTACTGGAACAGCAGAGTGTACTGAGTGTAAGAACTGGGGTGCTCTGGCAGACAGCGTGTGTGTGGTTCTGGTACGGGCACAGCTGAGGGCTTGGAGTGAGTGAACCGTGGTGTCTTGATGGAGCTGCACCAGAGCTACCAGTACTGGAGCAGCAGAGTGTACCGACTGCGAGAACTGAGGTGCTCTGGCAGACAGCGTGTGTGGGTTTCCTAGCACTGGCACAGCTGATGGCTTGGAGTGTGTGAACTGAGGTGCACTAATGGAGACGCACCCGAGGTCCCAGTACTGGAGCAGCAGATTGTACTGACTTCAAAAACTGAGGTGCTCTGGCAGACAGCGTGTATGGGGTTCCTGGCACTGAAATGGCTGAGGGCTTTGACTGTGTGAACTGCGGTGCACTGATGGAGCTGCAAGTGGGATCCCAGTGTGGAGCAGAAGTGGGCACTGTCTCTAAGGATTGTGGAGCCCTTTTAGAGCTGGGTACCTAGGCTATAAGCAATTACAAGCAATCCTTCCCCCTTGCTCTCAGCACACAGGCAGGCACACTTGGTAAAAAGAATCTAAGCCAAGGATGGGCGGGAGCCAGGCAGCTTAGAGAGGATGTAGTGAGCACACAACAACCAAATGTGACCATGATTACAGCCTGATTTATAGCCTTGTTTGCAGCTACGCTCAGAGGAAGAATGCTCTGCAAATTAAAAGGGAAGCTTCCCAGGACAGGAGCAGGAAGCAAAGTAAAAAAATAAAAGTCCCCTACACACCAGCTACACAGGACAAAGCATAATTAGAAAGTAGTTGATTCCTGCTCCTACACAGAAGAAAGAGGGACAAAGAGGCATGACTGACCACTAGCAAGCAAGGATTTTTAAATAACACTGAAACCAACAAATGAAATAGCTGGAAATCCACAAAAGAAGTATACAAAAGTATACAAGAGATCGTATGCTTACGCTTGAATTAAAAATATCTGCCATAACCTTGAATTCCTTCCTCACTTCTCAAAAATATTGAAGGTCTTATTCAGAAAGGAAAGTTGTACATTTACAACAGTACATGCACTTGCAACACTGGATGTAAAAGTATGACTTTTGGGAGTTCACAAATATGTGCCTGAAAAGCTGTGTGAGTCACAGATTTCCCAGAGTACTACTAGGAATCTCACATGACATTCCAAGCTTTGCTTTTCCTTGAGATGTCAAGTCCCACTGAAGCACCCCACGGCCTTTCTCTATATTGGAGAGCAGGTCAGGGAGCCCACCATCGACTCTTCTCCCCGGCTCCCTGCCTGGGCAGCACTCTCACATGCTGCTGTGGGAGCCGCCACTTCACTTTGATATGCCTGCTCCTGCAGGCAGACATGTGTGGTGCTTCAGCCTTCCAGGTGCCTGGGGAAGTGCAACTACATTTCTTGACATTTTGCCGGGGCTCAGGGATGGGGTCCTGGGTTCATAACCTTTCTCTCCTGATGGCGAGCTCTTGCCACCTGGAGCACTTTCTTCAGGCCTCCTGGCCTCAAAGATGACAAACTTTGTAGACACAGGTTTCTCTGGTTCCTTGTGCTAGGCTTTCACTTGGTTCTCCTCTGGGCCTCTCCTCTTCGCGCAAGACCCAGTCTCTCTCCCTACCTTGTCCTATGGTCAATTAGAAGCAGGGTCCTTGATCCAGGGGGAAGTCAGGAGTTCTTTCTTTCAATTGTCCATGGTACCAGCCTCCAGTCCCAGTGGTTGGCATAAAAGCACATCCAAGAGAGAGCTGTCTCACCAGTGCAGGCCCTTTTAACTAAGGGTGATGGTGTCCCACAGGGCTTTGCCTCTGGCCTACTCTGATGTGCCACATCACCTCCCCACCCCTGTCTTCACCTCCCTGCACAGTCCTCCCTTCTGGGATAGCTCAAAATGATGTCACCCAGGAGTCACTTGCCACATGTGCTCAGGGGGATTCAGCTCCACCCCTCACTGACGTCACTGCTGGGGCCGTCCCCCAGCAATTCTTCAAAGGACCCCACCCCCCGGTCTGGACTCTCTCCTTTGTTAAGTGGCCTGGGACAGGCAATTTTCCTGGCACAGGATGACAGCTGGCAGATTGATGCAGAGCAATGTACCTAATTCCTTCCCCCTTCAGAGCTGACTTAAGCACTTTGATGGGTGAGGCCTTTGTTCCTGCAGCAGGGGAGAAAAGTAATTAACCCAGCCCAGCAGGGTCACAAAAGGCTTGGGCTCCGATCCTAAGCTAAGTGAGAGAAATATGACATTCCTGGATGGTGCATAAGCTATACAGATATGCTTTTGGACTTCACAGCAGTGTTCTTTTCAGAAAGGTTACAGTGCACACTAATGCGATGAGTCTGTGGACCCTAGAGAGTTGGAGTTGCGCCCTAGGGCAGCCTTGCTCATAGGATCATAATGGAGTGTTGCTACAGTCAAGACAGTAAAGCACAGTGACTTTCCCCACATGTGTACACCCACATTATAAGCCCTGTTCCAGGTCACTACCCACTCTGCATAGTCACTTCTAATAACATATTATTTCAAACACATGCCGATTAACTGCAAAGTAAAGAGAAAACTACAACTTAAAGAGAAACTATTCAGGCAAAGAGGGGACAAATAGAGGGCAAAGACAAGCTCAATCGTAAGTCAAGAAGAAATAAAATACTTTTAATTATGGTTAAGTTGTGAGTCTTCAAGCTTACTGTTTTTATGTTACATGTACAATGGGGCTGTGGGGAGGACTGTATAATAGGGAGGGCACTGCACTCATATAAGTCCAAACAAAACAACATATTTAAAATGTATAATTTCATTTCCAGCATTTTCTTGAACTTCCATGCACCAATGTTCTGCTAAATTGTGACAACATTCTTATTTCCAAATGCATGTATCTGTTTTCTAGAGCAATATGTTCACTGTTCAATAACTGCATACAAAGACAGATTGAGATGTCAAGAAAAAGAAAAAGTCAGTCTACAAGAATAATGATGAGCCATTGTGGTGTTTTTCTTGCTGTCCTTATTATCTACTGTACTCATAGTGATTTGTCCTCATGGTCATGTATGGTTTACCGCAAGACAATATTACATTCCAAACAGAATGTTAGAATTTGAATGAGAAACTGTGAAGGTAGTTAGAGCTGTGGTAGCGTGAAGAGTCGTGGCCCGAGTTTCTCTTCCTACAATAAATCTTCTTGTTCCTCATCTACTATGGCTCCCAGCTACATCATTTACTTTCTGGATTCCAACCCAAAACACAGGTTCAGATCAAGCCATTTAATTTGTCAGAAAATGCAGCACTGTATGTTTAGTTTACCACCCCCTAGTGCCAGTAGCTAGCACACACTACATGCAAAAACATAAAGTGCTGCAGCCAAATAAAAAATTACTATTTTTGATCCTAGTGCTTTGTGGGGACATTTTACAATAACACTAGGAAGGAGATCTCGCAATGGTGATGTATAGAGCAAAGTCAAAAAATTATAAAACTTTAAAAACAATTGTAAAAGTATGTTTATGTTAAATATGAATGTTATTTATTTATATATATTTTTGTAATTGTAGAACAAACTAAAAATGCTCTAACACTATTAACTTAATTTTGAATCAAATATTTAATTAGTTTAAATAAATTAAATAAAATTGTAATTTTGAAAAGATTTATTTTAAAAAATCCCACCTAAAATAAAATGTTTTTATTCATTTATTATCTATAACACATTGCAAAAAGTTTGATTGGAATGAATTTAAATTCATTCAATTATCAATTATGTACATTTATTTTTAAATTAAAAACTATAGATATTTTATCAGAGAATAATATTTGTATTATATTTAATATATTTAAATTATTTTTATATATACAGATTGATACATTTGAAATAATTTAATTTAGCACTTCACATAAGGTTCTATTTTAAGTCCCTACTTCCATTATTTTATATGGGAGGGTACTGGAGTATCAGTGGTTGGACATGTGTGGCACTGGACTTACTACAACTCATTTTTGGCTGTGGTAACTTTATACTTCTAAATTTGGCTCATTCCCTAGTTCAGTGGGCAAAGGCATGTAAGTAAGTCTCACTTTTGAGTACCTTAACACTTGTAAGTGGGGAATAGCCGAAAGTATTAAAGTTACTCAAAAGTGTAATAGTAAACTTAGATATGTAGATTTACTGTCTTCTCCCTTCACCTCTCCCCCACTTCCACTCTCCTCTCCTCTCCTGTGGATGTTGAGGCCTTTTAATCTCAATGTCCTGGTGCCTGCCCTAGTATGATTGCCAGTCAACTGGGCCAAGAACCCCCTTCTGCACCTTACTCTCAGTTGGGTAGCGTAGGGTGAACGCTCAAGGCTCTTTCGGCGGAAGTGCAGCTACAGATCAGTGAAAATGACTCTTAACTCAAAGTGCGAGTAGTACGAATGATAAATCAATGTCCAGTCAGATACTTGTTTATATATAATAAGACGTATTTTAATTCTAAGTCTACACATGCAAAGGTAATTGACTTTGAAAAGCAATACAACAATCCCCATGAGGTCGGGGCTCTACTAGTTGTCAGACCACTCCCTGTCCTCCTACCTTTAGTGCAACAGGTTTGATGTTATTCCCCATTCAATGATGACCGCATCCAGGGAATGTAAACTATTAGACCATACTCAAGAGTTTTCCCACTCTATTCATAAGCATCAGTGGTAGTATGTCCTCCAGGCCCCATAAGGCCCAGTTCTTGGCTTACGCACTCCAGTGGTATGGAACCCTTCTGCAGTCCAGCGTAGTACTGCTATGGCTCTGCAACCTAAGTCTGCGAGCAGTCACATGTAGCAGCACCTGGCAGGCACAGACTTTCTCCCTTGAGACACGCTGCCAGCTGGTTCCAACAATCAGAGTGACTTCTTCTCTAGCAATCAATGCTGGAACCATTGTCCCAATTCTGCGACTGGTTCCTCCAACCATTCGTGAAACAAATTCCCACATACCTTAAAGACACAACAGATGTGCTCTCCCTTATAAACACCCTAGAATTTGACAAAGACAGAGAACATCTCATGACACTGGATGTGGAGTCGTTATATACCAATATTCCACAAGAGGCAACTCTAGAAGTGGTCAGTGATCTACTAAATAGGGGCGCCTGGAACTACATCACCCCCCCAGAATTTATCCTGGACTTAGCCCATCTGGCTCTTACCAGAAATTTCTTTGAGTTCGATAAGAACTTCTTTTTACAGATCCAGGGTACCTCGATGGGGAGCACCTTCGCACCCAGCCTGGCATGCCTATATGTGGATCACTTCGAGAAAGAAATGGTCCTTACTGAAGAGAACCCATATATCAACCATATCAGGTTATGGAAAAGATATATCGATGATATCCTGATTATCTGGAGAGGCACAAGGGAAGAAGCAACCATCTTCATCACTTGGTTAAACACCTTGAATCCCTTTCTAAGATTTACAGCCACATTGGGAAACCCGGCAGTCTCCTTTCTTGACCTACTAATAACTGAAAGAAATGGCTCCCTTGTAACAGAAGTACATTACAAACCCACTGACCGAAACACTCTCCTTCAGTTTCAGAGCTTCCATCCACGTTCCCTCAGGGAAAACCTCCCAGTGGGTCAATACCTCCGCCTGCGGCGGAATTGTACCGAACTAACGGACTACAAAAAGCATGCTCAACAACTTACTGACAAACTTCGAGCAAGAGGATACCCGGATCACCTATTGAGGAGAGCCGACAAACGGGCCCGTGTAAGCCCAAGGGAGACTCTACTGCACCCAAGCAGCAGAACCAGTAAGGGGGACCCTTTGATCCGTGTGACCACGTTCAATCCAGCGTCCAACATGATCAAAAAGATAATAAATGAAGACTGGAAAATCCTCACCTCTGGGGGCCTCCCCTTTCAGATCCCAATGAATGCCTACAGAAAGGCAAAAAGCATTCGGGATATGATTGTACATACCCGCCCACGGGTAAACCCCACCACAAGTAGACAAAAGACCCTCTGGGACCTTCCCCCCCCCAAAGGACACTACCCTTGCGGCAGTTGCAGTGTTTGCGCCTTTACCAAGAAAACCCTCACACTTGACTTGGGATTACAAACACCCTGGGAACTTAGACAACTAACGAACTGCAACAGCAAAAATGTGGTGTACATGATCACATGGCCCTGTGACAAGAAATACATTGGGATGACGACAAGAAGAGTGGGCACACGCATCTGTGAGCATAGGAGCACCATCCGTTGCAAAAGAGATGCCACAAGACACACAGAGCACTATATCTCCAGTAATCACCATCCTGATCACATGCAGTGGGTGGTACTGGACCAACTAAAATCCACAACAACCAATGCCAAACACAAGCTCCTACTATATGAACAGAGATGGATATGGAGGCTGCGAACGGATACTTTAGGGTTGAATGACAACATCCAATGGGCAGCCTTAGGCTGATGACCAGATACCAACATGGTGTCTTTTTTCTATGGGAGACCCTGTATAAACCTTTCTAAGAACATAAATTGTATCAGATAACTTCACTGATGACCCCTCATTCCATGGGTCCTAAAATGCCCCACTGTGGGATCCACTACTTATCACCCTTGTTGTCGTGACCTTGTGTAGTAATCCTACCTACCAGAGTAGTTTCCCTGACCCCTGATAGCAAAGCTATTGTCGCTCCTCCCTTCTTACACCTTCTCTGCTCCCTCTTCTCCGTTATCCTACGTCTATACCTTTGCTGGGTTCCCCCCTTCTCTTTCTCGAAACAACCCCCCCCATCGCACCTAATTCTTTTCCTTTTTTCCCTCTCTAACACTCCCCCCCTTTTTTCTTTTATCTATTAAGCCCCCACTGGCTGCATCCCCTTCTTTGCTTAATCCTCCCCTCCACTTCGTTTCCCCCCCCTTCCCCTCTTTTTTTTCTTTCTCTCTCCCCCCATTCCCCCCCCTCTTTGTTCCTTACCATTGTTTCTCTTTCCCTTCCCCATTTCCCTCTTTTATTCTGTTCTTATCCCTGCCCTGTCAGTTTCTCTCAGCTTGCTCGTCTTGCCTCCTCCCTTCTATTCTTTTTTCCCTTCTTACCTTTCCCCTTTTCCCTCTGCCCCCTTTCTTTTTCACCCCCACCCCCCTCTTTGCTGATTTCTAGTGTCTTTCTTGCCCTTCTCCCTCCGTGGGTCCGTTCTTGTCTTTTTTCTTTATTTTCCCTCCTTGCTTTCCATTCTTGCTTTCACTTGCTTTTCGCTCCCCCTTCCTGGCACTCCCACCGCCCCCCCACACCTCCTTTTGCACTTTGACCTGGTCGCCCCTCTCGGACGACCCGGCTTTTTTCACGGGACTCACATTCCCAGAGTCCCATGGGTTTGAGCGACGCGCTACTCGCGACGTGTCATCGCAGGACGCTCCCCCGAGCGCGCCAGCCGCGCCACGGAGGAAGCACCCTGCCTAACCACATCATCACTAGACGCGACCGACCCCGCGGGACTCCGTTCCCCAGAGGTTTCGCGGGGCGTCGCGCTTCACCAGGGCCAATCAGGGCCCCCTAGGCTCCCGACCCAGCGCAGCCCCCGAGAGGGTGCGCCGGTTACTTGGGCGTGGCAATATAACCTCATATGAGCCGGGACTCTCCATACCATGACGCCCAGCACACCTGATTTTATTTTCTATTGGGCTCCGCCCCCAGCTTCCGTAGCTTCATACGGATACGGATTGGCTGCTGTTCTTCATATAGACCTGTCCAGCCTTCCAGTCAGTACCAGAGCGGCCTGGCTCCGGCATGTAGGTACCCCCCATGGTATTCCCTTTGGAGTGGTAAGTGTGGGCCTCCCTGGCCCCTTGGATCTCTCTCTCTCTCTCTCGCCTTTTTTCTCCTTTTCTCTGTTACCAGTTATCCCCTCCTCTGGTAGCCTTTAGTTTCTCTTTGGCCTGGCTTTTACCTTTTTGGTACCTCTTTCTCCTCTTCTCCCTCTCTCTTCACCTGTTTCTATTTTTTAGTTTTCATTTTTTGTCTTCCTTTTTTCTCAAGCTTTTCTTTCACCACTTCGCCCCCTTGGTCTCCTCCTTTCCTTAGCGCGCTGTGCGCCCTCATTCGATTTCCGTCTCTTTTTCTCCCCCGTGCTAAACCCTTAATCTCCTCAGAGTGTGACTACAAGGGAAAACCCCCCCCACCCCCCGGCACTAGCCAGACCAGAGGCAAATCGCCCCCAACTCCGGGGTAAGTCACAATTGCATGCGTGTGTGAGTGCCTTTTACATTTCTCACCTATTGCTGTGTCGTGTGCAGTGGTTTGCCACTCTTTTCACTCTGAATATATTTTTTCACTCTGAATAAATTGTGGTTTATTTATCATCTATCATAGGCCTACCCCACCGTGAACTACCTGTTCAGGTAGGCCATACATTATTCACTTTGAGCACCCCACTTACTATGTGTGCCCTGACCCTGACGAATGCCCCTGACCTACCAGCACTCAGTGAGGGCAAAACATGTGGGTCTTATGTATTTCTTTTTAGACTCCACGAGACATTATTCTCTAACGAGCCTCTCCCCCTTGTTCTTAGTCTTACCAGCATGCACCACCATTAAAACTAGCACTAGCTACTGGTGACATGTTTGGTAATTTTATTATTCACCCCTTCTGGATCACTGTAACTATCCAGTCAGTTTAATTTCAGCACTCCCTCTGGTTCTTTTAACCAAGAGGTTGAGTCCGCCCAAGTAGTATCATCTTACTTGGGTGGGGCTAGGTGGTCAAATGATGAAGCAAGACACTATTATGTGTGTGAGACCACCTAGTCCGTAAAGGAAATTCCCCCCTCCTCCTGTAGGACAACACAGTACCCCCTTGCTTGGACATTTTCCAACCATGATTTTCCCGCTTCAGGATTTAAAGCAACCTAACTAATACCGGGCACTGAATGAAGACTAATCTAGTCCTACCCTCAGTTCCTACTACCCCACACCTTTAGTGATTATATAGATTTCTCTTGGGAGGCGGTGTGGGTTAGCTACACTCCCAGTGCTCTCCTTTTGTGTACTTGCACATATATTCAGCACATTTCCATAGCGCATGTATTTCCACATCAATGTAATATAGGCTACGGGTAAGTTAAGCACACAGCAGCAGAACTTTTAAAAAGGTGGGTGAGCCCGTAGGGCGCACTCCAATGACACAGGGTAAAAAGGACTTGTTCACTACTACTGATCACTAGACGGTATGCTGCCACCAATGCGCTTCTGCTGCTTAACTCATGGTGAAAGCGTGGGCCTTCCACCACTATGAGAGCAGTCCTTGGGGTGCCCCTCCTTGTCCAACAAGACAGCAATCCATGAGACAGGCCTATTTCAAGTCACACATGCATGATCTGTGTTCACCTATGACAAAAAATCAGCATTAGGGATCTAGACAACAACACAGTTAAGTACTTAGGGCACGGCAACCACATCTCTCACCATTTCCATCCCAACATTACTTTTCAAAAAGTAAAGCTTCCAGTTTAGGCAGGGAGTGGGGATTTGCCCCCTGGACCCCTGCCCAATCCCTCAGAGGTTGCTGATAAAATTCCCTTATGTGAATCCTTTGTGAGTCTCTTTTTCTTGGCAGACTGAAACTCGTAACAAATTCTATTTATTGCACCTGATAAATAATGAATTAATCAATCAATAAATCAAACATTTATAGTGTAGCAAATCAACCGTAAGAGTCTTAAGGCCCTAGAGATATATGCATCTGCATGGAGGAACGTTCTCTTCTGAATCGCTAGAGTGATGGTGAGGTCCTAAGGTGTAGGGGAGGTGTTGTTCCAAGCCTTGGTTGCCAGGCTCAAGTAGGAGCGTCTTCCGCTGTTGGCTCGACTGATCCATGGGGTGCCTACAAGGGAAAAGGAAGCTGATTGGTGGTGTTGGTGGTGCCAGTGGTGTCGGTTGATGGAAGGTCAGGCGTTTATCAATGTATGCTGGCCCTTCGTTGTGCAGGGCCTTGTAGGAGTGGGTCAGCATTTTGAACTGACATCTCTTCTGAATTGGAAGCCAGTGTAGTTTTTTTAGATGGGGTGTGATGTGGGTCCTTCTGGGGAGGTCGAGTACGAGCCTTGCTGCTGAGTTCTGTATTGTCTGGAGTCTCTTCAAGAGGCGTGCTGTGATTCCTATGTAGAGCATGTTTCCATGGTCAAGTCTGCTGGTGTTGATGGCCTGCGTGACGGTCCTTCTGCGTGACGGTCCTTCTGGTGTCTGCTGGGAGCCATCTGATAACCTTGTGGAGCATGCAAAGGGTGTGGAAGAAGGAGGATGAGACTGCATTGACTTCTATCTTCATGGATAGCTTGCTATCCAGGATGAGGCCGAGGTTGTGGGTGTAGTCTTTTGGGTCTGGGTGTACCGAGCTCTGCCCGCCACCATGTGTCAGTCCACGGGCAGGTGTTGTTTCCAAAGATGAGGACTTCAATTTTTTCGGTGTTGAGTTTGAGACAGTTGTCCTTCATCCAGTCTGCTATGTTCATCATGCATCTGTGGAACTTAGCTTTTGTGGTGAAGGGATCTTCAGACAGTGAGAGGATGAGCTGTGTGTTGTCCACGTAGGAGATGAAGCTCTGTACGTGTGATCTGATGGTGATGGCCAGGGATGTCATGTAGGTGTTGAAGAGGGTCGAGCTGAGAGACTATCCTTGGGAGGCTCCACAGATGATATTCTTGGGCTCTGAGGGGAAGAGTGGGAAACTGGTCCTTTGGGTTCTGCCGTTGATGTACGAGGTGATCAATTCAAGGACGTTTCCTTGAATCCCGACATGGTGGAGTCTGTTGATCAGGAATGGGATGTGGTGGGACACTGTGTCAAACGCGGCGGGCAGGTCCAGGTAGGATGAGGGCTGCTGTTTTCCTATGGTCCAGGAAGGCTGTGATGTCATCTGTGGCTGCAATTAGGGCTGTCTCAGTGCTGTGGTTAGCTCAAAATCCAGACTGGGAGGGCTCCAGGAGGTTGTGGTCTTCAAGGTGTTGGGCGTGTTGCTGATTTGTCACTTTCTCGAGGACTTTTGCTGGATATGGGAGTGAAGAGATGGGTCAGTAGTTCTTCAATTCGGCTGGGTCAGCAGATTTTTTTTTCAGGAAGGGCCTCACTTAAGCGTGTTTCCAGACCTCTTAAAAGGAGGCCGCGGTGATGGAGGTATTAAGGACCTTCCTGAGCTCATCGCTGATTGTCTTGCTTCCCAGGTTGAAGACATGGTTGGTGCCCGTGGGTGCTCCAGAGTGAACGGAGTTCATGATGGCAATAGTGTCTTGAGTGGTGAGGAATTCCCAGTGGGTAAGGTGTTACGGGTACCTGTTTGTGCATGTGAGCTGGTTTATGCTGTCTGCAGCGGAGGGTTGGTGTTCAACGTTTTCTTAGATAGCCAAGATCTTGTTGTGTTGAAGAAGTCTGCAAAGTTGTCACACAGTTCCTGGGAGGGAGGGATGTCATTCTCAGTGGCTGCGGAACTGGTGACCTCCTTCACGATGGTGAAGAGTTCTTTGTTGTGGTTTGTGCTGGCTTTGATGCTGTCTGCTAGTGTGTTCTTCTTGGTTTCTTTGAGGAGGTGATGGTATTGGTTGAGGGCAGCCCTGAAGGCGGTGTTGCCTTCTGTTTTTTCACTGATGTGCCACTTCCTTTCAAGTTGTCGGCAGTTGCGTTTGGAGGAGTGAAGTTCCTCAGTGAACCAGCTTGCTCTTTTGCTTTGTTCTTTGCCAATGTGTCCTTATTTACAAGGTGCAAGAAATACCACCTTTACTTGTAATCAGGCCCTTTCCCTTTTCTGAATTAGTTAGCACTTTTTTTGAAGTGCCAGTACCTGATCAGTGATTTGCTACCACAATTGTGATTGCCCACCATAGACACATACTGTCGTAGTTTTGACTCTTGCTCTGAGCAAGACTGCTGGTTTAAAGATAACAGTACTTTTGTTTGTAGGCGACTGAGTCTTTCCTACAACAAGTCGCAACTGTTGTCCCAACCTTACCGGCTCACTAGCAGCACCTCACCAGAAACATAAATAGTAAAAGGTGATTTGTGGCAGTCGCTTACGCATGGACTCAAAGTAAGATATCTCAGGTTTGTCGTGGTTAAACGGAAATTACCCTTTTCTCACAGATATATTATGTCTCATACAAACAAAGGCAATAACACAGATGCAGTGAAGTTATAATAGTTTTTATTTAACATAACTGCAATTTACGATAAGTTGCATGAACTGAAATGATTAGGATAATGAATATACCAAGCAACAGTATTGTGAAGAAGAGAGTCATTGTTATGAAGACCCCCACCATTTTGCAATATATGAAAGAAATATATATATATGTATGAATAAGATGGAATATGCCCTAATACCCTAATGAGAATAGGCTTAACCTCCTACCTAAAGGAGAGCTGGGTTTGCTAAACCTAATCTGCCAAAGCCATGTCCATGAGAGGAGCCCCCAACCCCCGTTACCTTGGAATGAGGTTTCTATCTCAGACTCTGCAGGGACACGAAGACTGGGTCAGCGTCAAGATGACTGCAGCATCGGTATCAGCGATGGTGGCGATGCCCTGGGGTCGGAATCCCTCTGATTATCTTTCTAAAAGTGGGATGTATTTATACAGATCTACAAGGTCCCCTGACGTAGGTGTATTCCAAAACAATAGATAACAGGCATGCTTGGGATGGCAATTAATATCAACAATCCCTCGAAAGTATAGAGAGGGAAAATCCCTAAGTGTGAACACCTACTGTTTGTTTGTCTTTCTCGCTTGATCTTGACGCCTTGGCGCAGTGACACTGATAATAAAACTCATTACAAGTGGCTTAACTATAAACAAGGCAGCCATCTTAAAAGAAATAAATAATTAAGGGCCAGATGTAGGTAGGTAAAAAATAGCGACTCGCTAACTGCAATGCAGGTAGAAAGTGCGAGGACAATTTGCGACTCGCACACGGAGTCGCACCGCAGATAGCGAGTCCGCTGTTTGCGAGGTCGCTTTTTGCGAGTGGGTGTCGCAAATAGTGACTGTGCTGAAAATTGAATGTAGGTGCTGCAGAACACTCTGGAAAACACTTCAGAACACTCAGGAAAACACTTCCTGGCACATGATGATGACATCACAACCAGGAAGTTTACAAATACACCTGGGAGCAGGGAGGACCACACCCATTTCAACTTCAGCACAGCTAACAAACAGAGCTCCTGCAACCATGGCTGACAATCCTAGGAAAAGGAAGCTGAAGTTTGCTGAAAAGGAGTTGGAGGTGCTGACTGATGAGTGCTGTCAGCACCATGACGAGCTGTTTGGCAGGGCAGCCCTCACCGTGCCAGACACAGAGAAGAAAATAATTTGCCAGGAGATCCAGGACAAGGTCAACTCCCTGGGGGTCAGCCACCGGAGTGTGGAAGAACTGAAGAAAAGGTGGTATGACCTGCGCACCCGGACCAAGGAGAGGGTGGCAGAGCGGCTCCGGGAGATGAGAGGCACAGGAGGGGGACCATCGACGGTACCACCACCCACACCCCTGGAGGAAAGGGTAGAAGAGACCCTAGAGCCTGAGGCTGTAAGCGGGATGGGAGATCTGGACACCGCTGAGCCAGGACCATGAACCGGTGAGTACCATGTGACATGCATGAACCCACATCAATGCCATACCCCCAACCCACCTTGTACACAGGGGCATGCACAACCAAGATAGCTCCATTTCAGAGTAGCAAACACCAGAATGATGCATGATGGGCAATGTAGTCAAGTAGGCAGTTCATAGGCAATAGTTTATTAGGAAGTTGATAACAGATAGTAGACTCTGACAGTGTGTCCCCTATGTCCCACAGGTCTCCCACAAGACACCCCCACCAACCCAAGCAGCCAGGGGCCAATGGTCAGCCAGCACACAAAGGAGACAACAGGACCAGCCACCACTGCTACCTGCACCACAGACACCATGCCCTCTCAGAAAACACATGTTGCAACAGTGGTGTGTGAGCCAGCACCAGGTACGAGCCAGAGTGCCACGGCAGACAATACAGGGCCTCCACCGCTTCGCAGGCGACGTAGAATATCAACAGCAGAGCGGCAGGCAGAGTCAGGGCATGCCTCCACATCACCAACCGAGGCCCAACTGCTACGGGGTCAGCGCCTGCAAAACCAACAATTAAGGAGGATTAGTGGGGTATTGCGGCGCTTTGAACGCAATCATGCCATCAGTATGGAGCAGGTACATTCGGAGTTGCAGGTGATCGGTACCAATACGGGTGACCTTGCACTGTCTATGCGCCAACTAGTGGCAGGACTGCTAACGCAGAGTGACAGTGCACGGCGCAGGGACCGCCAGCTGCTGCAACGCCTGGTCAGCATGGCCTCCTCCATAGTTAGGCTGGCTGTCAACACAACAGGGCTATCTAGGCGCACAGTCAGCATCCAGGTGGACATGGGCCACTTTGCTGGTGATGTGGCACGGGGACTGGGCCGTCTCAGCCATGCAATGGACCTCATGGAGGCACAGCAGGTGGCCAGGGGCACAGGCGACACGCCACAGGACAGTGAGGAGGGCTCCACTGTCAGCAGTGTCTCTGCCGGTGACACCAGGGTGCTACGTAGGGGAAGCACAAGGCAGAGCACTGCTGACCCCCCTAGTAGCAGCCAGGCTGGCCGAGCCCGCCGTAGGGTGTGAGCTCCACACTGTCCTTGGGTTTGGGGCACATGATGTCAATGTGTCCCATGCCAGGTGGACTATTGAAGCCCCTGAACTGTTCCTATTGTACATAGTTTGGTTATTTGCACTTGTTGAATCACTTGTTCTTTCCACTTAACACATGGACTCTTGGTGTGTTACATTGGTGAGTATGGTAAAAGTTGGCACGTACCTTCCAAAGTATTGGTTTGCCTTGATTTGCGATGCTCCTATCCCCAAGATGGCGATGTGGTTGCTCTTGCTCTTCATCCTCAGAATCTGGGTCTTCAGGGGTGAGAGGTAGCCCACATCGGGTGGCAATGTTGTGCAGTATAGCGCATGCAACAACTATTTTGAAAGCTGTTATTGGGGTATACTGGAGGGCACCTCCACTTCGGTGGAGGCATCTGAACCTTGCTTTCAGCAGTCCAAAGGTACGTTCTATCATGTTCCTGGTCCTCTTATGTGCACTGTTGTATCGCCTCTCGCAATCATTGCTGGGTGTTAAGTACGGAGTTAGTATCCATGGACGTAGTGCATATGCACTGTCACCTGTTTGGCACAAAACGTACAATGTTAGCAAGGCATGGGTGGTTTGCACATTGACCTGTGTGCATGTCTTCAAGGTGTATTTAGCTCTACCTAGGAGGTACCCGTCTCCAAACTCCCCACGTTCCAGGCGTTGGTATATCCCACTGTGCCTAAAAATGTAGGAGTCATGAGTACTGCCTGCAAATTTGGCAACCATGTCAGTGATGATATAATGGCCGTCACATACCACCTGAATATTGAGTGAGTGGGTACACTTCCTATTGCGGAACAGATATTCCAGGTTTGCAGGAGGGCATATTTGTATATGTGTCCCGTCTACACACCCTATGACATGGGGGAAGTTGGCAATCCTGTAAAATTCCAACTTGGTGCTGTTGATTTCTGCCTCATTCCTGGGGAGGTATATGTATCGGGACATGTGTGTGAGTAAGGCGTCTAGGAATGCCCTAAAGAACCGTGTGAGTGCAATTTGGGATACCCCACCTGCCACAGCAATGACCCCCTGATAGCTACCCGAGGCCAAGAGGTGCAGTGAGCAAAGCACTTGCACATGCGTAGGGATGGCGCAGCCGCGCACAGTCTGGCGTTCTAGCTGTGGTTTGAGTAATTCTATTAAATCTAGTATAGCTGCGCTGCTAAGTCTATATTTATCATAAATTTCCTCCTCAGTTTGCTGGAAGAGTGTCTGCCTTGTTCTGTATATCTTCTCCTGTCTCTGGCTCCTCCTCCTCCTCTGCTGGGCGGCGTGGGCTCTCCTCCTCACTGCTATCAGGTATACCTCCGCCATCTTGAGTAACCCAGTTATTGGTAAATTGGAAGTGCAAAATGGGCTTTTTGCGACTAGTCACAATTTGCGAGTTGCTATTGCATATGGTTTGCGACTCGCAAATTGCGACTTCCTATTTGCGGGTCGCAAAATAGGGTCGCAAATTTTGCGAGTCGGTAACGGCTCGCTTCGCATTTTGCGAGTCGGAAATAGGATTTTTGCATCCCATTTCTGATTTTGCATGGTCGCAAAATGCGAATCGGGCCATTTGCGACTCGCAAAACTTTGCTACATCTGGCCCTAAATGAGCTAAGACAGAGCAAGCTAAGTAGGTTAAAAGTCACTAGGTGACGGGGGCACGAGTTTACAAGCCTACGGCTAAGCTAACTCCTGTTGTCCCATTAAAACAAACTAGCATTCACTACAATACCAGTGTGGCTTGCAATTCAGAGGGGAGCACTTTTCACGCCACCTACTAACTGTGGATAGGAATAGTAATAAAACCTATTTTATGACTTAGAAAGGCTCTTCAGACTCATAAAATTAGTTTAGTACATAAAGAATGTTATTTTTCAGGTGCAAATCCTGTGATTTTGTGGAATGCAGGGTTTTTGTGGATTGCAACCACATAAGGGATGTGTACACCAGACACTTAGGGCCTGGTGCATAAAGTAACCAAGGGCCTGATTTATGGAAAGTTAGTGCTGCCTTTATGTCATTTTTTGACGCAAAAGCTGCACAATCTTACAAAATATAATTATATTGTGTAAGTTTGCACTGCTTTTGCATCCAAAAATGACGTAAAGGCTGCACTAACTTTCCATAAATCAGGCCCTTAGTTACTTTATGCAACAGCCCTCGCTATTAAGTGATCCCATGGCAAATCACAAACAGCTGCCATCCTAACTCTAGCTTCATTAAAGCCAATCCAAACTCCTTTAGGATTATCTCCCCTCCAAATGAATCGATCAATAAATATGACCAAGAGCAACAAACAAAGATTCCTCAAGGAATTCCCTGAAACCATTATTGAAGGCCAACATTTCTACACAAGAAAGACATGCCTAAAAAAACAATCAGACAATCTCTTGTAAAAACACCTCAACTTGTCAAAGTGTTTTTAATATATCACGTTGAGGCATATTTATCAAAGGTTTTGCAACAACCTTGTGCCATGCGTCAGATTGGTCAAGCCACGCAAGGCCATCTTGCTTGGCAGTGAGTGGCTTGATAAATCTGGAGTAACACAACACAGTGCAAATTGCTGCATTGTATTACTCTGCCCCAGGGAGGAGTTCTATGGCTGGAGCATGGGTGTTCCCATGCATCCACTTATGGATTTTGGCACATTACCAGATTTACCATTACAGGTAGAACTGGGTATACATAAAAATCCTAGGCCTCCTCAGGTGAGGCGTAACTACGAAAAATATTTTTATTTTTCCTTGTATTTTCCTCTTTCAATGTATGCTGCCTCAGAGGATTGTTTGTATACAGGAAGCTGCCCTTTACTGCACAAAAGCAATCCTCTCTGCAACACAGGCACCCTTACACCATGAAGCGATGGTGCCTGTATTGGCTCTAGGCAACCAAAAGGGTGCCAGTGCAAGAAAAGGACAGGAATGCACTGTATAATGATAAATATGGTGCATTACTGCCCTTTCTTGCAGTGCAGCGCAGCAAGGTGGCTTGCTGCATGAAAACATGATCAATATGCCTTTTTGTGTAAACCGTCCCACTCAAATCACATATCCCAATAAGCTGTTAGTATTCACATACCTTTTGTTGGAAATTGGCCCACACTGAAGGGTCCCCCAAAACCTTTTGTTTCCCTCCTCCCCTTTTTCTGGCATTTTTTTTTAGCTTTAGGACTCTGAGCACTTTACCACTGCTAACCAATGCTAAAGTGCATGTGCTCTCTCCCTAAAATATGGTAACAATCGCTCAAACCCAATTGGCATAATTAATTTACTTGCAGGTCCCTAGTAAAGTGCACTACATGTGCCCAGGGCCTGTAAATTAAATGCTACTAGTGGGCCAGAAGCATTGATTGTTCTACTCCCATATGTAGCCCTTTAGCCATGTCTGAGGCCTGCCATTGCAGGGCCTGTGTGTGCGAAATCACTGTCATTTCGACTTGGCATTCAAAACTACTTGCCAAGCCTTAGCTCCCCTTTTTCTACATATAAGTCACCCGTAAGGTAGGCCCTAGGTAACCCATAGGGCAGGGTGTTATGTAAGTAAAAGACAAGACATGCATTTATGTGTTTTACATGTCCTGGTAGTGAAAAAACTCATACATTTGTTTCTCACTGCTGTGAGGCCTGCTCCTCTCATGGACAGGTATTAGAACTGCCCTTATGTACTTTTAAGTGGTAGATTCTGATCTGTAAGGAGTTTCCCTGTCATGTTTTGTATAGCCAGAATGGTAATGAAAAATCATTCTTACTGGTGTAGTTGGATTAACCTTAGTATTTTAGAAATGCCACTCTTAGAAAGTGGATATCTCGCTACACTTACTGCCTTCTGTGCCTTGCAGCCTATCTCCAATCAACGTCTGGGCTGTGCTGGTTGACAGCTCCCCTTGTGCATTCCACCCAGACAGCCATAAACACAGGACACATTTGCAGTCACCTGTATACTGAATGGGTCTCCCTGGGAAGGAAGGGTGAAGGGGCTTTCACTAACACTTCAAAGGATAGTAGCCAGACCCCACACAAAGGACTGATAACCCCCCACAGGGATCCTGGCTGGGTTGAAAGGGGCCATTGTGCACTTCAAACCCACTCTTTGAAGTCTCCCCCACTTTGGGTATATATGGGGGAGACTTCAAAGAGTGGGTTTGAAGTGCACAAGGACCCCTTTCAACCCAGGCGTGTCTGCCAGGATCCCTGTGGGAGATATATATATATATATATATATATATATAGATAGATAGATAGATAGATAGATAGATAGATAGATAGATAGATAGATATCTATATATATAAAAAACTATACGTAAATATGTTTGTATATATATATATATATATATATATATATATAGGAAGTTGGCTCTGTATATACTATTCCAAAGTAGGAAATAGTGTGCACACAGTCCAAGGGTTCCCCTTAGAGGTAAGATAGTGGCAAAATTAGACAATTCTAATGCTCTATTTTTCTATCTATCTATATTTTGTGGTAGTGTGGTCGAGCAGTAGGCTTATCAGAGGGCAGTGTTAAGCATTTGTTGTACACACACAGGCAATAAATGAGGAACACATACGCAAAGACTTACTCCAGGCGAATAGGTTTTTATATATAAAAATATATTTTCTTAGTTTATTTCAAGAACCACAGGTTCAAGATTAGAAGTAAACACACAAAATGCAAGGTACTTCACACAGGTAAGTTAGGAACTTTGAATAAAAGCAATATCATATACAGACTTTGTTAAAATGGCAATAAGCTATTTTAAAGGTGAACACAGTGCAAAAATCGACAGTTCCTGGGAGAGGTAAGTAATGGTTAGTGTTAGACCTGACAGCCTTAGGGTAGTCACCCCTAACTTTTTGCCTGCCTCCCTCCACTTTGTGGACACTGTTTTTGCTGGTTTTTAGACTCTGCGCACTTTACCACTGCTAACCAGTGCTAAAGTACATATGCTCTCTCCCTTAAAACATGGTAACCTTGAATCATACCTGATTGGACTATTAATTTACTTATAAGTCCCTAGTAAGGTGCACTTTATGTGCATAGGGCTGGTAAATTAAATGCTACTAGTGGGCCAGCAGCACTGGTTGTGCCACCCACTTAAGTAGCCCCTTTTCCTTGTCTCAGGCCTGCCATTGCAAGGCCTGTGTGTGCAGTTTCACTGCCACCTCGACTTGGCATTTAAAAGTACTTGCCAAGCCTAGAACTCCCCTTTTTCTACATATAAGTCACCCTTAATGTGTGCCCTAGGTAACCCCTAGAGCAGGGTGCTGTGTGGGTAAAAGGCAGGACATGTACCTGTGTAGTTATATGTCCTGGTAGTGTAAAACTCCTAAATTTGTTTTTACACTACTGTGAGGCCTGCTCCCTTCATAGGCTAACATTGGGGCTGCCCTCATACACTGTTGAAGTGGCAGCTGCTGATCTGAAAGGAGCAGGAAGGTCATATTTAGTATGGCCAGAATGGTAATACAAAATCCTGCTGACTGGTGAAGTCGGATTTAATATTACTATGCTAGAAATGCCACTTTTAGAAAGTGAGCATTTCTTTGCACTTAAATCCTTCTGTGCCTTACAATCCACGTCTGGCTGGGCTTGGTTGACAGCTCCTTGTGCATTCACTCAGACACACCCCAAACACAGGGTACTCAGCCTCACTTGCATACATCTGCATTTTGAATGGGTCTTCCTGGGCTGGGAGGGTGGAGGGCCTGCTCTTACACAAAGGACTGCCACACCCCCTACTGGGACCCTGGCAGACAGGATTGAACTGAAAGGGGACCTGGTGCACTTCTTAGCCACTCTTTGAAGTCTCCCCCACTTCAAAGGCACATTTGGGTATAAAACAGGGCCTCTGCCCTACCTCATCAGACACTTGCTGGAGAAGAAACCTGAACCAGAAACTACATCCTGCCAAGAAGAACTGCCTGGCTGCTCAAAGGACTCACCTGTCTGCTTTCTACAAAGGACTGCTGCCTTGCTGTTGGCCTGCTGCCTTGCTGAACTCTTGCCTGGCTGTGAAAGTGCTCTCCAAGGGCTTGGATAGAGCTTGCCTCCTGTTCCCTGAAGTCTCAGGACCAAAAAGACTTCCCTCTTTCGCCTGGACGCTCCGTGCGCCGAAAATTTCGACGCACAGCTTGTTCCGCGGCGAGAAAAACGCCGCACACCGACGCTGAACGACGCAACGCTCTTGGGACGACCGAAAATCCGACGCACGGCTTCGCAAGGACAACGCCGCCCGACCTCTAGAGGAGAAATCGACGCAACGCCTGCCGTGAGATCGTAATTTCGACGCGCAGCCCCGCAGAACGACGCGCAGCCAGAAAACAAGCAGGAAAATCCACGCACAGACCTGGGACATCTGGTAATCCCCGCGATCCACGAAAAGAGACTGTCCGCGCGCTGGAAAACGACGCACGACTTCCCCGCGTGGAAAATAACGACGCAAGTCCGTGTGTGCTGAGGAGAAATCGACGCACACACCCTTTTTCCACACACCTCTTCTTTTGTGGCCCTCTGAGGAGATTTTTCCACGCTAAACCAGGTACTTGTGCTTGAAAGAGACTTTGTTTATATTCTAAAGACTTAAGACACTTTATATCACTTTTCAGTGATATCTCTACAATTTCTCATTGCAACTTTATTCTTTTTGACCTACAATTATCCTGATAAATATTATATATTTTTCTAAACACTGTGTGGTGTATTTTTGTGGTGCTATATGGTGGTATTGTATGATTTATTGCATAAATACTTTACACATTGCCTTCTAAGTTAAGCCTGACTGCTCGTGCCAAGCTACCAGAGGATGGGCACAGGATAATCTTGGATTGTGTGTGACTTACCCTGACTAGAGTGAGGGCTTTTGCTTGGACAGGGGGTAACCTGACTGCCAACCAAAAACCCCATTTCTAACAGTTAGTTTGTCAGATAAGTAAAACACTTACAAGTCTCAGTTCCTGGGCATAGGCAGCCCAAAGTTTCCACACCAGCAGCTCAGGGCCGGTCAGGTGCAGAGGTCAAAGAGGTGCCCAAAACACAAAGGTGCCTATGGAGAACAGGGGTACTCCGGTTCCAGTCTGCCAGCAGGTAAGTACCCACGTCCTCAGGGGGCAGACCAGGGGGGTTTTGTAGAGCACTGGGGGGGACACAAGTAGGTACACAACATACACCCTCAGCGGCACAGGGGTGGCCGGATGCAGTGTGCAAAGCAGGCGTCGGGTTTTAGGTAGGATTCAATCGAGGGACCAGGGGGTCACTCTAGCGGTGCAGGCAGGCACAGGGGGGGATTCTCTGGACAGCCACCACCTGGGCTAGGCAGAGAGTCACCTGGGGGTCACTCCTTCACTGAGATTCAGTTCCTTCAGGTCCTGCGGGCTGCGGGTGCAGTGCTGGTTCCAGGCGTTGGGTCCCTTGTTACAGACAGTCGTGGTCAGGGGAAGCCTCTGGATTCTCTCTGCAGGTGTCACTATGGGGGTCCAGAGGGGTCGTCTCAGGCTACTCACGGGGTCGCAGTTGCCGGGTAGTCCTCCCTGTGGTGTTTGTTCTCTGGATCTCGAGTCGGGGGCGTCGGGTGCAGAGTGGGAAGTCTCACTTGGGAAACGTGAAGTCTTTAAAGTTGTAAAAAAGTTGCAAGTTTGTTGTAGATTGTTGAGCAGAGCCGCAGCTCATGGGAGTTTCTTGGTCCTGGGGGTCAGGGCAGTCCTCTGAGGCTTCAGAGGTCGCTGGTCCCTGTTGGATGTGTCACTGGTTGCAGGTTTTCGAGTCAGGAGACAGGCCAGTAGGGCTGGGGCCAAAGCAGTTGTCGTCTTCTGTCGTCTCTGCAGGTTTACAGGTCAGCAGTCCTTCTTCTTAGTTCAAGTTGCAGGAATCTGATTTCCTGGGTTCTGGGGTGTTCCTAAATACTAAATTTAGTGGTGTGTTTAGGTCTGGGAGGGCAGTAGCCAATGGCTACTGTCCTGGAGGGTGGCTACACCCTCTTTGTGCCTCCTCCCTGTGGGGAGGGGGGCACATCCCTAATCCTATTGGGGGAATCCTCCAAAACTAAGATGGAGGATTTCTAAAGGCAGGGGTCACCTCAGCTCAGGACACCTTAGGGGCTGTACTGACTGGTGGGTGACTCCTCTTTGTTGTTCTCATTATCTCCTCCAGCCTTGCTGCCAAAAGTGGGGGCTGTGGCCGGAGGGGCGGGCATCTCCACCAGCTGGGATGCCCTGGGGTGCTGTAACAAAAGGGGTGAGCCTTTGAGGCAGAGTGACAAAGGCACTCTCCCCATGTAGCCAGCAACTTGTCTGGTTTGTGGCAGGCTGGCAGGAACTGGTCAACCTACACTAGAAGTCGGATTGGTATTCAAGGGGCATCTCTAAGATGCCCTCTGGGTGCTTGTTACAATAAATTGCATACTGGCATCAGTGTGCATTTATTGTGCTGAGAAGTTTTATACCAAACTTCCCAGATTTCAGTGTAGCCATTATGGAACTGTGGAGTACGTGTTTGACAAACTCCCAGACCATATACTTATGGCTATCCTGCACTTACAATGTCTAAGGTTTTGCTTAGACACTGTAGGGGCACAGTGCTCATATGCCCTCACCTGTGGTATAGTGCACCCTGTCTTAGGGTTGTAAGGCCTGCTAGAGGGGTGACTTACCTATGCCACAGGCAGTGTGAGGTTGGCATGGCACTCTGAGGGGAGTGCCATGTCGACTTAGTCATTTTCTCCCCACCAGCACACACGAGCTGTGAGGCAATGTGCATGTGCTGAGTGAGGGGTCCCCAGCGTGGCATAAGACCTGCTGCAGCCCTTAGAGACCTTCCCTGGCATCAGGGCCCTTGGTACCAGGGGTACCAGTTACAAGGTACTTATCTGACTGCCAGGGCTGTGCCAATTGTGAAAGCAAAGTACAGTTTAGGGAAAGAACACAAGAGCACTGGTGCTGGGGCCTTGTTAGCAGGGTCCCAGCACACTTTAAATCAAAACTTAGCATCAGCAAAGGCAAAAAGTTAGGGGGTAACCATGCCAAGGAGGCATTTCCTTACAATATATATAAATATAAATATATATATATATATATATATATATATATATATATATATATATATATATATATATATATATATACAGGGTCTCTGACCCCACCAAATCAGACATTTCAGGATCTACAACTGGACTCTGTCAGAGGGCTCATCTGGACTGCTTTGTTGGAAGGACTGCTGCCCTGTAGTTGCCCTGTTGCCTGATGGCCACTGACTCTGCTGGAAGGACTCTGCTTTCCCCACAAGTGCTTTCCAATGGTTTGGATTGAGCTTGCCTCCTGTTATAAAGTCTCAGGACCACAAAGACTTCACCCAAGAGAAGAAAATCCCTGTGCTTCAGAAAAACGACGCAACACCTGCAGAAATCGATACAGCTCCTGCCTCACGGCTGAAAAAAATTGCTGCTTTGCCTACCAGATCGACACATCACCTGCCCCTTCTTACCAGCATGTAAAGGATTTACAAAGCATCGTCCCTGGGTGTCAAAATATCCCTGCATCACAGTGAGGAACCAAAGCTGCGCTCCTGGAAATCAACGCATTAATAAGTAGAGTGGAAAGAAACAATGCCTCATCTGTGCTGCACTGGAAAATCCGATGTAGCGCCTTATTTTTCAATGCATCTCCTCCCCCCAAGCATCATCATTTTTTACACATCTCAGGTGCTGTGTTAAAAGGATACAACCACTGATTCTTAAAGATTGAAACTCATTTAAACCTTTAAAAAGTGATATCTTGACTTGTGCATATTGTTTTTTTTGTTATTTTGGCCTTGTTTTATTCAGATAAATATTATCTATTTTTGTAAACTGGTGTGCAGTACTTTGTAGGGTGTTTTCACTGTGTTACTGTATAGGTTATTGCATAAATACTTTACATATGGCCTTTGATGTTAGGCTTGCCTGCTCTGTGCCAAGCTACCACAGGGTGAGCACAGAATTATTTGGATTGTGTTGTGACTTACCCTGACTAGGATTGTGGTCCCTACTTGGATAAGGGCATGTACCTCTGCCAACTAGAGACACAATTTCTAACATTGGTGATCAGCGGTGAGGATAGGACTTGTGTTTCTGCAGTGCCATAAAGGAGCAGTGCGTAAACTACATACCCACATTTAAAGACCATTCCGATTTTTTCTGCAATTTTCTCTGCTTTGCATCTTTAGTCCTATACATCATGTCTCTGGCTGGTTCCAGAAGTGGAACTGGGGAGTTTGACCTGGCTAAGCTGGAGCAATACATATTTACCCAGCTGAAGGGCTTTTTACAAAGACATGGGGGTACCTGCCCATTGAGCTTCCAAGAAGGGAGAGTACCAAAAGGCGCATAGGATCTTGGCAGAATTCCACTTCCAAGAGCGTGGTGAGAAGGGGGAAGCATGAGAATGGCTCTTCCGAGGAACAACCAACAGCAGTTGAGGATGACACCCCTGGATTTGTGCCTCCTGTAAGGGCAGGAAGCAGTGTCTCAAATCATGGCCTGACTACAGCGGAAAGGAGAGAGGAGAGAGAATTCGGGCTGCAGTTGGCAAAAATAAAAATGGAGTCAGAGGAGAAGAAAGCTGAGGCTGAAAGGGCCTTAGCTGGGAAAAAAAAAATGTCTATTGGCTCATTAACTGAATCTGAAAGAGCTGGAGCTCAAGGCTAGGCAGTCTAAATTCAGCAGTGATGGTGGCAGCACACGTACAGTACCTTATGGAGACAAGGTTTGTATACCCAAGGACTTCATGCCTAATTATGTGGTTGGCGATGACATTGATAAGTAGTTTTCTGCTTCTGAAGTTGCACTGAGGGTACATGGGGTTCCTGAAGGGCACTGGGGGGTGGGCCTGTGGAAACACATGACGCACTTCCAACACTGGAGGTTGGGGACCAGACCAGGTACACTCCCATGAAAGCCATTTTGATTGTCAAATTTGAAAAGTATCACCCAGGAAAGTATTGCCAAAGATTCAGGGACAGTCACAAGCTCCCCAACCAATCATGGGTAGACTTCATTGAGTACTCCAGTAAGGCTCTGAATGTCTGGAAAGTTAATGATTATGTTGGGTTATACAGTTTAATCATGAGAGAGCACCTGCTCAGTATTTGTTTTACAGAGTTGCACCAGCACCTAGTTGACAGTGAGCTGACTGATCCCAGGAAGCTTGCTGAGGAGGCAGACCTCTGGGCTAGCACCAGATTGTCCAAGAAGGTCCTGGGATTGTCCTGGGATTGACCCCTAGAAGGGTGGTTCAGGTTTCCCTCAGCAAAGTGGGGGGAGGGGTTTAAAGATGGCGCAGACAAGTCCCAGAGTAAGGGGAGAGGAAAGGGTTCCTGTGCCCATTCTGATAAACAGGGTGGTGGTTCTGGTGGGTGGGTGCCCAGGACGTCCCATTTCCTACCCGGCTGCTTTGAGTGCTCCCAGCTAGGACTCAAACAGGGGGACTGTGTCTGTCCAAAGAACCCACCCACTGGTGTGACCTCTACAGAGGTGGCCAATGTGGTCTTACGGGAAAGTAGTCACAGGGTCAGGTCATAGACTGTCCCATAATCTCCCTCAGTTGGGAGGTAGAATCAGAGGGTTAGCTGGTGATCCCTGAGGGTGGGAGTCATCACTTCCACCAGGTGGGAGTGAACGGGGTCCCAACCACTGCTCTGAGGGACACTGAGGCTAGTCATACCATGATGGTTGAGAGACTACTTTCCCCAGAGCAGCACACTGGCCAGGTGTGTAGGGTGACTCCAGCCCATGGCGAAGATTTTTTCTGCCCTATGGCCCTGGTATCCCTGGAGTGGGATGGGCAGGTGACCCAGGTAAGGGTCCTAGTTAGTACCCAGATGCCCATAGATTGCATTCTGGGGAATTAATTAGCCCTGGTAGCAGGAGAACTGGGGGGGTTGGCCCCAAAGGCACCCTGACAGTTCAGTTGTCTGGACATACCACTCCCCAGAAGAGGGTACAGGAGCCTAGATGTAGGGGCATGGTGAGGGAAGACTTACCTCTGTCCCCTGTTCAGCCTCAGGGTACAGACCCTGGGTTGATGGACCAGTGTCAGGATACCACCCTTGAACTGTAGGGAGGTAGAGTGGAAGTAGGGTGCAAAACCCCTGGGGTTACTGCTCCCCACTCTGAGAGGTCAGAGAAATCTCAGGAGCCCATAGGAAACTCCCTGCCAGGCCCAAGGCTGGAGGAGAAGCGTACCCAGTGGCTCCGCTTAGAATCTCCACTTAGCAGTGGGTGGCCTGGGGCCTGGCTTTTGACATTGGCAGCTGTCTGTGGTGTCTGTTGGTTGCTGTCCTTATGGGCAGAGTTTTCCCTGGGTTGGGGAACAGAAGTCCTACCTAGGGAGTGGAATGATTCACATCACTTTGTTGGCCATGGTAGTACTGTCTGCCTATTGTGATGCATCTGTGAGCAAATTAAGGTTGGGTGCTTCACAGATGGGGTCCACTGATGTGGAGAAAGGTTCCCCATGGTTCAATTCAGTGGCACCAGAGAATATATGCAGATGAATCCAACTGAGTTCAAAAAGGCATAGAACTGGCAAGTACCCCTGTAGTAGTGGGCCATTGTCCAAGTGTTATCACCCTTAGCAGGGAAGTCCATCAAGGTATTGGTTAGTAAACACTGGCTTTAGGCTGGAAGGGGTTTGTTTTGGAAATTGTCCCTCTCTGAAGGGTCACCTGAAATATTTTGCCTTCCTCCTCTTTTTTTTACCTTATTTTTGTTGGCTTTAGGACCCTGAGCACTTTATCACTGCTAACCAGTGCTAACGTGCATGTGCTCTCTCCACAAAACATGGTAACATTGGCTTATACCCAATTGGCATATTTAGTTCACTTGCAAGTCCCTAGTAACTTGCACTACATCTGCCCAGGGCCTGTAAATTAAGTGCTACTAGTGGGCCTGCAGCACTGATTGTACCACCCACCTAAGTAGCCCCTTAACCATGTCTCAGGCCTGCCATTGTAAGGCCTGTGTGGGCAGTTTTACTGCCACTTCAACTTGGCAACTACAATTACTTGCCAAGCCTTAGACTTCCCTTTTTCTACATGTGTCATCCCTAAGGTTGGACCTGGGTAACCCATAAGGCAAGGTACTATGTAAGTAAAGGGCAGGACAGGTACTTATGTGTTTTACATGTCCTGGTAGTGAAAAACTCACAAATTAATCTCTCGCTATTGTGAGGCCTACTAATCTCACAGACCAGCATGAGAACTGCCCTTACATACTTTTAAGTGGTAGATTCTGATCTGAAAGGAGAAGCCCTGTCATGTTTTGTATGGCCAGAATGGTAATGAAAAATCCTACTTACTGCTAAAGTTGGATTTAACATCACTATTTTAGAAATGCCCCTTTTAGAAGATGGGCATGTCCCTGCACTTATTGCCTTCTGTGCCCTACAGCCAGTCTCCAATTGACGTCTGGGCTGTGCTACTTGATGGCTCCCCTTGTGCATTCCACCCAGATAACCATAAACACAGGACACTCAGCCACATCTGCATTCATCTGCATACTGAATGGGTTTCCCAAGGCGGGAAGGGTGGAGGGGTTTTCACTCACACTTTAAAGGCCAGTGGCCAGACCCCACACAAAAGAATGATAACCCCCCCACAGGGATCCTGGTAGATAGGGCTGTGCCTTATTTTTCAATGCATCTCCTCTTCTGCAGCCCCTGTGCGTCGTTATTTTTGACGCATCACAGATACTGTGTAATAAAAGGTTACAACAACTGATTATCTATTTTCCTAAACTGTTGTGGAGTACTTTTGTGGGGTTTTCACTGTGTTACTGTATGAGGTATTGCACAAATACTTTACACGCTTTCTAAGTTAAGCCTGCCTGCCTGCTCTTTGCCAAGCTACTACAGGATGAGCACAGGATAATTTGGATTGTGTTGTGACTTACCCTGACTAGGATTGTGGTCCCTACTTGGACAAGGATGTATACCTCTGCCAATCAGAGATCCGATTTCTAACACCTGTTATGAAAGGTAGAACTGGCAATCACTGTGTACATGAGGGGGCTTCAACATCCACTGCGGTGACTATCAGAACTCTTATAGTCTCTCAACTAAATGTTCCTCCTCATGAATAATGACCTTACTCAACTTGCCTTGCCTCCCTCACATGGGAAAGGGTTAATTCTACAACAATAGAAAGGTCCTTGAGAACTGAACTCCCAATACTGGCAGATTGATCAGGCCATCACCAAATTCTTTTCTCCCTAGTTTGTATATATTCTGACTGAAGGTCAAAGTAAGAAAGATATTTAAATGGATCAGAAGCACAAAAAAATCTGAACATATCAAAGCTGTCAGCAAAAAAACATTTTCAGCTCCATCTTCCCAATGTGGAGAAAAGAATGACTTACATGACTTTTTACTAAAATAAAACCATGAGAAATTCAGTGGATGGGGCAGTTCTGCTGAAAAATAAAAAGAGAACACCAAGAACTCAGCACAAAGGTATCTAAAGAGCAAAGTGAGCACAGAAGGAAACTCTTCTTGAACATTGTCTAAATGATGATCTCAACAAATTCTGCTTTTTTTAAATGAGGAAGACCAGCAAGATACCCGCCTACCTCCTCATCTCAATCATGATACAGAAAAAAAACCAGAAGGATTTGTGGGTGGTCGGTCCTATATTACACTACTCCTTCTTCCTAATTTTTTTCCAGATCATGAGGTGGAATCCATTTCTGTAGTAAGTACTCTGATGAGGACGTAATATGTAGGGATAATGATTCCATGCTCCAGGAACCTCATAGGTACCAGAAAGAAAAAAAAAACTATCTTTCGCTCGTTCTTATGCAGCGTAAAATATTTAATGAACATAATTGGGTTTTGACCCAGAAGTGCACTTGTGCCATTGGTGGTAAGAGGGTTGTTTTGTGTGGGTGGCATAGATATTCAACGAACAGGATTTCACAGGTAATCAATGGGTTTTCAATGTTGTGTTGATATTTGATTCCGTGATAAATCGTGTTGCTTAGTTTTGCACACATTGCAAGTGCTGCGCGAGTACCCCTCTGTGGCCTCTTGGCAAGTTACTTACCTTATTTCTATCAATCATTTGCCAGCCATTAATTTTTACTTATACTTTGGCTATTTTGTAATATTGAGTTGATTTCATGCATTTCTCAGTCATATATAAACGATTCCTTTTTTCTACACCTGAATTGTGAACTGTGGCTTATTCAGAAAGCACATACTATCTGCACTACTTGTGCTTCCGGTGGGATAATACAACCCCTGTTTGCATGCGATTAAATGTCAGGAATAGTAGGGTCTGATGAAATGGTCGTGTGAGAGGAAGTACTGCCCAATTCCAAGTAAACAAAATAGTTGATTACCAATAACGAAAGATAAAACGTAGCTCCAGACAGTCAGCTGCTAAGATGAATGCGCCGTTTAGTTGTCTAGAATGCTTTACTTAAGGATTTAGTTATAGTCAAGTGACGTCAGACCAAGGCCCCTTGTCCACCTGATGCCATTGCATTCTGTGTGGCTTCCGGATGTATCGAAGGAACCTTGGGTCCTGAAGCTTGCACTTATCGTGCAGTAGCTGATGATCTGAGCACTCAGTGGACTTGCTCACTGCAAGATTGTCCCGCGTACTTAGGAAAGGCACGGAGTAATATGTTTCATGCCTAGGTCCAGGGGAGGCCAATGGGCGAAAGGGAGATTACGCTACCAACAGTGGGAAGGAGGAGAAAGAAACTTGAGCAGCTTATGAATACTAAACCAGCTTCGGTTTTGTGTTTGTTTTTTGAGAGTATGCTAGACCTGGAGAACCCTGAGCATGTGTCGAGCAAGGAAAACCTCACCCTGCAGGCACACGCCAGAGCACTGACATCACAATGGTGGCATCGGAAGGCATAGCAGTGCTAAATTTGTTTACATTCGGGCATATGTAGCTCTGGCCAGAGGTGGAGTCAACAGAATTCCACTCATGTAAAGGGCTCGGGTTGGAGCAGGCTGAAGAGGACGGGGAAGGAGGGGGTGGGAACCGCCAAAGTATGGGCGCCACCTCCTCCACGATCCCTCACTGCTGGTTTGCTTTTCAAAGTTCACTGGTAGGCTGGAAAGGAGTCAGCATCTCTCGAGCCTGGCTTTCAGGTCGATGTGATGGAGAAGTGCTGAAGAGCACATTGTTGCAGAGGACGAGCTCTTCCTATTTTAGCAACAGTCATACCACTGGTTGATTGATGTGCTGTTGTTCCAGCAGTAACTAATTTAAATGAAATCCATGCACGTCTATCGTGTATTCTGATTTTCTTTTCCATCTGTGTTGAAAACACATATTATTGATTGAAAAATAACAGTAAACTGTTTTTATAACCACATTTGATGGTTATAGAAACATAAGAAGGTAAAAGTGAAGATGTGCACTGTTCTTAAGTCGTTAGTGGGAAAAACTCAGCACAAATGGAAGTAACAAGTAGAGATGAATGTAAAGACATGCACGTTTTCCTTTTAAACTATATAACTGGAGCAACAACTAAACAGCACGTGACTACTTGTGTGATTGTTGCCGAGGTCGTGGATGGCTTAAGTTGCATCAGCAAGCCACGAAAAATAAAACAAGTCCTCAACCGTGGCTCTTACCCCCAAGCAGGGAGAGTATTTTAATACCTCTTACGAGATGAATTGTATTTTCCACAAACACGTTTTTAATAATTTAGTTCCAACTCTTTTTGAAAAACGGCTCTTTTTCATACTAGATGGTTCAGGCGCTAGTATCAGCTAAGATTTTTTTTGATTGATATATATATATATATATATATATATATATATATATATATGTATATATATATATATATGTATATATATATATATCCAGATTTCTTTACGCTTCATCCATTTCAAATTTCACCAGCCACACCCCGGTTAAATAAAACAACCACAACTTACAAAAGAA
Organism: Pleurodeles waltl; assembly: GCF_031143425.1. Lineage (NCBI taxonomy): Eukaryota > Metazoa > Chordata > Amphibia > Caudata > Salamandridae > Pleurodeles > Pleurodeles waltl. The sequence goes on along the minus strand of NC_090444.1, from coordinate 225,848,950 downwards.
CAGAACGCACTATTTCCATTGCAATCACAACCCCCTTAAATTTCAAAGCCAAGTCCTCTTTAGCAAAGCTCACTTCATCCATAATATGGTTTACGGATTCGAGTAAACGCGAACTCAGCGAAATGTATCGCCATAAATATGAAAGTATTTTTTTTCAAATCACATTTTATAACCTTTCATTCTGACAAATAGGCGCTAAGTGGCGCTCTTCACACGTCACGAAGGCATTTATTTTATTTAACACCATCCGAAACTATTCAGTATCAGCGCTGATACTACCTTTTAAATAGAATTGTGTTTTTTTAGCGGGTGTTATTTGTATCAAAATACTAGCTAGTGTTGTCCATAGACTTTCAAAGGATTGTGCACGACTCCCGTTAATAGTTATGCGTATGCGGAGCGAAACAAGATAATTCTTCTATACTTTTCAAATTATATTGATGGGGACCTGGGTTATTGATTACTCATTAATATGGTGTATTTCATTTATTGTAATCAGTACACAAGTATTGTGCACGAAGGAGTAACACACTTACAAGCACGCGGGGCTAAAATTGCATTCCATAAAAACAGTAATGACAGCAATTGACCTAGTATTTACACATATTGAAATAATCGGTGCATTCGCACATTAATGCTCTCATTCTTAGGTGATTTTTTTGTAATGCAGATTTGATGAATAATGTAGTTGGTAGTCAAGGAGTCTGGGTAGCGGTGGATGCGCTCTTTTCGTTTTCTGACTGCTGCGATTCTTATATAGAAACCCCAAAAATGTCCCTAGATAGGTGGAACGACGGAAGAAACACAGGTTACGTCTGTAGCTGTCAGCAGGCAGTTCTCGCTTCTTGAGCCTATATGTGGATTCACTAAAACGCCAGGAATAATGGAAGTGACAGCGCACACTTTTCGGCCTAAGCGACTTAACAGGAAGTGATATCATATGATCTTTGACCCCAAATACCAGGATATGATGCCACGTGACCTTAATCTAATGACATCACAATGACTGATATCACTGAAGCACAGTGCCTAATTGACAGTGCAGAGATATTAAACTTCAGGGCTTTGCAATGGTAGAAATTCATAAAGACCATATCTTGAATACAAGCTATATTATTGGCTCGAATGATTCCGTGTTCAAATATGTCATTTTCATAAATTCCTAATGAAACATAGCAACATGTTTTAAAACAAATGTGTTTTTTTCTTATCTTTAATTTTATGATGTATAGTGAAGAGTGTTGCACTCCTGCATGTATTTATTTTACAGAAGGGAAAGCACAAAGTTCCAGTGGTGAAGCATAAAGTGATCAGTGCTCCAGGGTGCACTCCTTACCTTCTGTTCTTCGCTAAAAGCATCCCCGGAAAATGTGTTCCAGTCAGCCCCATAATGTACAGCTTGAGGGTAGCAAGTACGTCTGACTGTCTCTGAACATTTGTAGGTGGGAGGGACACAACCTGTCCACAAGAAATATGTATGTGTTCGCTCTTGGCTACTTGCCAGGTTGATTAGTTGAGGATCCCTCCGTCCATCCACCTCGAAATGCAGTCCACTGGGTCCCCAGGTTATGGAGATTGGGATGAGGATTTTCTGTGTCTTTTAAAGCAGGTCCAACCTTGCCTTTTTCAGATGATATTTCAGAAGCAATGCCTTCCCTTCTGAGTCCAACTGATCAAAGAGGCTTTTGTTTGCATTGGCCTGTTTTAGTTTGTATCAATACTTCCCTGCCATGTCTTACTGCAGGGAGAGAGCGAGTCATTGGTAAACTTAAAGGTAGAATCATTTATCATCGGACAGTGCAAATAAGAATCAGAATCAGGTGGAACTGGAGAAGAAGAGGCTTGACAAAACCTTCTTTCCAACAGCTACTCAGAGTTATCAGAGCTTCCAGTGTCCGAGGACATGCCTGATTCAAACGTGGCAGAGAGTGCTATGAAGGAAGTGTGTCTGGGTGCGAGGGCAACATATATGACAGGGCAATAGAGGATTGAAGAGATTAGATAGTGTCGGCAACTTTAGATGAGTTGCCAAAGTTGAGAGCTATCAGTAGGAGAAAGTGAAGGGGCACGCAGAAGATAGAGAAGTGACACAGGGCGAGATGTAGCAAAGGTTTTTCCCCATTCTGTGTCTATGGGAAAAAGTGTTTGTACATATGGCCCACAGAGAGATAGAAACATGGCGAAAAGAGAGCAAAGGGACTCTCCATCCTGTGGAACTGGGTCCCACTGTGAAGCCTTGAGAAAGACATACTTTTCATGAGTAATTCACAGAACATCAAATACCACTGCATTGTCACTGCATTGAAGTGTTGCCCAGGTCTCTTTATCTCTACCCCTGGGTAGAGCAGATGAGACCTGGCAGAATCGCACTACTTAAACCAATGCAGCATAAAAGCATTAAAACATATTCGGCTCTTGTGAGACTTGGTGCTACTGGGCCACCAGCTGCTCCAATGTGACGTGGCAGGAAGCTCCGACTCCACGCACGCACCCGTAGACTAAGTACCACATCCACAGAGTTGATGAAAGTCACCAAGCAGGGACTACATGGCAAGGTGTGACGGCATATCTCCACTCACTGCACTTTATGTCTGTAACGTCAAACACCAATTGTTTGTAAAAGAAGAGAGAGGGCGATAGCCACGGGAAATGAGCAAGTGGTCACCATGGCAGGTAAGAAGGACTGCTGGTTGAGTGACGCTATGCTTTTATGAACCAGTCAGTAACATCATGCATCTGAAGAAAACGTCATCATACAGTAGCCGTATTCAGCTGTGCTCCTCTGTGCTTTTAAGGTCATGCCTAAAGACAACTTTAGCTGCCTGTGGGCATCAGATCTGTTGTATTCAAAATACACAAGTATGTTTGTATGCATACGGTATTTCTAGTCATAGTAAGCTTGATTGTTCGAATATTTAAAATCATTACAATATATTTCGAGTGCAACAGAAAAATAAATACATTAAAATAATAAAAACTTACTTATCGGTTAGGAGAAGGGAGGTGATCAGTGTTCGGGTCTATGATAAAAAAACAAAACCCTCTTTCGAGCATGTGTGCAAGAAACAGCTTAACAATCATACAAAATGAGTTAACGCACGGCCGCAAGCTGGACTGCCTTTGCAAGTTGTGCAGAGATTATGTAGAGTTACAGTTAGAATAGCTGCCTTGCTATTGAGCTTGTCAGTGCAGACATACAAGTAATTAGTTTGGCCCCAGGGGAAACGTGGTTTGCGCAAGAAGGAGAGTTAGTGAAAATGGTTATTTCAGCACAACAAGTAAGCCGAGATTGAATAGGTCCGGTGCTATGGTTAAAATGACTAAGAGGGTGCAAGTGTTCCAGAATGGGTGAAATGATATAGCTGAAATGGGTGCTTTCTTTAAGACCTGGTGTACACCTTGAAAATATTTGACTGTGCGGGAGATTACTCAAGGGTTCCCGGAGTTTAAACATGCAATTATGGCTTGTCTGTAGGAACGCACCCCTGTCTAGGTCCAGAAAGGCCAGAGCCAGCGCGGTGCATGTTTAAAGTGGACCTGCAGAGGCAGATTCTGTCGAAACTTCCTCCTTTGTTTGACCACACAGCCTACATGGAGCCTCTCCATCTGCCCTTAGCTGAGGCGCTGCATGTGCATTAGTAGGGATGATGCCTAAGTGATGTTTTATTTAAAAAATCCCTTGGTTCTGTTGCTAAAAACCTCGCCCAGGTATTGCTGTGGTCTTATGGATGTGTAGCTTTTTAACCCAATACACGTATGGGCACGGTTCTTGAGAGATGACCTGTCCTCCAGAGATTACATTAATTTTGATGATTTGCTCAGTGCTGTGGACCATAATTGGGCTAGCCCCAACAGGTTGAATGATTCTTTCAGATATTCACTAGTCGTTGAGTGGGGTTTGTTTATTTCCAGCCAGTCATTGAGGTTTATGGTGTTTGCTTGGGCGGATTGCAACCTGTAGCACATGATGGTAAATGCAGCATGTCTTGCTATATACTGTTTGGCTAGACCAAAATCTAGCCTGATTTGGGTGAGTGAGATGTATCTAGGGAGCTGGAAGATTACCTTGAAGATACCTGTGACCATGTTGTCTAGACTTTTTGAAACCCTCCCCTTGTGTACGCCAGGGTTGGGGCTACCATGACCCTAGCGATTTCTAAAATGCGGCTGTCCGACAGACCATTCAGGTTCCTGAATAGCGCCCTGAGACCTGCTGCCAAGGTGAGCCCCTTTCTTTTTATTTCCTCCCATTGGGGATTGAAGCTTACCTTAGTGTCAAAAGTAAGACTGAGATATTTATATTTGTTGACTTTTTCAACCTTGGTGGAATCGAGAATCCAATTGTTTTTCTGCTTGTTCTTCTAGAGCAGTTCATGATTTTAGTTTTCTTACTGTTACCTCTCAGGCCATTTTTTTACTGAATATTCACTGGTGGCAGTCAGAAGGTGTTGCATCCCGACCTTGGTCCAGCTGATGAGCACCAGGTCATCCGGGTAGAGTAGTTTTGAAAGAAGAATTGAGCTAAGCTCCAGGGCGTGAGAATCATCTGAAGCCAGAGATTCAGAAAGGTCTGCCAGAAATAGGTTAAAAAGAGTGGGGGCTAGGACACAGCCATGCTTAAGCATGCAACATGTTGGAATGGCCCTGGAGAGGTTAGCCTGGCTGCCCAACTTTACTCTGACCCAAGTGTCCATGTATAGATTTTCAATCGCTCATAGGAGCACCGGTGGTGCAGACCAGTTTTTTAATTTTCTCTAAAGCCTATTCCTGTTAACACTGTGAAAGGCAGCTTTATAGCCTATGTAGCATAGGGGGACTTGTAATTTGGCTGTATTTGAGGGTTCGAGCAGTAGGCTCAGCACCATTATGTTTGTTAGGTTCCCTCTTTTTTTGTGAAGCCCATCTGATTGATTGGGATGATTGCACTTGCATTGGTCCAGTCAAGAAGCTGTTCCAGTAATATGTCCGCGTAGTACTTTGCCTCATTGTCGATGATGGCTATTAGTCCGCAATTTTCAGCTTTTGACTTATCACCACCCTTGACAATAGGTGTTATGATGGACCGTCTCCAGGATGCTGGAATAGTGGAGTCTGAAAGGGCATGGTTGAGTAGAGGGGCCTTGTATCCTTGATATTTTTCTGTATTGGCCTTGTAAATGACTTGAGGGATTCCATTTGGGCCGCAAGCACCAGTAATGCTGTCTTTGGTTATCTGCCATAGTACTGTAGCTTTGTCTATAATTTGCATGTGCATTGTTGTTGAAGTGAGCACCAAGGAAGGAGGCCTAGACTTCCTCAGATACGTTTGATTCCGGGTGTGTCTGTGATGTGTTTTTTAGGGCAATGACAGATCGCCAGAATGCATTGTCGTTATGATGCTTGGCCCAGAAGGATTCTGTGATTTCCCTTATTTTGCACCAGGTTGCACCTTTCAACTCCATTTTCTTGCACCTTAGGGCCCCGACAAGAGTTTCATTTTGAGGTAGCCAATGTATTGCTTGCAGGGCTTTGTTGACTTCCTTTTGCAGTATCTAAATTTCCCTGTTCATGCAGTTGTTTCACCCCTGCAGATGGTGGCCTGTTGATGGTGTGGCTGCAGAAGGTTTTGCTTTTGAGGAGTGTTTTCATGCGCAAAAGTCTATTAATGTTTTCCAGCTTCTTTTAGGGGAGTTGCTAATGATCTGATCCACTTTAAAGTACATTTCTGCTTCCTGCTCCAGGGATTCAATGGTGCTTGTCAACCATTTTACTTTCCCTAAATCGGCCAGATAGGTAGATCCCAGAGGGTCTGGGGTATGGATGTTCGCAGTCACAGCAAAGGTGAGTTCCAGCTCCTGGGGCAGATGGTCATTCTCTGTTCTTTAACCCATTTTGAATGAGCGAACTTGTTTAATAAAGAGAGGTAGCCAAACGTGTAGTCAATCAGAGAATTACCGTTGGTGGAGTGAAAGGACATGGCAGGTGGAATGTTGCCTTGTTAACGGTCATTCAGGCCCCTAAAACCCAGATGTTCCAATTTGCAGAGCAGGTTAAGGGCCTTTTGGTCCCTCCTCCCTAAATATATGCTTGCCTGTATTGGAATGTCCTATTGATGCTCTTGTGCAATGTTGATTTCGCTCTTTAGTGATGGACCTAGCAGATATTGAAGTCACCTGTTCCTATCTTGAAAGAGTATGGATGGGACACCTCAACTTTGAGGAGGCAGTCTTAGAGCTTCTTCGAGTCATTGCATGGTCTTTGTGGTTTGGCTTTGCATAGACGTTTACTAAAGTCACTGTAATGGCTGAACTGGCTATACACTCCTCTTGCAGTATTACATGCAGTATTTGAACATTGTCTGAGTCAGATTGTTGCTCCTTGCTCCTAGCTTTAATTGCTGTAGACAGGTAAATTGTGAGCCCCCTTGTGCTACGGGCAAACTTGGATTTTTTGGTTGCTGGGATAACATTGTGGAGGAGCCCTTAAATGGCGATTGATTCTTGGGCCGAAGTCTCCTGAAGGGCGACCACTGAGAAAGACTGGAGAACGGTGATGAAGTCCTGATCTTCGAGCTTACTTGCTAGGCCATGTATATTCCAAGAGCAGAGTCGTCGGACAGTTGTTGCATGCTCAGTAGTGTCTTTTTGATCTGCCTCTGGTCACATTGCAGGCTGTGCCCTATTTAGTGGTCTTGCAATCCAATCCCCCTCGTGGGTTGCTGGCCCTCTCCTGTACTGAATCAAAGAGTGGGGATTAGGGTCTGATGTGGATTCTTTTTCCTTGCTTAGTGGGCTAACGCCAAGGTTATTTTTCAGCACTGAGTATGAATTTGGTGCTGTAATTGTTTTCCCTGGCTCAACATGTTCTGTCCTTCTTAGTGGGTGTGGGTGTCTGTCAGCTATTATGTCCCATGCCAGGAAGTGATTGATTTCATGCTGTACCCTATCCGCAATGTCAGGTGACCTTTGTTGAGTCTCTCTAGCACCCTTGATTTGTGCTTACAAATTGAATGTTCTCAATGTCTTGAGAGATTGCCTCAGCAAGTTCTGGAACCTCATTTAGCATTAATATGATGTCTCTTCGATTAAGGATATAATTATTTCCTGTTGAGCAGTAGAGTGGATGGAACATAGTTGCACTGTGATCTTTTGCTTGAGAGTTCTCACACAGTGTCAGTATGCTCTTGATCCCTGGGTGGAGGTTGGTTTGAAATGTATTCACTTAACCCCTATGTGGTAACAGGGGTCCCCTCCTGTCTGTTTTGGATAATTCTTTTTGAGGCCAAGTTACTGTTGCAGGATCTCACCTGGACGGAGGAGCTTCCCTTTTTTTATTTGAGGCTTTAGGGCAACCTTCAGGTCATTAAAGAGGGTGCCTAAGGTGACAGGTAACATACTCAGTTCCTCCAGTATGGGGGAGCATGTGCATCTTGGAGTTAGCTCCCAAGAGTCATTTTGGGCCCTTTTAATGAGGTCGTCTAGGTCAGTGATTTTGCCATCAATCCTGACCACATGCACGGCCAAAGTGTTTAGTAGCTCTATTTGAATGTCCATTTGCACTGAGTGATAAAGCATGGCATCAACCATAGATTGAATAGATCGTAGCATGGAGGACCAGACTCCTGTGTCTGGGGGTTGTTCCCTTTTGCTGCAGTCCCTGATTGTGGGGTCCCTGTTGGGTGATTCATATTATCTGGGGTAACTTCTGCGTGCAATCAGTGACTTAGGAGGCTAGCATCTCGTCCCACTCTTCCTGTTTTAGGTATAAGGTCTCCATGCACTCAGTGAGCCCCTGCATTGTCACATGGGCTCTGTCTTCTTGGCCCGAGTCTTTTCCACATATTTCTGCTGGCACAAGATTGCACACTCTGTCCATCTGGAAGGGGGCAATTTTTGAGGTCATCTCTTGCAATTGGTCCAGAGTGGAGAAAACCTAATATGAGGTGTAGGATTGGAGGTAGGATCTATGAGCTCCTTCAGTTCAAGCATCATGCTTGTTGGGCTTGCTGGACTCACAGGGTGCCCTCCTTCTGCTTGTCTGTATTGTCAGTGTCATCAGTGTTGCCTTGGTGGACCAAAAGTGGAGACTGGGAGCTGAATATACCCGCTGAAGTCAGAACTGGTGCTTACGGCATGACTGGGGCTAAGCGTGGAGGGGAGGCCCTGGTACAAACTGCTATTATTGGTGTTAGAGGAGCTGGTAGGTCCTTGGTGTCGGTTGTGTCAGAGAGGATGGCCAATTTGCATCTTTCAAGAACTTAAGTTTTGAGGTGATTTTACGTTGATTGTCAAGGCAGACTCCGAGGCATCAAGTGGCCCGTTGGGTGGGCTTCCTCCGTTTGCATACCAGCTGCAGTGAGCATCTGTCCTTCCCTGACTTCAAGCTGCTAGATTTTATAGGAGTTAGGCTGTCTGCTACTAGCCTAGCCTCAATCTTGGAGTTTGATCTGAGTGGACTTGACGGGCTGGGTGAGCAGGTGTGAGGTGGTTGAGGTGCACTTCTTTGGTCTCTGGGTCTTCCAGGCTATTGATTTTTTGGCTATTTGTGTTTCCTTGTCTGAAGGGATCAGACAGTGCTGCCTCGTCTCCCCAAGGTTATGCGGCTGATTTTATCACAGTTCAGTGGGGAGGGGCATTTCTATAACATGAACCTAGCCAAAAGGCAGTGGAGTACTATACATGGTCAAAGACAAGCATAAAGTCACTGAGTTAGTCAACAAGTAAGAGGAGAGAAAGCTGGGCTGTATATGGTTACTGCATTGTGATGTAGTGTTCTTTAAACAGGTGATTCTTCAACTTTCTTCTAAATTAGAGCATCATTGGGACGGTCCTGATGGATATGGTGTTGTTGTTACAAATCTTGGGTGCATAGATGGAAAAGGCCTGCAATCTTGCTTTACATTTCTTAGTCTGCAGTCTAATGGTGTCCTGTTTGTGTGTATGTGGTGGTCCACCAGTAAATGGGAGCTTGTCTGTAAGATAAGTGGTGGTGCTGCTCTTCATGGGTTTGTAAATGTTGCAGCTGGTAAATGGTGCCAATATAGTTCCATTAGGCTAGGGGTGATGCGATCATATTTATTTAGGCCTCAGGTGAGATGTGCATATAGGGTGCCCGATGGGGGTGCCAGTGTGTAGTCTGGGACATCATGGAGTAGAGCATTAACAGAATCCAGTTGTGAGAGTAGATGCACTTGAACAGCAGTTCTGAAGTTATGGAAGAAAATGTTTGACTTTATTTAGAAAAGATAGATGGTATCAGTCTGTCTTTCTTTTTTGTCAATGTTTTCTTAGAGATTGAGATTGGTGTCCACGATAAAGCCACGTGACTTGGCATTCCGTGAAAGTTCGGCAATGAGGCCATCAAGGTTCATCTCAATGAGCTAGGTTTGTAATATATCCTGTTTATTGTTCTTTACAAATTACAGGAATTCTGTCTTGGTTGGGTTGAGCTCAAGGTAGGCGATGGACATCTAAATTTGGATAATGTGCAAACTGTGTTTGAGGCCGATGTCTGAAGCAGAAAAGGTTTTCAATTAGTGTTGTTTATCATCAGCATGCTGGTGAATCTTTATGCTGTTTTCTGTAAATAGAACACCAAGCGGCTCCATGAATAGGATGAAGATGGCAGATACATTATAGAGGAATTTTGTACCCAAAGAAGATAGGACCTTTCTGTGACCTGGATGTGCCCATGTGAAAAAACTGGTATCAATTAGTAAGGTAGGAACAGAAGCAGTGAAGGACATTGTCAGTCAATCCCATTCGAGACTCCAGGATGCATTTGAGAGTAGCATGGTCGGCTGTGTCAAAGGCAGCTGAGAGGTCTGGCAATATCAGAAGGCAGGAGCCATCTTCATCGGTGGTCAAGAAGATATTGTCTATGATGTGTAAGGTTGTGGTGTCTGTGCTGCAGTGTGATATGAAGACTGGTAGTCATGCAGGAGATGAATAGCATTAATGTGGTTTTGAAGTAAAACATAAACAGTTTTTTTAGTATTCTTGCGGCTGAATGGTAGGTGAGAAATGGGTCAGTAGACATAACAGAGCATGTCACGAAAAAGCTTTGACGAAGGAGGGTGGGAGAAATAAGGCTTTGAATGCTAAACATTGCAGGATTGTACAGAAAGGGGTGGGTGTAAGAATTAAAGCATGCTTGGTATTGTCACTGTGCTTTCGGATCTTCTATATACTTTCGTGGTGACAAGAGGTTTATGGCATTGTACCTTTCTGTGGAGTGCGGAATAGGTAGGTTCAGCAGGGGGTTTGATGTAGTACCTGATAGTGTTGAACAGTATTCTGCTTTTGTTGGTGTCTTAATTGATTGTGGTAGTATAGTAATTTGCTTTGGCTGAGGCAAATAGTTGTCTGCATGTTGCATGGAGGGATTTCAGTGTTAAGAGGTCCTCAGGAGTTCTGCTTTCCTTCCATTTTCTTTTCAGTCTGTAGATTGGATTGCATATTATACCAGATTGCTGAAGGCTTTGGCTTGCACTTCTTGTTTTGCTATTGGGACCTGAATGTTCATGGCGCGTTCCAAAAAAGTGTTGAAGATGTTGCTAATGGACATGGAGTTTATAGGGTGAGAAATGAGTCAAGCATTAGGTTGTTTCCAGAGAAGTCTTTGAAGGCGCCGAAGGTTTGATCTTCTCTTTCGTGCTGATCTTGATCTGTTTGTCAAACACTAAGCATGGAATGGAAAAGTGGTGAATCCAGTCCAGGGGTATGGGTGCTTTATATTGAATTATTGGTGATGTTAAGAAGATACAGTAGAGGGTGTGGCATCTGGAGTGTGTTGGATGTGTGATATGCTGTATTATATTGAGTCTATTCATGAGGTTGAAGAGGGTGTCTCTAATTTTTTGGAGCTTGTGCTGTCTGGGAGATTGAAGACACCCAAGAAGGTGGTGTGTGAAGTCATATGGAAGAGGTGGTGAGGAAATCTGACAATTGAACAATTAAGTCCCCATTCGTCCCGTTATGTTGTGGGTCCATTTTAGCTCCTTGCCTGGGCACAGTATTTGGCTAAGCTTAGGCGTGCAGCCTGTGCCATTTCACCCAGATATTATGCTCTGTTTTCATTTATTCAATTTTATTTATTTTAGCACAGCTTATTTTAGTAGAAATGTTTTTGTTTTCATAATCTGTTGCATTTCAGCGAGAGCACCACCATCAGTGTTATGCATGACATATTTTCATTGTGTTCTTCTGCCCCGGGTTGACAAGAACAGAATGCAAAGAACACAGGATACTACATTTGTATTGCCGCCACAAAACTGCACAAATAGTCTAAAACTTAGGTACATACCCGCCTCAGGCTTATTTTGCAAAAACAAAATATGTCAGTTCTATAAACACCTTGTAGGACAAAGGACGTTAGAGGGGGTTCCAGCCCGTATTTTCCTCTACACTGCATGTCAGTTTGTAGCCAACCTCAGCCTTTGAGTCTCTACAGAGTCTGATCTGGAAACTGGAGGCCTGACCTTGCACTAAGTTAATGGGGTTGGGGAGTGCTTCTCATGGACACTGTTCTGACAGATTTGGTTTACATCGCCATGCTCTCACTAGAGGCTACAGAAGAGGCTTTAGATAGAAATTATATATTCATGTTTATTGAAATATATTTGGGTTGTTCATCTTTGCATCTCTGATCGTCACAATCCTGATTTAGTGACTCCTCATTATCCTAATCATCGCAGCTCATGCATTTTATCGTAGATTGCAGTCTTTTCAATAAATGTATTGGCTACTATCCTGCATCTTCTTTCTTGCCAGTGTGTGTAAGAGACTTGCATTTTAGAAAGAAATGGGTAAGGCGTGTTCAATACGCTGTTCCTGAGGGGTCTTCAGAGTTCCCATGCACTAGGTTGCCACAAACCACCTTTACCATTTGAATGTGGGTGAGGTGCTGCTTGAGACCTGGGAGGGTTGTAGTTGACAGCTGTAAAGTGGTGTGGGAGTGACTCAGTTGCCTACAAACAGAGGTGATGCCACCACAAATCCATCAGTCTCATTGAGATACAAGAGTCCTTACAACAGCAAGGTCTATAGATGAGAGGGTGGAGGTTTGCATTGCAAATAGTGGTAAATGACATGTCATCAGCTCCATGGAGTTGAATGTTATTTTCTTGCCTTGTGATCAGGATCATGAGGACCTATGGATACCAGCCAGGTCTCCTTCCTTCTTATGTGCATCATCTACACAGTGGAAGCTTTAGCCCGTGGAAAGAAGGATAAATAGGATGTGCAAAGATGTAGATGTGAACCATGTTTAAGCGATGAAGCAGGTGTCAAGCTTGTGATAGGTGATGAGGTCTACAATGTCTGATGGATGGAGTACTGCTAAGGGAGTACTAATGAGCAGCAATGTGTGTTCTGTAGTTTGAGGGTGTGTGGTAGTTAGTGGGATGTGTTCAAGTTTGAGTACAGGCCTGAAGAAATCCACTCATCCACTTGCTATGGCGAGTCAGATTTTATCAGGTCCAACTGTTTTGAGGGCCTACTCACCAGTTCTGGTGAGTTGACAAAGGACAGGTGTTATTTTCACACGAACAGTGAATGAGCAATAAAGCTGCCTTTAAATTTTGTTAATATCTTGTCACATTTGCTCTGTGACAACACATTTTTGTAATACATGTGATGTAAAAAGCAGAATCTAATAGGATGAAAACAGATCAGAACACTTTACTTGGCGATGTGCAAATGATCAATATATTTGCTGAAATACAGTTTTCACAGATTATTATATATATGCGATAGCTTAAATAGTAAAACTGCTTGTCAGTGAAAATGTTTGTGGCTATTTCAATGGAAAAAGTGTTGTTTTAAATTACAGTGCACTATCACATCATGTCTCAGTAATATATTCATTACAAGTGAGTTTTTAAACATGAACTAAGAAACATTTCTGCTCCCGTCCTGATGACACAAGAGGCAAGTCATTGGTCATGTGTACCCAATATGGCTAGATTCTTATTATAGATGGGGCAAAAAATGGACTATTAAATCAAGCAAATGGGTTTTTTGTGCAGCAGAACTGCTGCTCTCTCATATTTGAAGGTGCTCTCATATTTGACCATGAAGAAAAAGGCTGCTCTATAAAATATTTGCCTGAGATCACACAATTTGAGAGTATTTTTCAGGTCAAGTGCATTACAGTTAGGTCAAGTAAATTATTGACATCGCTGGATTTGCAGGTCTTGTACATTTTTTTGATTTTTTGAGACATGGGGGTCTATTTTGTGAGAATGCTATGTGAGTTTCTTGGTCATCTAAATCTGCATGATTGTGGAGACTTGCCGGATGGGGCCCTGGATGAGGCATATGATTTTATCTTACCTTGCTCGTTTCAGTGGAACTTTTACCAAAAGGCCCTTTCTGTCTATTAGAAGCCCAAACAGGCAATGCTCTTGTCCTTGCCCATCTTTCACTGAGGACATCAGGGAGATGGGTTGTCCTGACGTGTTGATGAAGTATAGAGAAGGCAGACTGATAATGGGAAATTCATTGATGTCTCTTCCTATGCAGATGAACGATGGGAAATGTAGTGGTGTGACTTCCAGTTGAGATAGATGATGGGACATTAACTTCTCTTTTATGAAATGAAAGCAAAAACAGGTGGAGAATGCCGAAGGTACTTGCACATCAACAGATGTTAGATTAAATGTCCATCAGTAGTTGTCCTTTTCTTGCGCAAATGTTTGTAATGGGTGCCAGGCTAGCCAAACACCTGCCACCTCAGGTGTAGAAGGTTCACACACTGAAAAGTGAGTGAAAACCTAAACCAAAAGAGCAAAAGGGCCAGGCCACACCCAACCTGTAGTGTTCATGTAGTATATCCAAGTGGTAATTCAAGGATTGAGTCGCGACGCGATTGGCACGGTAGAACACTCATCATTCAGCAGGCTTATCATAGCCCTCGTTGGTACCTGTACTACAATTGTTTTACTCTTCATGAGCCACACTTCTGCTTCATCCTTTACATGAACCTTCAGGGCTCTCATTTGTTTCTCTTCATCCTCACGGGACGACATAGCTAAAGCCTTGACAAAGTCTTGAAGACGAAACACGTGTCAGCTGTTTTGCTGTTTTGTACTTGTATCATTTGGTCATCTAACTGGAAGTCTGACCTTTTGCTTTCACCTACAATAAATATCCTGTGACACGACTCAATCCTTGAATCACCACTTGGATATACTACATGAACACTACACGTTGGGTGTGCCCTGGCCCTTTTACTCTTTTAACTTCTCTTTTATGACATCTTCTTTTAAATATGTATTTTGCAGGAAACCAATGTTGTCTCTTGCTGTGCACCTGGATGATGGGAAATCCATTTATGTCTCTTTCTGTGCAGCTGGGTGATGGGAACTTAAGTCCTCTTGCTTTGGTGGTTCTTTTAAATATAGGTTTGGTGGAAACCTAGTGATGTCACTTCTTATACAGATGGATGATGAGAAATCCTGTAATGCCACTTCCTGTCCAGCCGGATGATTGAAAATGCACTAGTGTCACTTCCTTTGCAGATGGACGAAGGAAAAGACTGTCCCTTTGCAGCTGCCCCTTGCTCATAAATTGATGGTGTTTTTGCCCATCTCAGGTCTCTGCTCCTGATTTGATGGCTTTCCTCGCTATTCTTATGTAGGTCCTGACCAAGGAGGAATTTGGTCTCACCATTTTTTGGACAGATGAGTTGTATGCTTCTGCTTATGACAATCAGGCCTAGTGCCACGGTACATTAGAGACTATTTTCTCTCCTCTCTCCTTTTTCTGCCATCCCCCCTCTCCTTTTTTCGTGCCTTCACATTTCGTTTTTTAGAAATTAGCAAAATATTAACCCATCACAGCACCCACTTCCTCCAACTCACTCTGGTCGCTGCCTGCCGTTAATACAGCAGCTGATGGCCACTTATTAATGCCTTGTTTAACCATTTCAAGATGGCTGCTATTTGTGTGCGTGCATGGCAGCCATCAGACAAAAACAATGGCGAATCTAAGCGATCTGAAACCGTTATCACAGCGGGACCTATTGGCTTGTCCAAAGAATGTTTTACATATTACTCATTTTTTGCCCTCAGCATTAACATTCGGCCTTTTACAGTCTTCTAAAGGCTAACATCCATTATTTTGATAACCTCTGAAGCATGAAAAGTCCTGTCTGATAATGTTTGTGACAATTAAACAAGGGTACGACAAATACTGTTCAAATACTGTTCACCAGGTTATTGTCTCACGTCGGCCCGGGAAGCTTTCTTCTCCACTCCTTTTTTACCTAAAATTCTTATATAAGAGTTCTTGGAAACATCGTAACTGACAGGTTCAAGAGGTGCTGATGTACGCTCTTCAATAAAACAACTGGAAAATGTAAAAATGAGGGTGCACTTAGTTTGAAAGAAATGCAGCTTAGAATTCCCGTGCAAAAGCATTTTTAGAAAGACATAGAGGGAAAAGGAGAGGATCACACAGGAATGGATTTTATCTGTGGATTTCCATGGTGCTGCAGATATGGACTAGCCAATCACATTATTCAATATTAAATTTACCTAAAATTGCTATAGTTTTGTTTTTAAAATACGTTACCGGAGACCTTAATTTTAGTGCAACGTTGCTCTTCAATTAAGTCCCTGGCTCAAATAGTCTGTGATCTGCAAATAATTTAAGAGACTTTCAGCAATGAGGCAGATCGAAATTGAGGATCCAAAAGCTCTTGTGTAATTGTAATGTTTGATTCCTGCCTATTTATGTCAACATGATGGCAATATTGTTTCCTGCTTTGCAACAGAGCCAAGTTTCCGGTTTACTTTCAACCTTTTCCTTCAGTTAAATAGGCTGCCAATGGTACTGGCACACGCATTGAGCCAGACAGTCAGATGTTTGGAACTATAGGGTGATCATACTTTTTAAGGAGTACATTGTAGGGCATTCCGTGCACCTAATGCATAGCCAAACATGTTTATGTTCTGACTTGTCAGCACAGCTGTGGCCGGACAATTATGAAAGTACCAGTAGTAAGCGGTTTTGGCTAAGCCCACATGTTGGGAGCCAGGAGTACATGTTTTGGTTGGGCAGAATATATGTGCTTCCACAAAACAAGTGCTTATCCTCCACACAGTTGTGATCATTTTGTTAATTTATCCAGCTGGTTGAGCTGGAACATTCAGGGACACACTCATGACTTTGTATTGCTGAAAAAGTGTATTAGATAACTACATAATGTATGGTGCTTGCCCTTCTCCTGCAGCAGCACAGATGGGAATATAGCAATCATTAACCTACAGTGCAGCTGTGAACTAACCTTTTAATCCACACCAATATTATTCTACAGTTCTTTGCTTCCACAAAAATACACATTTATTCCGATGCTGTTTAATTGTAATGCTTTACATTACCATAACATACTTCTTTAAAGTCAGACCTATTGGCATTGCCAATGTGTGTTTTATTTTGCTAGACCTACATTTTGACCTTAGGAAACCATAGTCCTTTATAGTTTCTCACGCCATTGTGCATCTCTGTTAAAAAGACAACATGTTCCCTCTTGGGAAGGCGACACTTGTGTACTGAATGAGGCCTTACTTAAGTCAGGATGGCGGAGATGTGCATGACAACCCCATTTTATGGAAAAGTGCAAATAGTAAAATGAGTCACTGATGCATGTGAGCTGCAACTCCAGCACAGTACTGTTTTACTTTTAAAATGGTGAGGAGAGAAACATTTTACCACTAAGGGACATATTTACAAGCCCCAGGTGCCAGCTTGTGCCCTTCTAGTATCAGTTTTTGACGGTAAGGTGGCATGGTGGCTAAGGTGCCTGCATTGCACCACTTTATAAACCCTTGTACCACATTATGCCTGTCCCAGGCATAAATAATTCAGGGGGGTGTTCCGATGCAGGGAGGACCAAAAAAATGGAGCAGTGAAATTTACAACATTTCACGGTGTCATTTTTTCTGCCTTTTTAACGCCTGCTCAGAGCAGCCATTTTAATCAATAGTCCTCCTTGTGCTTTGCTGCACTCGCGTCAACATTTTTGACACTAGTGCAGCAAAGCCCCACAATAGCATAAAAAATGTTTACACTATTGTCCTAACAACTGTAAATATGGTGCAACCATGGTGTCGTTAGGTGGGGCAGGACTGACTCAAAAAAAGTGGTGCATCAGGACCGATGCACCACTTTCTTGTAAATATGCCCCTAAGTACCCCATTTTGGCCATATATATTGCTCATATATGTTAGTTGGTAGTGACTATTTTAATGAAACGTGACAGCTGTATGTAGATCGAGATAAAAATAAGAAATCTCAAATGCCTTTGGTAAATTTGCAAGGAAGCTATATATTTTAAAGAGTTTATAGTATGTTGGATTATTTCAGCTAACACTAGCTTAATTAACAACAAAGGTTAGCAGTACCTGAAAGTTTGCACATCAAACATTGAAAACCATCTATTTTACGTATTTTAACTTGCATTTTATGTAGTACACATTCCCCTTAGGATCTCTTTACAGTGAAAGCAAATTAAAATTCAGAATTATTTTGGCAGGCAAATGAAAGATGCTAAAAGGATCCCGTACCACATAGACAGATTTCATGTGTAGAGTTGTAAGGTAGAGAAGAGCAAAAGGAAAGAGTGAAAAGTTGTAATAGAGTAGCCTAAGCTCTAACGAAACATATAAGATAAGCAAGACAAAAGGCACCTATTTGAGTTTTGAATTAAAAAAGAGGCATAGTATAGGGGCTTTCCACATCAGAATTCACATTTCCTCATCTTTACAGGGGGTTTATCTCTTGTTAAATTCCAGAAGATCCAACGAGCCAAAAGGTGATTTGGGACGCTGACCTAATTGCACCCAACAATATCAGGGGGCAGATTTAAGAGCCACTAGCACCTCCTTGTGCCACATTAGTGTCATTTTTTATGCAAATGAAGCCCTATGAGGCCAAAATCGCCGCGCCAAATTTACAAAGTTGGCAATGCATGCATTGCGCCACTTTGTAACCCTTTGCACTACATTATGCCTGTGTCATTCTTAATGTGTGCAAAGGAGGCATGTCCCAGTTAGGAGGGCTGAAAAAATGGTGCAAAGAAATCTAAGAGATTCCCTGGCACCATTTTAGCTGCACTTTTAACACCTGCTCAGAGCAGTCTGAGGCACACCATTGATTACAATGGGCCTCAATGTGCTTTGCAGTATTAGCATCAACATTTTTTCCGCTAATTTTGCAAAGCTCCGAACCAGCATAAAAAATTCTGACGCTAGTTCCCTAACCATGCCAAGGTGCGTTGTATATTGAATACGGCGCACACATGGTGGCGTTAGAGGGGCGCTAATGGGCGCAAGAAAAGTGGCGCTGCACTAGGTACAGCACCACTTTTTATAATTCTGCCCACAGGTGCGGTACATCCGCACCAATTTGTATTTGTGAGTCTATGCAAATGCGTTTCTGAGCAAGGATCATATGTGGAAGGCCTCCAAGACAAAACCCACAGCCGCCATAGTTGTGCATCAAACGATTTCAAGTCAGTAGTTATGCTGCGGGTAAACTGAGCAACATTTTCGTTAAAATGAAGTCTGTAGGGGGTAGTTTATACTAGGGAACATTAACCAAGGATAACAGCAATACATACACATTTAGAAACGGAATGTTTATAGACACAAAGAAACAGGCAATGAGGTTTCTAGAACAAATGTCTTTGCCATGCACATTACACCAGCAGACAGTTTGCAGTAGTACTATTGCCACCATACATGGCATGAACATGAAAGTCCCTGTGAGTCCTCGTAAACAAAACAAGCCAAGCATCCCCCTTAGGACGTACTGACATTTCTCAACGTAGATGCGGGAATGACTTACACTTAATAAAACACAAGGACATTCAACAACATTAAATTACAGACAACCTTTTAATCAAGTGCGAACACTGCAATGTCTATGAAAAGGTCACTACCGAACTTTAAATAATTGCTTCCAAATGCACAATTCGTAAAGCAATTATGGTATAAAAGGAAACTTTATTCTGTAGCCTAACAAATTATTCTTTACTGGATTACCCAACGAGGGTAAGGCTGATACATATCACAAATACATGTAAAAATAATTAGTTCCCATGTGCCTGATATTTTGCCTGGTACCTAATAAAATCTTTCATGTACTCTGAGGCATGTCAAACAAACTGGAGCTTGATGAAGCTCTTACCTTCGCTTGCGAAGTCAGACCACATTGAAAACTGAATGAGTGAAGCTGGCAACCTTTTTCTATTTCACCTGATTTTGCTGATGCCACATTTCATCGCCTGCAATGTGGCGCATATAGGATGTAAAATATCTCTCCCAGGAAGGGCGGGCATCCTGTGACTGGAACACCCACAGAGCTGAAGACAAGTGGCAGGATAGAGAGAGGAAGCTGTTGTGTGCTTGCAGGTGGGTACTGGAGCTCTGGAACTGTGAACTGGTGAAGATGGGTCGGGGGTCTTACTCATAGGGACCTTGTTGAGAAGGTGAGTAACATGACTTGGAACATGCTAGGAGCGATGTGTTTCAGGTTGGATATGTGCCGTGAGGATGTTATGACTAGGGACTGTCCCTGAGTGGCTGTAGTCCATCTGTGGTCCCTTGGGAGAGTAGAAATGGTTTCCTGCTGGTGCGAAGGACAACGCTTGCAAAAATCTTTAAAAATTGTGAAGGGGTCTTTGCTTAAACTTTGCAATTTTGCATACATTTCCTGTCATGTGACTTCACATATTGCTTCCCCAGGTGCAAAAACAAGTAGTCAAACTAAGAAGATTGAGTACCTCTACAGATTTATGAAATCGTTCTGCTAAAAATGATGCCATATTTAGATTCTAATTTTGTTATAAGTGAGAGCGTGTCCTACAGGCAGGATTTGAGGTTTACAGGATAATGCCCCACTGGTAAGTATCATTTATAATACATCTGAGACAAGACTCCACGGTTAAGGATCAGAACTCAAATGAACAAACACTACACTATGTTATAATAGTGAAAAGCAAGAACCACTAGGATGATTTATCGCTCAAACTTCACCAGACAGCCACCATTTTGGAGTAAGTGCCCTCTATGCATGTAATGCGGGTACCACAAGATAAGAAGTAGAGTTATAAGCCTGATTCTCAAAGCCTTTTTTGCACCTAAACTGAACAGACATTACAAAGTCCATTCCCACATATCACACACAAGGGAATTCACACATCGATTTGTCACATACATAATGACCCTACAGTAAAAAATGATGCACCAAAACTCAGCCATGTTGACAACAAAAGTACAATAGCCTGGAAAAGGTGACATGGAAATACCCATGTCACACTGGAAACATACCAACAATTTACACTTTAACAAGTGATATTTGTCCCAACAGAGTCAAGGAGGTAGTATCAATGCGGTAGAGATAGGCCACACCTGTGGTATGGAAATGACCAATATAAACATCATGTCCAATATGTCAGGAGAGATATCCCCAAAATACACCACACAATGAATGAGCAAGTCTCAGGCTAAACACCACTAATGGCTTGCACACCTTACAATGACATATTCTGAGTGCATCAGTAGTAGCCATTAATCATTTGCATGTTGAAGAGGCACAGAAGTTGCAAGGATGTGTAGAAGGCTTACAACATGGCACCCAATGGGAAGCTACATCATCGTCCCCATCATGGTCATGCAAATCCAGATGTCTGTCTGAGGATGAATGCCTGACATAAACACATGTCTAAAACATAACTGCAAGACACTCCATGATGCATGTCAACAGTCAGGGCACATACCTTAACCTTTACACATGTGCAGTGCATTTGTCCACCTCATGCCACATCGAGCTCATAAAAATGCACATTGTGGCTCTAAACTCTAGGCCTACCTGTCATGTCCCTCGTTGCTACTGCAGTTATACATGCCAAATGACAAACTATGGGAATGCGTCAGCCAATAAACAATGGTGATACACTCCTGTATGTGGCACAACATGAAATGTAGCCCCATTGTAAATGTACTATTCCACACACAGTTTGCCATGCACATATATCTGAGGCAATACAGGCATCGCCCCATCAACATAGGTAGAACATGCATGAAACTGCAGCTACGGACTGATTTCTAAAGAGAAAGGGACACATGTTGACATGTAGGCACAAGGAATGTTGACAACAATGATGGCAAATAATTCCTGTTGTTGGAAAATGGGTTGTTGGTAAGGGCAGGTAACTACCTCCACTTAAGAATAGGCCACTAACCTCCACTTAGGTCCAGTTAGGTCTCAGTAAATTGAATCCAGCTCAACCCTTGGTAGCTTGGCAACGAGCGACAAGGCTTAACTTAGGAGACAAAGCGTAAAGCATTCAAATATCACAAATCAATAACTATATAAAACACAGGAAACAGTTCAAAAATCCCAAACCAGTTTATACATATAGATTATATTTTTATCTTTAACATGACACCAAAACGAATAAAATCAGATAAAGAGAACCAGAGATATGATTTTTTAAAGAATTAATGCTTTCTAGCGCATAGAAACTACTAGCGCTCAAAGGGTTAAAAAAGGTCACACTGGAAAGGAACAAAGTCCAGAGTTCAGGCCACCCACGATGTCTAACACTGTCACACTTACTTTCAGAAGTGTTTGATTTAGGAAAGCGGTCCACAGCACCAGCCAAGGGTTCAGAGGCTCTGATGTGCCTCTTGGGGTCTGGGACTACAACTCCCACAATGCACTTCTTCAACTTATGGAGTTGCTCCAAACGTCTCCAAACTTCTGGATCTTCATCCAGAGGTCCTTTTTGTGTCCTTGAAGTGTCCACAACTTGATCCAAGGTTCCAGAAGCTCTGAGTTGCTCCTTGGGAGTTCGGACTACAATTCCCAGAATGCACCTGGTCAGAACCCTCAAATGGCCACTGGACACTGGTCAGCTGGGCTCTGCTTGCAGGACTTGATGCAGGGGACTCTGGGCAGCTCCTTTGTACCTCTAGCAAACAGGGAGTCCCTTCTTGAAGCAGTAGAAGACAGGTAAAGTCCTTTTAGTGGTGAAGCCCAAGTGTGCAGCTGGTGCAGTCCTTCGGAGTGCAGTGTCCAGGTGCAGGTCAGGGGTCCAGCATGGCAGTCCTTCTTCTCCTGTGGTTCTTCTTTGTTGGAATCTGCTAGGGATCTGAGGTGTGGGTGCAGGTCTGCCAGTTTTATCCCTGCTCCTGGGTGAAAAACAGGGGGGGTCCTGGTTCTCCAATCAGGGGCAGGGTCCTTCTCCCTGTGATGACCACTTCCTGGGAAGTTTGGCAAAAATCAATCCCAGGGAGCAACATTCCTCAAAAGTCCATCATGGCTGAAAGTGATTTTTGAAGGTTGCATCTGGCTGAGCCCACCCACTGGTGTGGCTAAAAATCCTAAACACACCCCTCTCCTGCCCTCTCCTAATCTAATCAAGGGGCACCTAATTGTCTGGGTTTGCAGGATGTGAGGGTGTTCCTGGGTTGCTCCAAATGTCCTTCTCTGCCTTTGAAGACCAGTTTGGCAGCCCTACCCCTTCCTGCTTCACCATCTGCTGAGGGGAGATCTCCTTCCCCAGGCACAGCTCTTTGTGTAGAGCCAGGCCACTTCACACCTCATCAATGCAGCCTGGCCAGGCTGCAAGAGGCTGGCCAATCAGAGCACAGCAGCAAAAACACTGCAGGGCTGAAGTTGGCAACTTTTCAGGTAAAGTTTAAAACTCTTTACCTGAACAAGTTATATTAAATCCAACAACTGGAAGTTGTGGGATTTATTATAACAATTAATTTGATACCAAACTTCTGGTATCTGTTACTTAAGGTGACTTTTAAAATTAAAATAAAGTCTCCCCATTCTAGCCTATGGAGGTCATTCACTACAATGAGGGAAAAAACAATTTGGCTGTTTTACCTCATCAGGGCTCATAAAATTATTTTTATAAGGTCCCTGCTTATAGTTACATGGCACCCAGCCCAAGGGGCACATAGGGCACACCTTAGGGGTGACATATGTAAAAATAAGGTAGTTTAAGACTTTGGAACAACTTTTAATTCCAAAGTCGAATTTGCATGTAACTTTAATTTAAAAGCAGCCAGAAAGGCAGGCCTGCCTTTTTAAATGACACCGGGCACCTCACAGTGCACCTAGTGTCCCTAAACCTACATGCCCTACCATATACTAGGGACTTATAGGTAGGTTGACTTAGCCAATTATAATTAGACTAATTTGCATACTGATTTTTCACAGAGCACAGGTCCTGGTACTGGTTAGCAGTACCTAGGGCACCATCAGAGTCAGGAAAACAACATCAAAAAGTGAAAAATGTGGGCAAAAAGTTAGGGGGCCTCTGCAATCAGCCCTGTTCTCTCACACATGTCAATTGACATTCCCCACTTATCAAGGAAAAGTAGTGATCTATAGCTGCACACAAAAAACAATGTAAGACCTGTCATGTCTTCTGGACACCCTCACATCACAGACTGCAGTGAGGCACCTGCAAACATCATACACTGCAAAAACAAGCTTCAGGGTGGCAGATGCCAACATACACATTTACACAGACACATGGCTGAGGACAGTGATCCATCATCTACTTATGTTGGGCCTGGAACACTAAGGAGTAGTGGTCTGTTGCATTAAAAGCACACAAACTACAACAAACAGTATATGCTGGACCTGGCCCTTGTGGCAGGTTCATCCCCTGACTTTTTGCCTAATTCCTCCTATTTCTTCAGACCTCTCGCTGTTGGCTCTGGGACTCTGAGCACTTTATCACTGCAGATCAGTGCTAAAGTGCACGTGCTTTCCCATCTAAAGTTGGTATGATTGGCTTATACCTAATTGTCATATTTGATTTACCTATAAGTCCCTTGTACAGTGGTATCTCTATAACCAGGGCCTGTAAATTAAATGCTACTAGTGGGCCTGCAGCGCTGCTTGTGCCATCCACCGAAGTAGCCTTTTGAACCTGTCTCAGGCCTGTGTGCGCAGTTTTCTGCCACAGGGACCTGGCATCTAAATTTACTTGCAAGGCCAAGAACTCCCCTTTTACTACATGTATGTCACCCCTGAGGTAGGCCCTAGCTAGCCCTGTAGGCAGGGTGTCATGTATGTAGAAGGCAGGACATGTGCCAGGTTGCGTGGCCTGTCCTGGTAGTGAAAAACAGCCTAAATTGGTGTATCATTGATGTGAGTGCTGCCTTCTCATAGGATTGCATTAGAAATGCCCTGCCTTATGTGTAAGGGGTGTTGTCTGATTTATGAGGGGCAGCGTAGGCATGTTTGATATGGTTGTAATGGTGATAATAAATGCTGCTTACTGGTGTAGTTGTATATTTTATTACTATTACAGAAATGCAACTTCTAAAAAGTGCACATTTCTCTGTGCTTATGACTCTGGTGTTTTGCAGCTTGACTCCAATCCACGTCTGGGCAGAGTGACAGTTGGGGCTTTGTGCATACTTCTCAGACAGCCTGTAGACAGGGAGGGTGGAGGTGTCATAGAGGTGCATCTGCATAATGAATAGTCTTCCTGGGCTGAGAGAAGGGAGAGGCGGGGTATACCTACATTTGTAAAGGCTGCCCTGGCCTCACACAATAGGGTCATTTACCCCCAACTGATGTTTGGAGTCTGTTCTGGAGGAGAGAGGGGACACTCCCAGAACCTGTTGTAACTGGTTTGAACCTCCTCTCTCCTACTATTGTAAAACACTGTAAGGACTGAGTATAAGTACAGGGGAGTTTTCCCCACAATTTGGAGACTCTAGGAATCATTTTGGATCTGGACACAAAAGGCTGGAAGGACTCACCATGAACCGCCATGCACTGCTGCTGCTGTGCTGACCTGTGTCCTGCTTGGTCACTGTAAGGACTTACCACCTGCTTGCATCCTCTGTGTGCTGGCCTGTTGCTGGGCCCCCTCACAAGGTGGGCCTCCCCTTAATTTCCACTCCCCAGGGGCAGGGTGCTGTGGTCCTTGATCCCTGAAGCATCGTGAAGCACGAGGAGTCCTTCAATCCTTGGCCAGACCAAGCACTTTGGAAAGCGCTTCATGTTTTAGAGGCTTAGCGCTGAAACAGAAAAGCGTTGGCTCTTTTATTCGTTTAGCGCTTCAACCGCACCTTTTCTGCTTTGTAAAAGATCATCGCCGCGACCCGGGCCGTCTTGAATGCAGCACCGGAGTTGCACTGATTTCTGTGCCCCCGGGGCATGAAGAAAATTGTTAAAGTAAAGATTGGAGCGAGTGCGCTCCTATCGTGTCCCCGGGGTGAAGCCTGCTCTGTGGAGCGCCCGGGGCATAAGCAGGCACCTACTTTGGTGCCTTCCGCTTTTAACAGCCTGGGCAGGCCGTGAAGTTTGTTGGCAGCCGGGCAGGGGGAAGGAGGCCCCACCTGCCCCCTTTTCTCCTCTTCCACGAGGGGCAGGGGAGAAGGAGATCTCTCGCTGCCCCTGTCGGGCCTTCTGTCGGACCGCGGGCGAGGCGGGGGCGGAAGCCTCTCTAGAGGCTCCCCCATGCTGCAACTGCAGGCCCCAGGAGGGGCCCGTGCTTGAAACGGAGGGGGTGTGTGTCGCCCTCCTCCTCCTTTAAGTTTCTCCCTGACCTTGGCCCCCCTCGTGAGGGCTGGTCGAGGCCAGGGGGGCCCCCAGTGATCGCAGACCCCAGGAGGGGCCTGTCCTAAAACCAGAGGGGGTGCATAGCACCCTCCCTTTACAAAAAGTCACTGCTGACCTTGCCCCCCTCTTAAGGGCCAGTGGAGGCCTGAGGGCCCCTCCCCCCCACACCCATCAGTAGTACAGAGGGGGTGCGTGCTGCCCCTTTCTACCTCAGAGCTCACAGGAGGCCCCCGTTTTGTGCAGAGGAGCGCCGGGGCCCCCCATTTTTCGTCCTTTAGGCATTAGAGGTGCCAACATCAAAGCAGGTACTACCCAATGACAATATATATACAACATAAGTTCTTCTTAAAGAATATCTTGATTTATATGTGGCCTACCTGTTTGATGAGGCTTTCATATGTGTATACAAATGTTCCTTTTATGGGCATAACGTGCTAATATGTTTTTCTGAGTTGCCATACGTTTTATAATGTTCCTGCTATGGACGTTTATGATATTTCTATGACAAGTGCTTTGGTGTAATAACGTGTTTCCTGACTACTGCTTATTTTGCAGAATACTGAGTAACCTGTGTTAGATGTGACTACTGCTAGTTCTACAGAGTAACTAATGTGTAACATTCTGATAACTGCTAAGGTAGTAGGATATTACTGATTTGATGTTTGGTCTAATAATTGCGTTGTGTACAATACAGTATATTTTCATAAAACTTGGTGTTGTGTTTCCTTTGTGGTTGGGATAGTGCGGCATGTGTGTTGCGTGTGTTGTGCAAACGCTTTACACATTGCCTCCTGGTTAGGCCTGACTGCTTGTGCCACGCTACCAAGGGGGTGAGCAGGGGTTATCTTGGACGTGTAGCTCCCTTGCCCTGACTAGACTGTGTGGGTTCTGCCTGGCTTAGGTGCATACCCTAGCAAACCAGAAACCCCATTTCTAACAGTATATGATTGAGAACTGAACACAGCCATATGGGGTCCTTTCAGAGCAAGTGGTATGAGGATTCCTTTCAGTTTTGTCCTATGTCCCTGGTCCAATAGGCGAGGCACATCAGTACAAAACATATGACATGTCAACACAAACAATCTCTCCTCTACTGTGTGACACATGCTCATCCCTAATAGTAAGGGTACCAGTCAGAACTTCACTCAATCACTTGGCAATGGGACAAGCAGGAATATGTCCTGTACTCACCCCATTGTGGCTGCCTTGCTGCCCTCAAACGCCTATCAAGCTCTGGAGAGGCCACCAACAGAATGTGTGCCAATAGGAGGGTCATTGTCGGACGGGCAGCCCACCCACTTTGGGAGGACAGCCCCAGCCGGGCCTCTGCGATCTTCCGAGCCCAGCATCTAAGGTCCTCCCACCGATTTCTGCAGTGGACGCTCAACCAGCTGTGGACCCCTAGGATCCACACCTTCTTGGCAATGGCTGTCCATATCCCTTTCTTTTGATGGGCATTGACCTGCATGGATGCAAAACCCAAATCAAGAGATCATGCTCACAAGTTTCATCTCAAATAGCTCAGTCACATACATGTTAGTTACATCAAGCTAGAAGTTTCCCATTTTGTCAATACTTCACAAGTGTGACACGTACAAGCCAATAAGTACAGGGACATGACTACAGATGTACATTTCCCAATCTACAGACCAACCAACAGCCATGCTCAGGACATACAATGACTAGACAAGCTTACTGACATTGTGTGGGATGTGCTGTATCAACCTGACTGAGATGTGAGCCGCTATGAAACACCTCACAACTCTGTTACTACTGCAAGGTAGACTCCATAATGGACCAACACATTCACTCTGTGAGAATGACTATCTGCATACAGTCCCTACAGGCTACTGGCAAAGTACAAACTCAAACATCACACATGGCTAACAATGAAAGGACTGGGACGGTGGGTACAGAGAGTGTCTTCCCTGTCCAAGTGGCCTAACAAATGCAGACTCATGTCACTTCAGGGGCTGGGGTTCTGTGTTATGTATCTGTATCACAGAAGACACTTTTGAACATATGTGTCCATCTTACAGAGATGGCATCCAACAAACAAAGGCATGCACTGACCAGTCTCTGTGTGGCCAAACTAGTACATCACATATCATGGTCTCCCAGGAATCAACACACTGACAAATATGACCTGTATGGAGGTGACAACAGGCCCGTGGGACTAGGGACCTGTCAAAAGTCAGAGACACACATTGACAATGATGCTAAGTGCACATGTGTCACAGATCAATAACCCACCCCTGTACCCATTCCCAATCTGATCAAGAGAATGAGTCATTCTGGGCAGTATCTACAACACAGCCTCATATTTGCCACATGACAAGATCTAATGGTGTGCAGGGAAATGGCACAGTGCCACAGTTGCAGAGCCACAGTGACTCCACCCCAGCCTAGAGTATGACCCATACAGGGAGATACATATGACACGCCCTGGTCTCTGCAGGCTGAGCAGACAGAACCTACATGACAATACATTCCCATCACCTCCATGCATAAAAGTGCATCAGGTAGCCAACAGAAAATTGGCATGTGGTGTATGTGGCAACCTGGAGGGTAGAGAGGGTGATGACTTGCCTTACCAACAACAGTCTAGCAAGGGTAAATGTGCGAAGAAATCTCTGTGGCAGTATACACAAAGCTCACATTACTCACAGCTGACACCTACAAGATGAATATTGAGCTCATGCTGTCATGCACATACATGTTGTCTCACATATACAACATTCATACGGAAAGGGATGTCAGTGGATGGCTGTAATGTCACCCCACCTAGTTATGTGCATTTAGCGCAAGGTGGATCAGGGAAAAAAGTGAACACACACACCACAATGGCCAAGAATACATGCACATTGCCTCTCCAATTGATGCCAAACAGACCGTATCTACAGGCACATGAGTATTCAATCTAACACACATGGGCACATCCTATCCGTTGAGGAGGAAAAGGATGAAGAACTGCAGAGAAAACTGTGCAAAGAAGGCACTTACCTGCTCTTCTAGTGCACCACAGAGCTGCTCATACAGTGGTAGAACCTCAGTCACCAGCCTTTGCTCCTCCTCCAGTGAGATGGGCAAAGGCCCTTTCACCTGCTGGATGTGGCATGATCGCTCCCAGAAGCGGTACACAGCAGCTCAGTAGTGATGGTGTTGCTGGAAGCAGTGTCAGAAGTCACGTGAGGGATTTTGCAGAACATGGTGATCACGTCCACCACGTACGCAGTCTTCACCACCGGCGGGTACAGCCATTGGTCCCAGACTGCCACTGGCAACAATATTAGCCTCCGGCTGTGTCTGCTGGGGTTGCAACCGCCTACCGCCACAACTACTTCCGCCAGTGGTCGTGGGCACTTCCGAATGTCCAGAGGAGTAGGTCAGGCAGCAACCATTTTAGTGGCATGAAATGCGGGTTTGGGTTATTAACACTGCACCAACAACTGTGATGTGTACTGTTCACCATGTCCATCCCTTCTAAATAGGCTTGTCACAAGTTAACCTTGATCATGCATCATGTATGTTGCTGTGGACACAATTACTAGTGTCAGAACTCATTTCCTTTCAAATATAGGTACTGAGGGAGAGGGAGGATTTGACAACCACTGATCTATCGTCCACTTCCAGACCTTCAGGCCAAGGAAGAAAGACATATCATCCTCCTGTTTCGTCTGGAATGGCAAACAATGGTGGATCTATGTCGTCAGTTGGAGCTGGATCTAATGTCAGCTATTAGTCATCCAAGCAGCATACCACCCATTGTACAAGTCATGTCAGTGTTGCAACTCCTAGCCACAGGGTCCTTCCAACATACAGTGGCCTAAACTGGTGGTATGTTGCAACATATGTTCAGTCTAGTGTTGAGGGATGTCCTCTCTGCAATGTTGAAACACCTGGACAGCCACATGCAGTTTCCCTGATGTGGGGATTTAGCCCATGTAAAGGCTGACTTTTATGCTTTTGCACGCATTCCACATGTACTCGGGCTATTGATGGCACACATTTTGGCTTGGTCTCACCACATGCCAATGAACAAGTACACCACAACTGAAATAAATTCCATTCTATCAACGTCCAAGTTGTATGTTTGGTAGATCTATACATTTCATGTCTGTGCCCATTTTTCAGGTTCAATCCATGATGCCTTTATTCTGTGGAACAACACAATCCACCAGCTGATGTCACAACTGTACCCAGAGAGGGCCTGACTGGTTGGTAAGTCAGATCTGTCCTGTTTGTGTGTGTGCAATGTCTGATGAGGATTTTATGATAAGAGGCACTCGTTCCACATATCGCCCGTTCCTTAACAGGAGATTCAGCATATCTGAACCATCCTTGATTGTTGACGATGTTGAGGAATCCAACTACACCAGGGGAAGACCGATTCAATGAGGCCCAAGTAAGAACAAGGTGGATAGTGGAGCAGCCTTCTGGGTTCCTGAAGGCCAGATTTAGGTGTCTGGACCAGACTGGTGGAGCCCTCCTCTACTCATCCTGGAAAGTGTGTGGCCTACTGCATGCTTTACAACATTGCCCTGTGGAGGAACATCCCATACATCCCAGAGGAGGGGCAGCCTGCAATGCCACCAGGTGAGCCTCCTGAAATCTAAGTGAGGATGACAGTGGTGAAGGTGAAGGGGCTTACTTGCGGGAAGATCTCATCAATAACTACTTTTCTTGAGTGTAAGTATGTTATGTGATGTAATGATGGCGACTGTACGAAGGACTGTAGTTGTCAGAATGTGTGGAATCAAGTGTTTTGGCATAACAATGGGGAGCTAATGCTCAACAATATTCAGCCAAAGGGTGCTGCTTCAAGAGTTAGCCTCTGACATATCCCCACCTTGATGTAGTTGCTTTGTTTGTGTCAGTGTTATTGCAATGTAACTTAATTTCCAGATGCTTGCTATGTCATTTGTGTAATAGGTATATTTTCAAATCTATGCTCCTTGTTTTGTCTTTGTACAGGTACCTTCACCCTGGCATTCTCATTTAGGCATTTCAGAGATGAGACATTGGCAGGTATCAGATGCTATTCTGACATAGGAAGTGGACATGGATTGTTCCAGGTAATGTGGGTCACACCTTTGGGGTGTATGAAACCGGTGCCAAGCCAGCTTGGACACTGTGTGGGTAGAAGGACTGAAGTGCACATTGAACTTGTTCAGTGCGCTGTGGTGGGCCCATTGCTTCCTGTGTGTGATCATGTGCCCATGAAATCTGTTATCACCAAGTGCAAGCCAGCCATTCACCCTTCACATGGGCTAAACACTATTCTTGTATGACCTGTATGTAGCTGTAGGTATGTTTCATCATTGCAGACCACAGTGACTGTGCCGCAACACTGACATATGTTTGTGCCATACCACCAGATAGATGGTCATTAGATTATGATGGACTTGTGATCAGGGACTGTTGTAGTGCCCTCCCTCTGTATCTTTGGGTATGTGATGTTGGATTACTTAGTTTTGGTATGTGATAAGGCTCAAGCTGGAGATATCATGCACTTCTCTGTTTGCCTATTCTACAGGACAATGTCTGACAAGACCCTTCCTTCTGTGGTCTGGGGGACTGTACCTCTGTATGCCTACTTTGGCACAAAATGATCCAGCCATTCTTGACAATGACAGTCCAGACATTTCAACAGTCTATGTGCTGTATAGTGAAATAACATGTTTGGTGTGACCAGACACTTGTACCAATGTGTTTGTGAGTGTTGGTTGTAATCCTTAGCAGAGCATTGTATCTGTAACACATTCCTCCTTGCACTAGCAAATGTAGCTTCATCATTTGCTTCACATGCTCCTACATACCTACATAACAACAATTGAAACAGAAGCAAGCAGACACAATCTTTTTGATAGGTGGTATTTAGTGTGAATTTGTGCATAGAACGAAAATAAGGGACATGACGGAACAGAATAGTGAAGGGTTCAGCCATGGTGGATGAAATCATTGAAGTAGATGCCACATCATCGTAAGTCTAAAATTCAGTGTACTCCTCCCATAGGAAATAGAAGGTGGTTGAAGACAGTCAACAGAGTGAATATGTGTCACACAAAGGAGTTCTTTCAGGAAGAGGTAATTTGCTAGTAGTGGTCAGCCATCTGAACCTTCTTAATTCTTAGCTGGACCTCCCCGCTTGCATGGGGGGTCCTGCCGCTACAGAGGCAGGGGTGTTCTTCCCCTGACAGGGCCTCCCTTCCAGTGGCTGCCACTAATGAAGAAGGCCTGGTGTTGCTGCCCCAAAGGAAGGGGCAGAGTGTTGCTGATGATCCCAGATCAGGATAGTGTTAATGTCCTTCAACACCCCTGTTAGGGAGGCCACGTTGGTATTGGTGGTCTCCCACTGTTGAAGCGCATCCCTTTGGATGTCCCTCTGCAGCTCCTTGATCTCCTGGAGGTCAGATACTACCTGGCCAACCAGGCCTTGGGACTCCTGATAGACACCCAAGACTTGGCTGATGGTGTCCTGGGAAGGAGCATCCCAAGTGGCCTCACCCCTGTGGCCCACAGCATTCCTCCCACGCACCCTATCACCACAATCCTGTATCCTTGCCACAGGGTGCCCACTACTACTGGTTCCAGGACCATCATTGTGCTGTGACTCAGGATCCTGCACTGGAGGGCACAAGATGGTTGTCGCTCTCCTAAGGACACATGTTGGGGGCAAATGGCTGCCTGTGAGGTCTAGGCAACCGGGCTGAGAGGTCTTGATGTGGGGCCAGTGAGACTCAATGTAGGGGTCTGATCAGGTTGTCCAGATGGGCCAGAACTGTCCTCCACATTCAGATGTCCGGTAGTGTCATCATCACTAAGGGCTTCATCCATGGTGATAGTGGCAGTCTTGTCTGTGGCCTCTGTGTGGCCAGTGGCAGTTCAACCTGTTGATGTGAAAGATACAATGTTACTGGTGGTATTGTGAGATCTACCTCCAAAAGTTTATAGTGACATTTTGCAAAGCTGGTGTACATAGTTGATTTGCAGACGATCCTATTGTGACAGGACCCATGGTATTGGTTGTATTGAGCTGACATATGTGAAGCATGCCAATTCCAGTAAAGTCCAGCAGCTGCTGAATTTAGCAGTTATTTTGCACTCAGGAGAATGGGCAGAGATTTACATCTTGCCAGCTGTGCAGGCAAAAATGTGGCTGGGCAGAATGTGACTTTGGCCATTTTGAAGCCTATTTGAATGTTATGCAGGCCGACCCAGGAGTTTGTTGTATATTTGATTGGAGTCATCGTGTGGTCAGTGCATTGTGAATGTGACTGCAGCCAATACCATTCTGGTGATCCATATTGAGGCCTCCTTGATCATTTATGTTTCACACTGTGTGAGCTGTCATTCCTGTCTTCAATAGTTTCATCTTGGCATAGCAGTTCATGAAGAGCTAGGTGGGCAGCCACATCTCTGAGATGAGCATGATCTGCATCTTTGTCCCTCCCATGTGAGTTAACATGATTTGAGAATGATCGCGCTAGGATTTTTGGACAAGTGACCACTGTTCCGCTATTTGGAGTCACTTGAACAGTGCTTCCTGGGAGCTGCTTTCAGGTCACTCCCCCTACCTCCCGACACTAGACAAATGTTATTCTCCCAGGTGTGTAAGCTTCCTTTGAGTGTTCACTAACAGATCTATACGGGCAAGTATACACAGGGCTGGTGATTGGAGTTAGCAAAACAGGGCCCATTGGGCTTGACATTCAGGTCACTCCAACTAGTTCCCAACACTAGACAAATGTGATCCTCCCAGATGAGTACACTTCAGTGTGAGTTAATGAACAGGGGTATTTGGACAGGTGTACACGGGGCTTGTGTTTTGAGTTGGAGAGACAGAGCCTCCTGGCCTTAGCAGTCATGTCACTCTTTCTACTTCATACACTTGACACGTCATCCCCCAGGTGAGTACACTTCTTTTGTGATTTCCCAAACAAGGGTCTTTGGAGAAGAGGACTCTGGACTGGTATTTGGAGTGACAGTAAGTTAGCCTCCTGTGGGTTGCAGTCATGTAACTCCCTGTACTACACACACTGTACAAATGGTATCCTCTCTGGTGAATACACTTGGACAAGAAAACACTGTAGAAACAGGGCCTCCTGGTATTAGCAGTCATGTAACTCTCTCTACTATACACACTGGGTAAATGGTATCTTCCCAGGTGAGTACATTTCAATTGAGAGTTGAGACACAAGGGTCCTTGGGCAAGAGAGCACTGTGTTGGTATGTGGTTGTCTCAAAACAGGGCTTCATGGCTTTGGCAGTCATGTAACTCTCAGTACTTCACACACTGTTCAAATGGTATCCTCCCAGGTGAGTACACTTCAATAGAGAGTTAAGACTGAGGGATCTTTTGAGGGGAGAACACTGCTCTGATGTTTGAAGTTGGAGGAACAGTGTCTGATGTGAGCTGCAGTCCTGCCACTCTTACTACTACTCCCCAATACTTGACAAATGTTACACTTCCAGGTGAGTAGGCTTCATTTGGGAATTGACAAGCAGTGGAGAAAAGAACACTGTGCTTGTGTGTGTAGTTACAGATACAGTCCCTTTTATGAGTTGCAGTCATGTTACTCACTCTAGTACTCACTCTTGAACAATGTTGACCCCCTAATGTGCACACTCCACTTGCAAGTTCAGTAGCAGATGTATTTGAGCAAGTGAGCACTGTTCTGATCTTTGGAGTTACAGAAACCAGTGCCAGTGCTTTCTTGCAGTTGCAGTTATGTCAATCTCTGTACTACACAAACTATACAAATGGTATCCTCCCAGGTGAGTGCCTTCAACTACGAGTTGACAAACAAGGGTCTTTGGAGAAGAGGACACTGGGCTGGCTGAGTGGAGTAACAGTAACATAGCCTCCTTGCCTTAGTAGTCATGTCAGTCCCTATACTACACACAGTATACAAATGTTACCCTCCCAGGTGAGTACACTTCAATTGGGAGTTGACAAACAAGGGTATTTGGAGCAGAGGACACTGGGCTGGTGAGTGGAGTGACAGTGAAGGTGGCACAAGTTGAGCAGTGAGCATGGATGGCATAACATTTTGTTGCAATTTTTAGTGTTGTGACTTACCAGACTCCACTGCCCCAGGTATTCCTGTCAAGCCCTTAGGATGCAGTATGGCCAAGACCTTCTCTTCCCAGGGATGGAGTTGTAATGGGGGAGTGGAAGTGCCACTGCCAGTCTTCTTGACCTGCAGCTGGTGCCTGGAGACTAGGGAATGGACCTTGCCCCTGAGGTTGTTCTACCTCTTCCTGATGTTCTCTCTTGTGCTCAAGGTGGTGCTTACAGCATTCACTCTGTCGACGATCCTGTTCAACATTTCCATTTTCCCACTGACAGTAGTGTGCTAGACTTGGCAATTGTGGATCTAGTGAAACAGGGATTTTTAAGACGTGGCATGACGGTGAAAAGAAAATGGTGCCTAGTATCTGTGCAGTGTGGGGAAAAGTTGCTGTGTCTTGCTGTGAAAATGCAGAGGATTGTGGTGTGTGAAAGGGTGTGTTTTATAGTGTGCTTTGCAGGTATGTCGAGTGTGGCAATGTGTGTCAGCTGAGTTGTTTTCAATCCATCCAATATGCTGTTGTGTATTACTTTGCTGGCCGCGGACTGCTGTGGTTTAGACCGCCACTGGCTGCCCGCCACTGCGACTTTGCACTTGTAATGCAGTCAGTGGTTAGTTGCATGGCAATCGGTGCTGAAGTTCAAACTGCCTGTTTCCAGGCCCCTGCACCGCTGGTGGTCTGTCTTTTTTGGCTGGCGGTCCTGCCTTTGTAACTCGTAATATGGTGGTCTGAGCGACCGCCAACATGGTGGTCTTTTTGGGACCGCCATCATGGCTGTTTGGCAGTTCAACTGCCAAACTTGTAATGAGGCCCTTAGACAACTTTTTGGAAGTTGAAAATCTCCAACAGAATGAAGCTGCAATCCATAGTCGAAGAGGGCTCAACAAGGCCAGATACTGTCACTTGGAGGTGAACTTGAACAGTATTTGTTGCTACAGAGAAGAACGTAGCAGGTACTACAATAAACTCAGGCCTACCTCTGAGGCAGCTTTGGCAGGGCAACTGACAGGCAGGTCCCAGTCATCTATCTGTTCTTCTGGTACTTTTAGGTGAAAATGATGAAATTTTTCCAAGTCCCAACTTGTAGGGTCCCGCAGGAGCAGCACTTCTAACACCACTTCTAATGGTCCAGGACCTAGGGGCACCATCTGGGGTTTAGGACGGACTCCAGCAGAGGCCAGGTGTAGGGTTTAAGGTTTCTGAAGCTTGTTTTGTCCCTGTAGCTCACACAGAAAGCCAGCCAACTAGCCCTTGGAGTCACTCTGGTAGTTCTTGGTTTAAGAAGATGGTTCACTTTCATTTCAAGCAGCAAGACAGGCCTAAAGCAGCAGGACAGTCCGCTAAAGAAAAAGGTGACTCAAGCAGCAGGGCAGTCCTCTGGTAGTAGCATGGCATTCCACTGATGAACAAGGCAAGCCTCAAGCAGCAGGGCAGTGCTCTGGAATATAGGGTAGCCGTTCTGATGTCTTCAACAGGAAGCTGTAGTTCTGGAGGTCTCATATTTATACCTCGTTCCAGCCTTTGAAGTGGGGTAACATCCTACCTACATCTGGTTCTGTTAAGTTCTTTCCTCCCCTTAACAAGACTCCAAGTACTTTGGGTTGACAAACAACTGGTGTCAGATTCCTTTGTGTGTGTGATAAAGGTAGCCCTTTGAAATGTATGTGGGACAGGGAGCAACCCCGTCCCACCCATCCTGGCAGGATGGCCCATCCTGCAACACTTAGCCATCCTTGGTCTTGCTGTCTGGGAGAAATCCACACAAGTCAACTGCGAAGCTATTCATAGTCATGTGACCCAGGGACCAGGCACCAAATGGTTAGGACAAGAAAATGCCAACTTTTTAAGAGTGGTATTTTCTGAATTGTGACTTAAAATACAACTTTACCATTAAAGAGGATTTCTAAATTACAATTCATTTGAATCCGTACTTGACTTCCACATCTGTTACGACTCTAACGTTAGCACCAGGAGTTCAATTGTTAAGAAGTGGGGAAAGTGCACAAGCATAAATGAATATCCTTTTTTTATTGGGAAAACTCATATGAGTTTATCTAATTTTGTCTTAAATGATTTCAGGAAATAAAACCCTCCTGGTGTAACCTCTTACATTGGTGTCAGAAGTGGGATTATACTTACATATATCAAGGGGACTATGGAGGAAAATATCACCTTGGAGGACATGATTAGTCAACTCTCTGAGTGTCAGAGACATTTACAATTAGTATGGGAAGAGCAGTTAAGGGAAGCCCGAACCGACAGGGAGACGTTGCAGACTGCCCTAAAGTGTCAAGCCACCATTATAGCGCACAATCAATTGGTCCATCAGACAGCGATACAAAAATTGAACGATACCATAGCCACCACCTGAGTCCATCTGAATGCACCTAGTTCAGTTTTACAGAAGTTCCATGAAGGGGAAGACCTGGATGCTTTCTTTACTAACTTCGAGAGGGTTGCAACATGGACAAACTGGCCACAGGACAGGCTATTCTGGAACAAATAGTATTTGATACTGAATATTACCGTATAGAAATTCGAATCCCAGAGCCCTTTACTATAGGGTTCAGGATCTAGGCCTGAAATGGTTGAATCCCATGGGTACTTCAAATGAAGAAGTTATACAAATAATATTATTAGAACAGTTTCTAGAAGCATTACCGGTGCAAACACGAAATTGGATCAAGCAACATCCGAACGTTACAGCAACCTCCGCCATAGAGCTTGCGTGTGCATATCATAGAGCTACCGACTTTAAAGTGTTCCCTCTTAAAGTACCAAATTTAGCAACCAAAAGCGACAACCCTGTACCAAAACCTCGTATACAGAATAACCCGGAGGGTGTACCCGGTTTGCGCTTTACAGAAAAATAACCCAATCAAACCCCACAATGTTATCACTGTGCTGGTGTGGGGTCACATTGCACGCAACTGTCCCCATAAAATACCCAAACCTGAACCTATGGAAGTTGGAGTCACTAGAGGCAGGGTTTTATGTACAGGCAGAAAAGTACCACAGCACATCAAAATAATTACAGTAAATAATACACCCATTAGGGCA
The DNA here is from genome assembly GCF_031143425.1 of Pleurodeles waltl. Taxonomy (NCBI): domain Eukaryota; kingdom Metazoa; phylum Chordata; class Amphibia; order Caudata; family Salamandridae; genus Pleurodeles; species Pleurodeles waltl. The sequence goes on along the minus strand of NC_090444.1, from coordinate 225,811,226 downwards.
CTAGTCGACTCCCGATGTAGTCTGTGCTCAAGACCAAACTAATTTCTAATGATCAATGGTGGCAGGGAAAATCAGTGGCCATATGCTGTATACATGGAGACAGTAAACAATACCCAATAGCTGAAATAAGCATAAAATGGAGAAGACGGGAAAAAAGATTGAGAGTAGGTGTAGTACCCCATCTAGTAGAAGAGTTGATCATAGGAACAGAGTATTACGACTTCCATAATTTATTAGAAAGTATAAAAGAGGACAACCTTATAGATCCTTGGTTTAAGGAAGCCCCTTTTTCCCACATCTCCATTGAAGTGGGTAAGGTGAAATCAAAATTAAGTAAACGAGAAAAAGAGAGCAAAAGAGAAAATACCAACCCTTTGTCAAAACCAACTCTCCTTTTGTTTCCCACAGAAAAGAAAGTTTTATTGATATTGATAGCCTTCAGAGTCTGTCAAAGAGAAGACCCCACGTTGAAACATGCCTGGGCCTCTGCTGTTACGGAATCAACGGGTCAGATGGGTCCTTCTTTTCTTATAAAAAACATACTGTTGTGTAGAACCCTTCACCATAAAAACTTACAAAAAACCCAATTAGTGGTACCCTCCCGTATTCAGTACAGGTACTACACCTAACGCATGGTAACGTTGGGGGAGGACATTATGGATGAGAGAAACCCGAGTAATACCTCCTACGTCATTACTATTGGCCTGGGGTATTTTCTGACATACGAACGTTCTGTGCTCATTGTCCCAAGTGTCAACTTATTTACCCAGTGTTGGTCCCAAAGGCACCACTCTGCCCTTTAACTATTATTGACATCCCTTTTTCTACAGTAGGAATGGATTTAGTAGGACCATTGACGCCCTCCTCGTGTGGATATCTATATATTTTGGTCCTCCTGGATTATGCTACTCGTTATCCTGACGCCATACCCCTCACTAGCATGACCACTAAAAGTGTGGCACATGCTATGATCAGGTTTTTTTCCAGAGTAGGATTTCCACGAGAATTACTGACAGATCAGAGTATGCATTTTATGTCCCACTTTATATCTCAATTATGTCATCGACTTGGAGTAACACATTCACACCTCCGTATATCATCCACGAACAGATGTCCTAGTAGAAAGATACAATAAAAAAATCAGAACACTCCTAAAAAATATGATATCGTACTCAGGAAGTGATTGGGACAAGAAATTACAGCTAGTTCTATATGTCATTGGAACTCATGTTCAGGTTTCAACTGGACATAGCCCTTTTGAGTTGGTTTTCGGCAGACAGCCTAGAACCCTCCTAGACATGGCAGCTGAGCAATGGGAGGAGGAGGAAGCTGAATGTAGAGATGTACTTGAATCCTTCCAGCAGTTGAAGGACAATATACAGTCCTTTTGGGAAGACGTCAGGATTCATTTAGAAGAAGCCCAAAAGAAACAAAAAAGTTACTATAATACAGGAAAAAAATTAAGAGAATTACTTAAAGGGGATGAGGTGCTTGTTCTATACTGAGCACCAAGAATAAATTGTAAGCAAAGAGGCAAGATCCCTATAAAATTCTAGAAAGAATAACCCCAGTTATTTACTGACTACAACTGTCGCAAACCCCAAAGAAAACCCAGATATATATCACATTAATCGCCTTAACAAATGGGAAGAGGGAGACATGAAAACTCCAGCTGAAGGTTCTGTCTTTCTTGTAAATAAAACAAAACTCCTCGAGATTACTTTATATCCCCAACTGGGTGAAATCCAGGGACGTATCCCCCATATAAACCCAGACTTACCAGACGAGAATAGAACCCAGGTCATTGAGGTATTAAAACAACATAGGGATCTCTTCTCAACAAGTCCAGGAAAAACCTCCTTAATCTAACATAATATCATCACTGAAGAAGGCAAAATAATCAGATTAAAGCTGTATCGTGTTCCCGAAGCCAGTAGACAGATAGTTGAGCAAGAAGTACAAAACATGTTAAGTACGGGTATAATTGAACCAACCACAAGCCCTTGGTGTTCCCCAGTTGTTTTGGTACCAAAATCAAACAGAACAATCCATTTTCGTATTGATTTCAGACAACTCAATGCCATTTTAAAATTTGATACGTATCCCATACCTAGGGTAGACAAATTAATTGAACAGTTAGGACATGCTCAAAACCTATCCATGTTAGATCTTACAAAGGGGTATTGGCAAATACCCCTAAACCCTAAGGACAAAGAGAAAACAGCTTTTTTCTCTCTGTCAGGGTTATACCAATTCACGGTATTACCTTTTGGCCTGCATGGAGCCCCTGACACCTTTCAACGTTTGATGGACAGACTACTAAGACCTCATATTGGATATGCTGCAGCCTATCTGGATGACATTGTCATCTATAGCGAAACCTGGGAACAACACCTAAACCACTTATCCAGGGTATTTCAGTCCCTGACAGAAGCCGGATTAACGGCTAATCCGGAGAAATGCAAAATAGCCAGAAACTCTATAGCTTATCTTGGGTACAACATAGAAAAGGGACATATACGACCTCAGGTAGACGAAGTCACCGCCATCAATAAGATACCACCCCCTAAAACTAAACGGGAAATATGTTCCTTTTTGGGAATGGTGGGATACTACCGCCGCTTTATCCCGCACTATTCCACCTATACAGACTAACCTATCAAGGAAAGAACAACCAAATAAAATAGGCTATTTGACAGGTTCACAAATTGACAGTTATCAAACCCTTAAAAATATCCTGGTAACAAATCCCGTCCTACATTGTCCTGATTTTAAGAAACATTTTTTGATACAAACTGATGCATCAGACTTGGGTTTGGGGGCTGTACTCTTCTCAGAATGATGAGGAAGGACTGGCACATCCCATAGTGTATATTAGTTGAAAACCTTTACAGAGAGAGAGAAACACTATCCTACCATAGAAAAGGAGTGCCTGCCTATAAAATGGACCATCAAAACTTTACATTACTATCTGTTAGGACATCCTTTTACTCTTATCACAGACCATGTCCCACTAACATGGTTAGCGCACCATAAAGACACACATCCTAGAGTGTTACGGTGGTTAATGGCACTCCAACCTTTTGTGTTTCAGATACAACATTCCCCGGGTTCCCAATTGACAACTGCCTATTATCTTTCCAGACATCCTGTAGATTCAGGGCTAAATCAGCTACTTACAGGGGGAAGCAAATGTAACAGAGTAACATCCCTTGACGAAGTGAACGCTGGATCGGGGCCGACAGGATGGTGCCCCAGGGGGACAGAAAAGAGGATCACGTGCTGATGTAAGCACGCCCGAAGAAATACCCGGAAGAGGAAACAGCCGGGAGAGAGAGAAGGGTCGGCGCGTATGAGGAGGACAGCGGGGAGGCTTGAGGAGATCACAGGAGACCCGAAAAACAGGAGATGAAGAGAACCGCATCCGGAAGTGAAGGAGACGCGGACCAAACCTGTGAGGCGGACGCCGAAGAACAGCACGAGACGCATCCGAAGCAGGACAAGGAAGCAGATGGATTTGAAGACATCAGAGACACGGGTCAGAGGTGCAAGGAGGACCCCGGAAAAGCCAGACCTGCTAGGAAGCTACAAAAACCCCAATTTCAGGACCCAGAAGCCAGCCACGTGACTGCATTCAGGGCTCTGCTTCAACATTGATAAAAAGGGGAAAAAGGAAGTGGGGAATGACAGCCCAGGAAAAAGGGGAAAACCAAAACGAAAATAAAAAGGCCTTTTAGGAAGTGAATAAAACTTATGTGAAAAGCGTGTTGGTTAGAGCACGCACATAAATGCACCGTGTATGAGCACAAAGTTCAGACAGTGTTCACCTTATTCACAATACCGTTACCTACCCTTCCACACTATAGTTAACTCTAAGTATAAGCAAATCACGAGACTAATAGACTTACCTCTCGTTGGTCTTCTTTTTTCTGTTCTCTCCTCATGTTTGACGACTGCAAGACTCATCTGAGAAATAAATCAAACAAGAAGGAGATTAATATAGAGAGTCTAAAGAAGAGAAGGAAAAAGTAACAATCAAACATATAAAGGACTTTCAGGAGGTCACTATTTAGAAGTGTGGAAAGAAAACAAACGTAAATTAATATCCTTTTTTTGGGGAGGAAACTCACATGAGTTTATCAAATTTTGTCTTAAATAATTTACTGAAATAAAACCCTCCCGGTGTTGAAAAGGATTTCCCTGGAGCAACCTCTTACAAACATGTTGTTGTTTTTCATTTTAGTGTTATACATCATTAGTTGTACATTTACTAATTAGGTTTTGTTGTTGTTGTGGTTGTATTATTGTGTTGAACAGCTTTTATTTTTATTTGTTTATTCAGAAGGGTTCAAAGATGGTTAGTAATAAAATATATGGCATGAGTTTATTTTTATGCTGTAAGTTGTTTTTTCATGTATGCACTTTTTAAAAAGTATATAATAAATTAACATTACTGTTACATATTTCCTTGTTATTTAGAAAGTACAATATTTTTTATGTCTATACTTCATTTCATCTCTTGATATTGTTGTTTTTATGATATAAATGTTAGTCAGTATTTTTATTTTTCATTGTGTGTATTGAAAATTGATGGTTTGGCTTACAACATTGACCACTTAATGCAATGGCTGAACCATTCTAGTCGGCTGCATTGACTTTGAAGGGTGGTTGATGTGAATGGTTTGTCAACAGCAGTGTTTGGGAAAATCCTTCTTGTGCTCACATTAGAGGAATTTTCCTTTGAAAAAATAATGTTGAGATGCAAGGAAACAGCTTCCATCATGTACCAAAGTTAACTATTTGGGATCAGTGTGACATGCAGTGTACTGATGTCACACTGTTTGAAAGTGAAACCTTTGGACTCCACTAGCACCAACTAGTCACATTCTGACTAATGTTCATGGGCATACTTCTACCCGGCGAGCACCAGTATGAGTAGGAGATATACCACTAGAAAATGTAGAATGGCCCCTTTTAGCGGTACCACTCCAAAGTGGATGCCTTTATAGGGATCACTGCAACACTGCAATCCACAAGCAGAGCTCCACACATGCTAAACACAAGAAAATGTGTTTGTGTGCAGTATGACTCCCCTGACCATAGGCAAATGCTCCCCATCTAAAAAACAATTTTTCAGCCTCCATGGGGAGGTATTGGTGTTTTGCCCTTTATCTGTCCTCAAAAACCTACTAGCAAAAAGGGATATTTATTTTAAAATCAAAAGGAAAGGCGGGGATGGCCCTCAAAGGCATCAGCATGACCTCACCCAATAATGGCCGATAGAGTCTTATGTCCCCTTGGGGCATATTTTGTGGATTTGCTTCCCTGGGGGGGTAGAACACTTTTAAACTTATAGAAAATCAATAGTAGTTGAGCGCCAGCCCACCCAAGCATCAGGTCAAACCCCAATCAAATAAAAAGTTCTATCAGTCTTTTTCCCTCCCCTCACCTACTGGGAATGTCCACTAGACCACCACGGATATATATTTTTTAAATGGGGCGGGTTTGAGAAGGATGTTGGGGAGTTCATGGACATTAGATAGGTGTGGAATGAGTCGGAGGCTGGAGGGGGCGGACAAAGGTTCAAAGGAGTATTTTTTGTAACAAAACTGATATTAATGCATACGTACATACATACACATGGCACTTCGTAAAGGTTTAGTGACTGGAGTAACCCTTCTACATAAATACCAATATGTATATAGAAGCAGCAATATGTACATGGTTTGATATGCACTTGTATCTTGTGGTGAAGTATGCAAAGATTTTTATTATTTTTTGTTCTAGAACTGAAATTAACTTTTACATACATATATACATTTGTATTTGGCCCCCCACTGCAGGCTCAACCCCAAACCTTTTGCCCTTGCCCTCTAATTTGTGCTGAAATTCGTTTATGTTGGTTTTAGGACTCTGTATCCTCTATCATTGCTAACCAGTGCTAAATTGCTTGTGATCACTCTCTAAAACATGATAAAATTAGCTTACACCTGATTGGCATATTTAATTTACTTATATGTCTTTAGTAAAGTGGTATACCATATACCCAGGGTCTGTAAATTAAATGTTACTAGTCGGCCTACTGCACTTATTGTGCCATCCACTTATGTAGCCCCTAAAAAAATGCAGTTTTAGGATTCCCATTTGACTTGACAATATAACCCCCTTGCCAAGCCTTAAACTCCCCTTTTATTGCATATGTCACCTCTAAGGATGCCCCCTGGTAGCAGATAGGGCAGGGTGCATTCTAAATAAAAGTTTAGACATGCACTTTCAAGTTTGACATGTCCTGGTAGAGAAAAAGTTCTAAATCAATTTTTCACTTCCGTGAGGCCTACTCATTCCATACAATAACTAACATTGGGTTGCCTTATTATATTTATTATGTTGATTGGGAACAGGTGGCAATTCATGTTTTGACTATGGAATTGTACTTTGAAATCCTTTTTAATGGTAAAGTCAGATTTTATATTACAGCATTGAAAAATGCCACTGTTAGAAAGCTGGAAGTTTCGTGCCATAGCTATTTGATGCCTGCAGCCTGTCTTAGGTGACATGGCCGGTTTGGTTGGCAATTGTACTTTGTTTATTCCACCCAGCAGCTACACAATAGAGGGATTAGGTGTGCCTGAATGGGCCATCAACTGGCAGGATGGAAAGTTGGAGTTGAGTCCAGCCTCAGTTGCAACTGAATAGGCCGTGCTCTCTCTTCACACAAAAGACTTGTAACCCACTCATTGTTCATGCAGCAACTTTGAACCAGGGCAGGGGAAGCAGTAAACTTCAAGCTTTTCAAACAAAATTCTCTAGAAATTTTTCCTACTTCAGAGAAGGCACCAGGTATACAAATAGGACCCTCAGACTCACTCATGAGTCCACTTTCTGGACCTGTGGAAAGCAGCCATAGGAGTGCCTACTTTTGAGGCCTGCTGTGTACTCCACAAGACTGTTTGCTACATCTGGAAGGGCTGCATTGCTGCCTGGAACCTGCCTTGAACCCTCAGCGGCCTGACCTACTACTTGAGTCCTGCTTTATCACTTAAAGCCAGGGCTACCAGAGTGACTCCAAGGGCTAGGTGGCTGGCCTCCTGTTCAGAGTCCCAGGGACAGAAAAGGATCCAACCATTTTGATCCTGCATGTGGACCAAGCGGGAGTGAGTCCTAACTGTCAAGGTCCACTCACCTGAATACCAGGTTCTACAGGAGCAAAGATAGCTCTACCAACCACCTTTTGACTAACCCCTAGCACACACTTTTTCTCAACAAGTGCTAATGGTTTATTCCTAAAGGGAAATGGAGTTGGGAGTGAGAGAGAAAAATGACATAGATGGCCTCAGGGCTGGTAATCTGGAAAATAAATCACATAACTTGTCAACTCGAATATTACATGATAAATATCTTAGAATAGTGGCATACAATAAACAACATGAATTAAACTTGAGGAGAGAATCGTGCGTCTTGCCGATTCGAGTGTCACAATGTAAAATGCCAAGAAATGGTAGTATGCAATGAATATCAAAGTCAAATCATCATTAAACGAATCGCGCTTCTTGCTGATTCGTAAACCACGATGTAAATGCCAAGAAATAACAGCTCACAATGAATAACAAAATCAAAGTACAATGAAACGAATTGTGCGTCTTTTGCCGATTCTTAAGCTACCATGTAAATGTCAAGAAATGGTAGCGCGCAATGAACAACAAAGTTAAAACACCATAAAAACGAATCACGCGTCTTGCCGATTCTTAAGCCACCATGCAAATGTCAAGAAATAGTAGCGTGCAATGAATAACAAGATTAAATTATCATGAAACGAATTGCGCGTCTTGCCCATTCGCAAGTCACCCTGCAAATGTCACAAACACTCAAGCGCATATTTCACAACTGCAAAGTACTCTGTCAAATCATAAAAGAATCAGGCCCAAGAACATGAGAATTCTCGATAACGGCGTCGGGAGGCCAGCCCAACCACCGTCTTACCGCACAGAACAAGGATCTCCAAATGAAGAATGAAAGTCAGATGTCTGGAAGATCAAATAGGCCACCGGGACAGGAGCTCAGGAAGTAGCTGCTGCTCTGCACCAGGACCTCTGAATAGTGAACACTTGGAGCTGGGCTGTCTCCTTTTTATAGAGTCTTGGCCCAGCCCACAACCACACCCAGGCATGTTGCAGGGAAAGTCTCTAGAAGGCCTTGGAATGGGACCCACCCTAACACACTCTGAAAGCCTGCAGTAATACATTGCAAATGAACAGCATTTTTAAGCACATTAAAAATAAGTCTTCAGGATTGAACTCTGCAATGCAAAAGGTTAAACAACAACATATCAGCACAATGCATAAATTAAGTTGTTTTGAGAGTGCTAGGTTTTTGCATTCTAGTCGCCAATAGAGCACGTACTGCCCTGGTGTTGACAGTACTCCCCTCTCCCAGATGCGCTCTAGGGCCTGGTTTGCCTGGATTAAGATGATGAAAGTGTCTCACAAGTACTGGAGCATGAACATCAGATGCGGAAACCCATGAGTTACTTTCAGGACCATAACCTTTCCATGAGATTAAGGGCCAGATGTAGCAAAGGATTGCGACTCGCAAACGGGCCGAATCGCAATTTGCGACAGTGCAAATTCGGAAATGGGATGCAAAAAGCCCATTTCCGACTCGCAAAAAGCGATGGGACCCGTTTGCCAGTCGCATCCGGTGCGACCCCATTTTGCGACCCGCAAATTGCAAGTCGCAATTTGCGAGTCGCAACCCATATGCAATTGCAACTCGCAAATTCCGACTAGTCGCAAAAAGCCCAGTTTGCATGTCCCATTTACCACTAACTCAGAGCAGGTGGTAACCATTACCAAAGTATAAAAGGGGACCCAGAAGGCATCTGGGTTACTCAAGATGGCGGAGATATACCTGATAGCAGTGAGGAGGAGAGTCTACGCAGCCCAGCAGAGGAGGAGGAAGGGCCACAGACAGGAGAAGATATATAGAACCAGGCAGACTCTTTTTCAGCAAACTGAAGAGGAGATCTATGACAAATACCGCCTTAGCAGCGCAGCCATTCTAGAATTAATAGATTTACTGAAACCACAGCTAGAACACAAGACTCTGCGTGGCTGCGCCATCCCTACGCATGTGCAAGTACTATGCGCACTGCACCTCTTGGCCTCAGGGAGCTATCAGGGGGTCATTGCCGTGGCAGGTGGGGTATCCCAAAGTGCAGTGTCAAGGTTCCTCAGGGCATTCCTAGATGCCTTAGTCACGCACATGTCTCACTTCATATACTTACCAAGGAATGAGGCAGAAATTAACAGCACCAAGCTGGACTTTTACCGCATTGCCCACTTTCCTCATGTCATAGGGTGTGTAGATGGGACACACATTCAAATATGCCCCCCTGCTAATCTGGAACACATTTTCCGCAACAGGAAGTGTACCCACTCACTCAACATACAGGTTGTTTGTGATGCCCATTATGTCATCACGGACATCGTAGCTAAGTTTCCTGGCAGTACCCATGACTCATACATTTTTAGGCATAGTGGGATACATCAACGCCTGGAACGTGGGGAATTTGGAGACGGTTACCTCCTAGGTAGAGCCACAGACACTTGAAGACATACACACAGGTCACTGTGCACGACAATCTGGACTTCCTAACCGTGTACTTTTGTGCCCAACAGGTGACAGTGCATATGCTCTCAGGCCTTGGATCATGACTCCGTTTTTAACACCCAGAACTGAATCAGAGAGGCAATACAACAGTGCGCATAAGAGGACCAGGAACCTGATCGAGCGCACCTTCGGACTGCTGAAGGCAAGATTCAGATGCCTCCACCGCAGTGGAGGCGCCCTCCAATACACCCCCATTACCGCTTTCAAAATTGTGGTCGCATGCGCCATCCTCCACAACATAGCCACCCGACGTGGGCTACCTCTCACCCCTGCAGACCCAGATCCTGATGATGAAGAGCAAGAACAACCACATCGGCATCATGCGGATAGGAGTCTAGCTAATCAAGGCAGACTGAGACGGGACCACATTGCAACGCAATATTTTGGACGGTACGTGTCAACTCCCACCATACTCACCTATTAACCATTTGTTAAGTGGAACAAAAATAACTGTTTTATTAATGTCATGAAGAAACTATATACAAGTTGAAATTGTCCATGGGCAGGAAAATGCCAACCAGTCATGTGGCACATTAACGCCATGTGCCACATTAATCTGTCCTGGCTGTTATCTATGATCTCCTGCCCCTCCTGCCAGCCTGGCTGGTCCCTGCTGCATCCATGGTGCTGTGCCTACCACTCCTCAGCACCCTACTGTCAGTGGCAGAGACACTGCTCACTGTTGAGCCCTCCTCCCAGGTGTATTTGTTAACTTCCTGGCTGTGATGTCATCATCATGTGCCAGGAAGTGTTTCCAGAGTGTTCTGGTATGCTTTCTGGAGTGTTCTGCTGCACCTGCAAGCAATTTTGAAGGTAATCGCAATTTGCGACACCCACTCGCTAATTGCGAGTTCGTTTTTTGCACACTCGCAAACAGCGACCTCGCAAACTGCGGACTCGCACACAGCGTTGCGAGTCCGGCTGCGAGTCGCAAAATCGGATCGCTTTTTTTTCTGACATTCCAATTTGCGACTCGCATTTTGCTAGTCGCATCAACTCGCAAAATGCGAGTCGCAATTTTTAGTTTTGCTACATCTGGCCCCAAGTACCATAGATTACGCCCTTGTAGTTTAGAATCTAACACTTTCTTAACTTCATATTCTTCTTCTCCCTGTACTAGAACAGGAGCTGGATGAGGGTGTACCTTTTGAACTGCCCTTTTCAATAGGGAAGTGTGGAACACTGGATGAATCCGTAAGGATCTGGGCAATTGTAGTTTATAGGTTACCGGATTGATTTGCTGAAGGACCGTGTAAGGACCTATAAATTTGGGATTAAACATGTGCTTCTTCTTGAAGTCTATGGCGGTCATTCTGACCGCGGCGGGCGGCGGTCGCCGCCCGCCATGCAGTCACCGCCGAATGACCGCCCCGCGGTCAAAAGACCGCGGCGGCCATTCCAACTTTCCCACTGGGCCGGCGGGCGACCGCCAAAAGGCCGCCCGCCGGCCCTGCAGGAAAGCCCCTGCAACGAGGAAGCCGGCTCCGAATGGAGCTGGTGGAGTTGCAGGGGTGCGACGGGTGCAGTGGCACCCGTCGCGATTTTCACTGTCTGCTAAGCAGACAGTGAAAATCTTTGTGGGGCCCTGTTAGGGGACCCCTGCACTGCCCTTGCCAGTGGCATGGGCAGTGCAGGGGGGGCCCCCGGGGGCCCCACGACACCCGTTCCCGCCAGCCTGGTTCTGGCGGTGAAAACCGCCAGAAACAGGCTGGCGGGAAGGGGGTCGGAATCCCCATGGCGGCGCTGCAAGCAGCGCCGCCATGGAGGATTCCCTGGGCCAGGGGAAAACCGGCGGGACACCGCGGTTCCCCTTTTCTGACCGCGGCTTTACCGCCGCGGTCAGAATAGCCCAGGAAGCACCGCCAGCCTGTTGGCGGTGCTTCCGCTGCCCTTCGCTCTGACCGCCAGGGTTGGAATGAGGGCCTATGTGTTTTGTGGAAAGCCACACTTTGTCACATGGTTGATATTGCGGTCCCTCACAATGTTTCTTGTCATAATGCCTTTTGTATTTTTGTTTGGCTTTTTCTAAATGCTGTTGAATCAGTTTCTGGGTTTGATGCAAATGCTGAATGGTTTCTGACACAGCTGGAGTAAGAGAACTTTCTTGAGGAATTGTGATGGGCAGGGTGTCAAGATGATAGCCAAATAAACCAAAAAAGGGTGTAACGCCAATAGAAGTGTGGAATGAGTTATTGTAAGCTAACTCAGCTAACCAGAGCATAGATGTCCAAGAATGAAATGCCTTTTCAGCGTAGGCACATAGGTATTGTTTCAAAGTCTGATTTAGTCTCTCCGTTTCACCATCTGTTTGAGGATGGTGACTAGTAGATAGCGTAGATGTCACTTGGAGTGTTTTACACCATGTCTTCCAGAAATTGGAGGCAAATTGTCACCTCCGATCGGAGAGGATAACTTTTGGCAGTCCATGATAATGAACCACTCTGTTCAGTAAAATAGTTGCCAGTTCACTACAAGTGGGCAATTTTTTACAGGCAATCAAATGTCCATATTTCGTGAGACTATCTACTACCACCAGAATTACTGAATGCTGTTGAACCACTGGCAGACCGGTAATAAAGTCTAAAGAAATGTGCTCCCATGGACGACTTGGGGTTGGAAGTGGATGTAACAACCCAATGGACCACTGCCTACTCTGAAAAAATGAAACCAAATGGTTTCATTATTTTTTTGAATTGCAACTTGTTTTCCTTTAAGGAAAACGGGCTGCAATTCAAAATAAAAAAAATGCTTTATTAAAAAAAGCAGTCACAGACATGGAGGTCTGCTGTCTCCAGCAGGCCACCATCCCTCTGAGTGCATGGACTCGCTATGGGGTCTCAATTTGCGACCCACCTCATAAATATTCATGAGGTGGGTCTTTGCGACCCCATAGCGAGTCGCATAAGGTGTCTGAGACACCTTTCTGCATGCACTTTTTGCGAGTTGCAATTTGCGAGTCGGTATGACTCGCAATTTGCAAGTCGCAAATTTTATTCTTGCTACATCTGGCCATAGGTCTTGATTCCCTTGGTGTAAATCTGATAATTCACGATCTGCTGACTGTGTTACGGTTCTACGATCAAAAACTCTCTCAAACTCAGGAACAAAATTTCTCCAGTTGTACAACAAGGGACTATTTTTACGCACAAGAGGAATTGCCCAAGTAGCTGCTTCCCCAGCCAAATATGATAACAAGAAAGCTACTTTGGACTGGGCATCGGGTAAAGTATGTGGTCTGCAGGTGAAGTGTAGTCCCGCTTGAACCAGGAAAGATTGCGCTTTCAAAGGGTCACCTGAGAAACGTTCTGGGGGAGCAAAAGGAATTGCGGAAGGAACATTTAGGGAAATGTTTGTCGGATTACTTCCAGAAGCCTGAGAAGAAGTACCTGGCCAGGACACACCTGTGGGACTTTGTTCCTTCTTCTCTACCTTATCTTGCAACTGACTGACTCTCTCAGCTAAGCTAGTTGTCAATTCTTTGGATGATACCACCTCTGCCTGGAGCTGGGTGATAGCCTTGACTAACTCGTCCAGCGTGGCCATGCTGAGAACATACACAAACCTGGAGAATAATAATTCGTGGGCTCACTATTCTGTCAGAGTCACCAGATCCTCGGGGTCTGCGCACGTTCCCAACACGTCCACCACTGAACAGCTCCAAGACTTTGATAGGTAAATCACAGAGGCTAGGAGAGTTCAAGAGGGGAAGAGGGGATTAGGAAGGGAAACAGCTGGGAAGGAGACCTGTAGTAAGAAAAAGGTTAGAACACACAATATGAAAATAATATCTCCTGAAATCAATGCTAGACTACGATTCTAAGCATAGTCATTCTGAAAACATGAACAATCTAAGAATTAATTTTAAAATGACTAAGTTTCAAGATGGCCGGATACATGTAACGGAATCAAGATGGATTAAATTAAAACTTTCTTATTCAAGTACTTTCCTTACATGAGAATCAGAAAAACATTCTGACTACATTTTAAACCAGTCATATAAATCCTTTTTTGAGAATGCATACTAGGACCATACAATATTGCATCTAGAAACTCTGAGCTTCTGTGTACTCTTAAAATGTTTCAACACAAATTGCGCATATTGTAGATTTATATGTATATATATATATATATATATAGTAAACACCATAAAAGGATTGTGCACCATGAATAACACAATATGGATTCAGGAAAATAAATCACATAACTTGTCAACTCGAATATTACATGATAAATATCTTAGAATAGTGGCATACAATAAACAACATGAATAAAACTTGAGGAGAGAATCGTGCGTCTTGCCGATTCAAGTGTCACCATTGTAAAAAGCCAAGAAATGGTAGTACGCAATGAATATCAAAGTCAAATCATCATTAAACGAATCGCTCGTCTTGCCGATTCGTAAACCACGATGTAAATGCCAAGAAATAACAGCTCACAATGAATAACAAGATCAAAGTACAATGAAACGAATCGCGTGTCTTTTGCCGATTCTTAAGCCACCATGTAAATGTCAAGAAATGGTAGCGCGCAATGAACAACAAAGTTAAAACACCATAAAAACGAATTGCGCGTCTTGCCGATTCTTATGCCACCATGCAAATGTCAAGAAATGGTAGCGTGCAATGAATAACAAGATTAAATTATCATGAAACGAATCGCGTGTCTTGCCTATTCGCAAGTCACCCTGCAAATGTCACAAACACTCAAGCGCATATTTCACACGCGCAAAGTACTCTGTCAAATCATAAAAATATTAGGCCCAAGAACATGAGAGTTCTCGATAACGGCGTCGGGAGGCCAGCCCAACCACCGTCTTACCGCCCAGAACAAATGAAGAAAGAAAGTCAGATGTCTGGAAGATCAAATAGGCCACCGGGACAGGAGCTCAGGAAGTAGCTGCTGCTCTGCACCGGGACCTCTGAATAGTGAGCACTTGGAGCTGGGCTTGCTCCTTTTTATAGAGTCCTTCTCCCAGCCCGCAACCACACCCAGGCATGTTGCAGGGAAAGTCTCTAGAAGGCCCTGGAATGGGACCACACCCTAACACACTCTGAAAGCCTGCAGCAATACATTGCAAATGAACAGCATTTGTAAGCACATTAAAAATAAGTCTTCAGGATTGAACCCTGCAATGCAAAAGGTTAAACAACAACATATCAGCACAATGCATAAATTAAGTTGTTTTGAGAGTGCTGGGTTTTTGCATTCTAGTCGCCAATAGAGCGCGTACTGCCCTGGTGTTGACAGGTTTCAAAAGGGATGTATAGAATACTGAATGTATGTGACAGTTCCCTGGTAAGTCTAACTTAATGACTACTGGATTAACTATCTTGAGTACTGTAAATGGTTCAATATATTGAGGTTAAAGTTTTCGGGGGCCTTCCAAATGTAGAATTTTTGTTGCTAGTCACATGAGATCCCCCACATAATAGGTAGGCATGGGGTGTCTATGATAGTCTGCTTGTTGTTTTATCCTCCCTTTGGAAAGTTGAAGCAGTTCCTGTGCTTTGGACAGATTTGTTGTTGAAATGTATGATGCTCGCTAACAGCCGGCATAAGATTATTTCTTAGGGGTGAAAATTTGGGAATACTTTTTGGGTGGCATTCATAGTTAGAGAAAAATGGCGACACAACAGTGGCATAATCAACACACTTTTATACGTAAATTCAGCCAAAGGCAAAGCCTGAACACCATTACTAGTGAGTGTTGTCGACACATCTCACAAGTACTGTTCCAGTGATTGATTTGTTCTCTCCGTTTATCTATCAGTCTGTGGATAGTAGGCTGATGACAAACAGTGATCTACACACAGAGACATGCAAACCCCTTGCTACAAATTGAGGTCCCTGGTCTGAAATGATCACGGATGGCAAACCATGTAGCCAAATGATATTTTTGGTGAAAATCTCCATTAAATCTTTGGAAAACAGTATCTTCTTAAGTGGGACAAAATGGGCCATTTTCAAGAATTGATCCACAACTACTATTATGGTTGTGAACCTATTTGTCAGAGGGAGATGAGTGACTAAATCCACGGTGATGGAATCCCAAGGTTCGGGAAGAATTGGTAAAGTTTGAAGAAGGTCTGCTGGTGATCAATATTGTGCTTTATTTTGTGCACACTTGGAGCAAAATTGTACAAAGATCTGCATGTTTTTGGTCAGTGTATACCACCAATACTGGCAAGCATAGAGTTCTCTTGTTTTGACCTCCCCAGGATGCCCAGATAGAGATGAGGAATGACACCAGTGTAAAATGTAATCTCTCGGGTTCTGTGTTGAAATAAATATCTGGGTCTCATGGTAGAAATAGACATTCTGAATTAAATTGGACGTGTCTTTTACCTAGTTTTTTGGATCAAAGTTCTTTGTGGCTTCCCTTACTTCTCCCAGGAAAGTTTCTGACTCACACCTACCTGTGACCTTATTACAAGGGATAATGGATATTTCTTTTGAGTTTTCTAACTGTCCAGGCACCTGATAAGAAATCTGAGCTAGAGCATCAGCTTTTGCCTCTTTAACTCCTGGGCGATATGTAAAGGCAAAATCATATTCATTAAAAAAACGGACTCATCACATTTGCCATGGAGTGAACGCTTTGGAAGATCGAAAAAGTTGAGGATTTTTATGGTCGGAATAGATTGTGATAACATGATGGATCCCTACCAATTAATTTCTCCATTCCTGGAAAGCTAGTTCAATAGCCAGTAATTCTCACTAAGCAACTGCGTAAGTTTGGGAGCAGTTTATTTTAAAAAATTGACTATTGAATGCATTTTACCTGTCTCTTCGTCTCTTTGGCAAAGAACTCCATCCACTTCCTATTGTGAGGCATCGGCTTCCACAAAATTGGGTCTGCTGAGATCCAGGTGTTGTAACACAGGAGTAATAGTAAACTGCTTTTTCAGTAGCTGAAATGCCTGGTTGGCCTCCCCAGTCCAACAAGAGGGCCCCCCTTCTTTATCAGTGTAGTAATTGGGGTGCCTGTTTCAGAAAATGTGCTATGAAACATCTATTGAAATTGGCAAATACTAACAGAGTTTGGATGTTTTTGAAAAAAGTAGGTGTTGGCCCTTTTAAAATTGGCTCTACCCTCCTAGAGTACACCTGAATCCCATTTGGAGTTATAATGAAACCTAGGTATTCCACCTGAGAAGCATGAAAGATGGAGTATGGCAAATAGGTGAAAGCCCCATGATTCCTTTAGGACTGCCTTTACATGTTTCATGTGTTCTTGTTCTGTTTGCAAGTGGGTCAGGATATCGTCAATATAGATGATAACAAAGATACCTAGGAACTTTTGTAGGACATTGCTGATGAAGAATTGGAACACTGCTGGGGCATTGCAAAGACCAAATAGTCTAACGCAATATTCAAAGAGGCCATATTTGGTTCTAAATGCCGTCTTCCATTTATTTCCTTATCGGACATCAGGCAGGTGGTGGGTGCCATGCAAGTCTAGCTTATTGTAGATGGTTGCCTTTTGCACTTGATCCAGGAGCACTGGGATTAGAGCTAATGGGTATTTTTTAATTTGTTCTTTATTGTTACCTTGTTTAAGGCCCTTGTGTATAGTTGTCATGTGGGGAAGAACCATCTCCTGACTAATCTTCTGAAACTGATATGTTTGCCACTGGATCTTATGTTTGTGCATAACAAATTCCATAGTTTGGCTGCTTGAATAGAGCTGGATGCTCCAACCATAATTACTCTTTGTAAGTAGGAATTTTGCCCTTAACACCAGCTAGCCAACAAATGCTTCATTTGGCAAAGTTCTGCCACAACTTTTACAAGCCCAGGAAACAGACATAATATACACATAATAAGTATAATGAATTAAGTACATTGTAAAGCCCTTCACCAGCACCAAATCCACAATCTTAATCCTCCCATCACACGTCTTGGTCTCTCCAGCGTAGTAAAATACATTCTCATTAAATGAAACCAAGAGTTTACTTACAACTTTAAATAATAACCATGCACAGGTAGTACACTTGTGTAGTAAAGTCTACTTGGGTCATATATCAAGAAACTCATAAATACTCAAAACTGAATAGTCTACATGCTAAAACAAGCATTGACAAAGCCAACTGGTCTGCCATTGTCTGCCAACCTTTGGCACTTCTTGTTTTTGTTCAAGAAACTTTTGGGTGTTTGTCTGTCTTAAAAAACATTGACTAAAGGCAAAATAGTTCTTTTGGTCTCAAAAAAGCACACATTGCTGTAGTACTCCCTGGGACTGAGAGAGACTACTTTTTGTGTGGGTGTGCTCATTGTGAAATAGCGGCATACTGTACATCATAGTGAAGTCAGCCAATAGCTGAAGTGGGCTGATGCATTGCCCCTTGATGCATTGCCCCTTGATGCATGCTTAAAGGGGTTGAAGGCAAATGGATGACGTGTGCCTGAAAATTCCTATGAATAACTATCGCTAATGGTAGAATGATTTTTAGGTCTGTGTTAGTCTTGGCTAACACAGACCTAAAAATCATTCTGCCATTGGCAGCCAGCATCTTGCCTTTGAGAAAGCAGGAAAGAAATCAAGAAAGAAATGAGGAAAGAATGCAAGAAAGAAAGAGAGAAAGAAAGAAAGAAAGAGAAAGGATACAAAGGCAAAGAAAGAAGGAAGAAAGGAAAGAAAGAAGGAAAGAAAGACAGAAAGAATGAAGACAATAGTGGAACAAAGAAAGCAAAAAGGAAGAAAAAAAGAAAAGATAGAAGGAAAGAAAGAAAGATTTAAGACAATAGCTGAAAAAAGGAAGAAAGTACAAAGAAAGAAAGAAAGAAGGAAAGAAAGAAAACAAGAAAGAAAAAAACATGGAAAGAAACAAAGAAGGAAGGAAATAAAAAAGTGTTAGTGCTGCAAATTAAACATGAAAAAGGCTGCTTTTCTTCCACAGCAAAGTTTAATAAAGAACCGTTGAGAAAACTGAGTTCAGAATAAATGTGTTCTGCATAATGTTCTGCTTATAAATTCACATGCATAATATTGTAGCTTTTGGTTTGTGTACTGCTTGCATGGTAAAAAGAGAATAATTTAAAACAAAACATTTTAAAATGGACGCTAACTGCTATGCTGTAAAATAGTAAAGTATACCAAAAAGTGATGGATGGAATACTTGTAATCCAGAATACGTACTTACTTGCACTGAGAGATTTGATTGGTTACCCAACCAAAAATGAAAAAGACTAACATTACGAGTCAGTGTCAAAGACCATCAGACAAATTATAGAAAATGACATTAAAACAGCTGATAACAAGACATGTTTTTCAGGTAACTGCTTCATCACTGTTAATGTTGGCACTGGAACAGAAAGACTTCACCTTGATCACTGATGTTGTTGTCGGATCTCGCATAGTCCTCTTTCTAGATAACAGTCCTGTTTTAGGTTTGGCTGCACTGCACAGTAGTCGTGAGCCTTAGTTCATCACCAGAAAAACAGTTTTCAGGAGCAGTACTGAAAGGAGGATTTTGCCTTTTCTCCCATGTCGCTCTCCCTCTCTACAAGCTTTTCATCAGCAGAAGGTGACCCTTCTGTCACCTTTTACCTTGAGTGAAGCTTATTCTCAATACAGTAGCCCTGCAGCATTTATTGTGACAAGCCAGTGGTCAAGGCTGATCTATTTATAATAAAATTGTTATGTCAAAGGCAGTAGTTTTGACTTTCCTTTTGTGGAAAATGTGTTAAAGGCAATAGATTTAAGAGAGGATAGATTTAAACGGTGTTTACACTATGCACAATACCTTTTCCAATGCATCTGCCTGTTACCATTTTCAATTGTTTGCCTTTTTCATTGCAAGCATATGTGACTCAAAGTTTGGTAGGAGTATTTGCAGCTCTTGCCTGCCAGATAGCTGTTAGATGTCTGTAGGTAAAGGCCTCTTGTGGACCATACCAAAAGCTTACAGTGTGTTTAAAGACCACTCATGGCTGACCATTGGTTGGCTTTATTGTCACTCAATTGCTTGCAACTTTTTTGATGGCTTGTCTTCTGATTGTGTTTGTCCCTCCACAGCAGCTTAGCCTATTTATGATCCTTTTGATTGGCTGATTTGTATTCTTCCACTGCTCACATTCAGGATACTACTTTTTAGGTCTGGAATTAGCATCACATGTGTGGTCTTTTGCCAGACCTTTTTTTACCTTACGTGGGGCTTAGAGCCCACCAATTCTTACCACTGGTTGTCTTCATTTTGACTCTTATTTACTTGATTTCCTAATCACCATCTTCTGTGGTCTTCTTTCCTTTCAGTATGTTTGTCTCTCCCCAGCATGCATACATGTTTTACTTGTGTCCTTCCACTGTTGCTTTTTAGGCACTACTTTTTTCTTTTTCTTTAAGTATTCTGCCAGAGTGCATCTGATCCGTTGCCCATGTGCTTGTCCCAGACCCCACTCAACTTACTGTTGTCCTTGTGATTGCCCCAGCCCCTCCTATCCACCCTCCGTTGTCTATCTGTTTGCCCTCAGCCCTTTCCGACCACCCTCCATTGTCTGTCTGCTTGCCCCATGCACATCCTGACCACCCCTGTTGTCTGTGTGGTTGCCCCATCCCACCCTTACACTCTCTCAGTTGTCCATGTGCCTGTCTCACTAACCTTCCTTGGTCAGTCTGCTTGCCCCAAGTTCTCCCACTGACGCTCCAGTGTTATTCTGCTTCACACTCTGCCCACCCTTTGTTACCTGTCTGTTTACTTCCCAGCCCACTCTTTGTTGTCATCTGATTGCCTCCACTGCAGAAACTTCATAGTTCATCTGCTTGCCCCTCCATCCATTGTTGTCTGACTTCTTTTAGCCCAACCCACCCTCTATTGTCCGTCTTCTTGCCTCGTGTGTTCTCCTTTGTACATTTGCTTGCTTCCAGCCCCTCCTTCTCTTGTCTTTGTGCTCCCCTGGCTCATCTCTCATTATCACTGATCATATCATAGCACTTTTTGTAGTTATTTTTAGCCATGCATGGCTACAAAGCATTGTCAAAGGCAATAGTGTAGGAGATACCTATTAACTTTGCCAATGCTTGTTTAAAATACCAGTTTAATAACGCTTGTGGAAGTAGATACACTGAGTCAATAAAAGCTAGGTAGCAGGTTTATGAGGCTGAGGGATGTTATCTTAAAAAGAAACTAACAGAGTCGGGGATCATTCTGGAAGAACTTGTCCCCATCTGAACTCATTCCATTTGATATAGCAGTGTTAAACTTTGCATTTGAAACAACTGAACAAAGACATAGTTAGCTTTTTCCAACATTAAACTTTAGAACTCACCAAAGAACATCAGAAACTAAAATGTCACCATTTCAATTGAAACCCTTATAATGAAATAGATGGGAACTGAGCAGTTTTCTAATGTGAATAAAAGAATGTAATGTGGGCCCTGGGGGTGGTGTCCATGGACGTCCACCCCCAGGATGCTTCAGGCGGGTGGTGCTTCCAGACCACAGATGTTCCTAGATTGGCCATTTTGGGGCATAGGCGTGGGGTGTAGCCTTTTCAAGGTAGGGAACAGCAGTTGGGGACTCAGACAAGATGCGCTGTGGTCCTGTTAAGTAGGATTTACAAGAGATCATATGCGTTGTGGTTTTTTCCATAGTGACTATGGCGGACGAAGGGGGAGCTATCCGGTAGGATCTCCAGGTGCTGATGCAGGCTGGGCGGGAAGATTTAATTTGCCCAGGAGTTTTATTCTAGGCATGGGTGGGCCTTACTAGGCCCATGCATGGTTCAGCCAGCGGTGTATTAGCAGTGGTACTGGCATACTCCCCGCCAAAGGCAAAGTAGGGTGGGAGTAAAAGAGATGCAGAGGCATTCTGGAGACTCTGTCGTAGTTGGACTCTTGTTCTAGGCATGCCTATTGGTTTAGGGATGACAGTACTTTTGCTTGTAGGTGGTTAGGCCAATCATACAACAAGTCACAACTGTCGGCCCAACCCTCCCGGCTCACAAGCAGTACCTCACCAAAAACCCAATTAGTAAAAGGTGATTTGTGGCAGCCTTTACGCATGAACTCAAGAGTGCAACATCTCAGGGCAGTCGTGGTTAAATGGAGATTATCTTTTTCCTCACATGAGCAACAAGTCTCTGTCACACACAGGCAATGAAGGAAATGCAGTAAAGTTTTCAATAGGTTTTATTAACAAGACTGCAATCTACTGTAAAATGTATGGGCTGCAATGATTAGGATAATGAACAATGCAAGAAACAGAATTGTAAAAGCGAGAGTCATGAATATAAAGATTCCCCCGAGATTGCAATAACATGAGATGTGAAATAGGTCCTAATGCCCTAGCATGATAAACCTAATCTCTAACCTAAAGAGAGCTAGCTGTGTTAAACCTAATCTGCCAGTACCATGTCCATGAGAAGAGCCCCCCGCCCCCATTACCTTGCAATAATGTCTCTAGATCAGACTTCGTGGGGACACGAAGGCTGGGTCTGCATCAAGGCGACGTGTAGCACTGGGAAGCGTTGATGGCATCTGGTAGGAATCCCTCTGATAAACTTGTCTGCATGAGATGTATTTTTACAGATCTTGTAGGACCCCTGACACAGGTATGTTCCCAAACAACAGATAAGAAGGCATGCTTAGGGCGGCAATTACAAAAATGATTCCCTCCAAAGTAAATATGTTCCTGTCACAAGTAAGTGGGAAAGAACATGATGTGAATACTTACGTATATCTTTGCCGCTGATCGTGACTCCTCCGCAGAGTGACACTGATAACGTGAAATCAAAACATCTTCCTAACTTCCAACGTCCTAACATAGCAGCCACCTTGGAAGAAATAATTAAATAAATGCTCTAAAACAGAGCAGGCTAAGTATGTTAGAAGTCACTAGGTGACGGGGCACAGGCCTGCAAGTCAGAAGGCTAAGCTATCTCCTGATTCCCAATAAAACCAAATAGGATCTACTACGCCCTACCTATTGCCGGAACAAGTATGACGCCATAATAATGATGTCAGAGAAGGTAAATGAACCCAGGATAAAATGCTCTGGACTAAAACAGGCTAAAATCATATTAAAATATATCTATAATCCAATTAAAAACTTGTTAAAAATAGCTAAAACATACGAAGAGAAATAGGTCCTCATTATGACACTGGTGGTAAATCCCGCTTACCGCCACGCTGACGGCATCCAACTTACCGCTGCTGTGGTGGATATGTGTTTACCATATTATGACACAAACACACACCAATCCGGCAGAATTCAGCCACATACACAAATCCGCCAGACCAAAGGTCAATGCAAAAGTGGCGGTCCAAAAAACCCATACCGCTAAGCCAACAAAACAACGCCCATCACATTATGACGCAGGAATCACCACAGCGGACATTCAGCGGTGGTAAACCATTGGCGGTACATACCACTGTGCTCAGAATGGACACCCACATACCAAACAACACCACACTGGCCAATATGAAAACACACACCTGACAATCATACACACACCACACACATTCACCCACTGTAGGAGGCTGGCCTGGCTTATAGTGGGCACCTGATGGTACTTACACCTTGTTCCAGATCCAGTTATCCCTTATTAGTAGATTAGTAGTGTTCTAGCAGCTTACGCTGATAGGGGTAGCTATACCAGAGCAGCTTAGGCTGAACTAGGAGACATGCAAAGCTCCTGCTATACCACTTATATCAGATAGCACTATATCATAAGAAAACACAATACGCAGAGTTCCTAAAAATAAAGGTACTTTATTTTAGTGACAATACGCCAATAGTATCTCAGAGGATATACTCCCTTAGGAGGTAAGTAAAATACACAAAATATACACACAAACCAAAATCAGGTAAGTAAACAGTTAGAAAAGTAGTGCAAACACTGTAGAACACAATAGAATGCAATAGGAGACAATAGACCTAGGGGCAACACAAACCATATACTCCAAAAGTGGAATGCGAACCACGAATGGACCCCAGGCCTAGTGTAGTGTGTAGAGGGTTGCTGGGAGTGTAAGAAAACACTAAGGGTGTCCAAGATACCCCACCCAAGACCCTGAAAAGTAGGAGTAAAGTTACCCTACTACCCCAGAAAGACAGTAAAGTCGAGATAGGGGATTCTGCAAAGACAACAACTGACTGCGAAGCACTAAAGACGGATTCCTGGACCTGAGGACCTGCAAAGGAAGGGCACCAAGTCCAAGAGTCACGCAAGCGTCCGGGGGGGCAGGAGCCCACTAAACCCCAGATGAAGGTTCAAAAGGGCTGCCTCTGGGTGGAAGAAGCCAAAGATTCAGCAACAACGGAAGGTGCCAGGAACTTCTCCTTTGGTCAGAAGATGTCCCACGGTGTGCTGGAGGATGCAGAGTTGTTTCCACGCAGGAAGAACACAAACAAGCCTTGTTAGCTGCAAGAGTCGCGGTTAAGGATTTTGGGAGCTGCCAGGGCCCAGGAAGGACCAGGAAGTCGCCCCTTGAAGGAGGAGACAGAGGGGGCGCTCAGCAATACAGAGAGCCCATGCAGAAGCAGGCAGCACCCGCAGAAGCACCTGAACAGGTGTTCAGAAGATATGAGCATGGCAGTCGTCTCAGCACAACAAAAGAGGGTCTCACAAAGTCGGAGTCCAACTCAGCGAGTTGGGCAATGCAGGACAGAGTGCTGGGGACCTGGGCTGTGCACGAAGGAAGTCTTGCAAAAGTGCACAGAAGCCCTAGCAGCTGCAGTTCACGCAGTACACAGGATTATTGTCTGGCGTGGGGAGGCAAGGACTTACCTCCACCAAATTTGGACTGTCAGGGATACTTGGATCTGGCTCCTGTGTTCCAGGGACCATGCTTTTCAAGATGAGAGGGGACCCAGAGGACCAGTGATGCAGACGTTTGGTGCCTGCGTTGGCAGGGGGAAGATTCTGTCAACCCACAGGAGATTTCTTCTTGGCTTCCAGTGCAAGGTGAAGGCAGACATCCCTCAGAGCATGCACCACCAGGAAACAGTCTAGAAAGCAAGCAGGATGAGGTGCTACAATGTTGCTGATAGTCTTTGTGCTACCTTGTTGCGGTTTTGCAGGCATCCTGGAGCAGTCAGTGGTCAATCCTTGGCAGAAGTCAAAGAGAGAAGTGTAGAGGAACTCTGGTGAGCTCTTGCATTCGTTATCTGAAGAGAAACCACAGGAGAGACCCTAGATAGCCCTCAGAGGAGGATTGGCTACCTATCCAGGTAAGAGCCTATCAGGAGGGGTCTCTGACGTCACCTGCTGGCACTGGCCACTCAGAGGTCTCCATTGTGCCCTCACACCTCTGCATTCAAGATGGCAGAGGTCTGGGAAACACTGGAGGAGCTCTGGGCACCTCCCTTTGGGAGGTTCTGGTCAGGGGAGTGGTCACTCCCATTTCCTTTGTCCAGTTTAGCGCCAGAGCAGGGCTGGGGGATCCCTGAACCGGTGTAGACTGGCTTATGCAAGGAGGGCACCATCTGTGCCCTGCAAAGCATTTCCAGAGGCCAGGAGAGGCTACTCCTCTCAGGCCCTTAACACCCTCTCTCAGAGGAAATCCTTTGTTCTACCTTCCTGGGACTGGGCTGCCCAGGCCCCAGGGGGATGGAAACCTGTCTCAGGGTTGGCAGCAGCAGTAGCTGCAGAGAAAACCCCAGAGAGTTAGTTTGGCAGTACCCGGGCACTATTCTGGAGCCCCGGGGATGTATGGAATTGTCACCCCAATACCAGAATGGTATTGGGGTGACAATTCCATGATCCTAGACATGTTAAATGGCCATGTTCGGAGTTACCATTGTGACGCTACATATAGGTATTGACCTATATGCAGTTCACACGTGTAATGGTGTCCCCGCACTCACAAAGTCTGGGGAATTTGCCCTTAACAATGTGGGGGCACCATGGCTAGTGCCAGGGTGCCCTCACACTAAGTAACTTTGCACCTAACCTTCACTAAGTGAAGGTTAGACCTATAGGTGACTTATAAATTACTTAAGTGCAGTGTAAAATGGCTGTGAAATAACGTGGATGTTATTTCGCTCAGGCTGCAGTGGCAGTCTATTGTAAGAATTGTCTGAGCTCACTATATGTGGCAAAAGAAATGCTGCAGCCCATAGGGATCTCCTGGAACCCCAATACACTGGGTACCTAGGTACCATATACTAGGGATTTATGAGGGTGTTCCAGTGTGCCAATGAGAATAGGTAAAATTAGTCACTAGCCTGCAGTGAAAATTTTGAAAGCAGAGAGAGCATAAACACTGAGGTTCTGGTTAGCAGAGTCTCAGTGATACAGTTAGGCACTACACAGGGAACACATACAGGGCACACTTTATGAGCCCTGGGGTCCTGGCTAACAGGATCCCAGTGACACAGGCAAAAATAACATACATACAGGTAAAAAATGGGGGTAACATGCCAGGCAAGATGGTACTTTCCTATACCCACGGCACTACAAAACACAGACCCACAATACCCACAACCTTTTACAAACAACAATTACTGCCAGGAGACTGAGAAGAAGATCACAGAGACAACTACACACACATCACATACACCAATACACCCCTCACGCACTTCACATCACACACCTTACCACATTACCCAACACACCCTCACCAACACACATCACACAACACCCATGGCACCGTAAAGGCACCCCCGTTTCACTGAGGAGGAGCTAAGGATCATGGTGGAGGAAATTGTCAGGGTAGAGCAACAGCTCTTTGGAGCATAGGTACAGCAAATATCCATTGCAAGGAAGATGGAGCTATGGTGGAAAATCGTGTTCCGGGTCAACGCCGTGGAACAGCACCCAAGAACAAGGGACATCAGGAAGAGGTGCAACGACCTACGGGGGAAGATACGTTCCATAACAGCAAGGCACCAGCTCACTGTACAGGTGACTGGCGGTGGACCCCCACCTCCTCCCCCACAGCTCACAGCATGGGAGGAGCAGGTACTAGCAATACTGCATCCTGAGGTACTCACTGGAGTTGCCGGAGGACTGGACACTGGTAAGCAACATTTCCTACCTATCACCCCCTCCTACTTGCATGCCTTCACACCCCCTCACCCTCACTCCCATCACTCCACACCATCCAACACACTGCACCTACATATATGCCCTGCATGCAATACCAATGCATGGACAGCCCTCCCAGGCCTGCATGGACACCCATCACTAAAGCATGCACAGCATAGGGGAACTAACAAACCTACAATACATCACCATACACAAGCAAAAGCTGGCAGGGCAACACCAACCATAGAGGGAAAGCTATGGAAGTACAAATGTCAGACACTTGAAGCATAATACATCATTCACATCCCCAAAGGTACCCCAGCCAATGTCAGTGGAGAGGAGGTGCCACCACTATCCAGTCCCCCAACAGAAGAGGCCTCCAGTGATGACAGTAACTCTAGACTTTAGGATCTGGAGGACCTACCTAGCCCATCAGGGACCACTGGACAGCCGGTCCCCCAAGCCCACTCACAGACCACTGCAGAGCCTCTCTCATCAGGAACCAACACCACAACACCCACCCAGCATCCTCACACCTCTGCACTCAGGACACGTCAATCAGCATTGTGCCCACCTGTACAGGGACCCCAGGCTACACCTCGCCCACAAGACAATCAGGGACCTGGGGCCAGTGGCACTGGGCACACTGTTCAGGGGACAGAGGCACGGGCCAACAGGGATACTGGGAGGACTGCTGTGTGCCGGGGGGAGGACAGGAGCAGGGAACCGACTCTCCAGGAGGCACTCTCCAAAATCCTGGGAGCCTACCAACATTCCCAGGACACAATGGGCCAGATCCTTGACAATGTGCAGGAGAACAGGCAGCTGCAGGAGGGACAGTATTAGGGGATCAGGGAGGACTTGCAGGCCATTAACTCCACCCTGATCTCCATAGCAGGGGTGCTGGCAGATATGGCCAACATCATGAGGGAGGCAACAGCACACCAGCAGGCCCCTACCACCAGCCAGTCAACTGAACAGACCTCGACTCTCACTGCTGCTAGTGGCCAGGAGGCCCCGCCACAGGACCCACAGGCTACCAGCATCCCTCCCCCTGTAGAAGGTGATCCACCCTGCAAACGTTCCCTGTGACCTAGACGGAAGCTAGAGACAATTGCCAAGACCACCGCCAGGAAATAAGACTCTCCTGATTGTCCCCCTTGTGTCCCACTCTGTCACCTTGTCCACCTTCAACTGCCATTGCTCCCCTTCGTTTGTCCCCTTGGACACTGCATCTGTGCTACAAACAGACTGGAACAATACCCTGGACTTTCATCCATCGCCAACCCATTCCATTGCACTTTACCCTCAATTTCTTAGCACTACAATAAACACCCGTGGACAAAACTCGACTATGAGTAATTCATGTATTGGAATTTTGTATTGATTGAAACAGCTACATCCATTGCAAATTAATTGTACATAGTGAGAGCATCGAATGAATGAACTGTTTCTGGCTGTTGTGATCACATCGTGACTCTGTTGTCATATCACCAACATCTGTAAAATGACAATCCATAGGTGACAGTAAGTAGAGGATACAAGTGGGTAATGCCAGCATGCCAATGTCACACAGAATACAACAATAGTCATAGAAATGTGCAGTTGCACCATCTCACCTGTGTGTCATTGGAAGTACTAATGGATAACTGTGGTTCTGTTGTCCATATCCTCATCCTCTGCATCCTCATCCTCACTGTCCTTAGGGTCTACAGCTGCCATAGGGGCATCTCCAGTTTCTCCCTCCTCCAGAAAAAGTACATGCCGTCTGAGGGCCTGGTTGTGAAAAATGCGGCATTCCACTACTGTCTGGCAGACCTTTTCCGGTGATTAGCACAGGGATCCACCTGTCAGATGGAGGCACCTGAACCTGGCCTTCAGAAGGCCGAGGGTCCTCTCAATCATCCTTCAGGTTCGCCCATGTGCCTCATTAAACATTCTTCAGCCCTTGTCCTGACATTCCTCACAGGCGTCAGCAGCCACGATAGGTTTGGGTAGCCAGAGTCACCTATAAGTACTGAGGGACAACATTTAGCCACACACTATCCTATTTGGTTAACAGCAGAGGCATACACCAACATACACTGTCTGGGCACCGAGGCTCACCTATAAGCCATACCCTGTGCCTTCATTGTTGTGCCATCACATTAGGGATGCTGCTATTCCTCAGGACAAAGGCATCATGCACCGACCCTGGATATTTAGCATTGACGTGGGAGATGTACTGGTCCGCCAGGCACACCATCTGCACATTCATGGAGTGGAAACTCTTAAGATTCCTGTACACCTGTTCATTCTGCCGAGGGGGAGGGGAAGCAATGTGTGTAATGTCAATTGCTCCAACTAAACTGGAGATATGTCCCATTGCTTAAAATCCGGCCTTCACAGTGGCCAAACCTTCCACCTGGGGGAAAGCAATGTAGCTGCACAAGTGTTTTACCAGGACGGACAAGACTCTTGCCAGTACGATTGAGAACATTGGCTGTGACATTCCTGCTGCCAAGCCCACTATCACTTGAAAAGAACAGGTTGCCAGGAAATGGAGCAGCGATAGAACCTGCACAATAGGGGGATCCCAGTGGGATGACGGATAGCTGAGATCAGGTCAGGCTCCAACCGTGCACACAGCTCTCTGATTGTGGCCCTGTCCAGTCTATAGGTGAGGATAATATGCCTGTCCTCCAGTGTAGCTAAGTCCACCAGGGGTGTGTACACGGGGGTATGTCTCCATCGCCTATTCATCCACAGCGGTAGGTATTTAAGGGACACAAGAGTGAGTAGGCTGTCACAATTTGTACAACTATACCACAACAGGAAGGGTGTTGAAGGCACACTGCCTCACATCCCATCACAGTTCGCCCCTTTGCATCCTAGTAAATGCAGTTCACAGTTAGCGCTTACTTGAAAATTATCTGTAGTTTTTCACCAGAGTTGGTGCAGACATTGCTGTGTATCTCTAGACACATGTTTCTGGGTTTAGCCCTTCATCAGTAGAGAGTAGAGAACAAAGAAAGTTCATCTGGGGTTGCTGGAAATGCTGCCAAAATCCTCTCAGGTCAAGTACCACTCACAGGCACGCAGGTGCATCTCCAAAGCTCGCCAGCTCACTGGCTCAAGGGAGCCTTTTAAACAGGAAGGGGGTTGGGAGCACACTCCCTCACATCCCAGCACAGTTTGCCCCTTTGCATCCTGGTAAATGCAGTTCACAGTTAGCGCTTACTTGAAAATTATCTGCAGTTTTTCACCAGAGTTGGTGCAGACATTGTTGTATATCTCTAGACACGTGTTTCTGGGACGTTGTACGCCGTGGCGGTAGGGAGTTGTGCACCGCCGTGCAATTCCTCATTGGATAATATTGGGCCCTATGAAGTACAGTGACCAATATGGATCTACGCTGGCGGTGACGGTATATACCCGTGCGGACGTGACCGCCATTTTCTATCTCAATCCTCACTTGTTTCCTGACCTTCCACAGGAGAAGACCTACACTGCATGTGCTGCTGTGACCTGTGTCTGGAACCTACCATGGCCCGTGTGACCGGGGAAAGGGCCCCAGCCTTCCCTTCTGAGGAGTTGGAGCGACTGGTGGATGGGGTCCTGTACCAGTACGGACTGCTGTGTGGGCCTCCAGACCAACAGGTGAGTACACTGTGGGCACGATGCACGTGGCATGAATGCATGGAGATGTGTGTGAAGGGCTCATGGAAAGATGGGTGGAGGATGTGGGGATTGTCTGTTGGCGGTATAAATGTTGTGAACTGGCCTATGTGCGTGCCAATGGTGATGGGATCGGGTATGGTGGGCCATGTGTGTGACAGGCTGTACTGTTTGTTTAATAGAGTTCTCCTGTGTGTATTACCTCTGCAGGTCAGCGCCCATCAAAAGAAGGGATTATGGTGTGCCGTCGCAATCAATGTGTGGACCCTGGGTGTCTATGGAAGGCAGAGCACCCACTGTCAGAAATGGTGGGAGGACCTGAGACGCTGGGCACAGAAGTTTGCGGAGGCCCAGCTGTGGATGGCCTCCCAACGAGGAAGGGATGTCCGTCAGACCCTGACACCCTTGATGGCCTACATACTGGCAGTGGCTTACCCTGAGCTGGATGGGCTCTTGTGGGAATCACAGCAGCCACAAGGAGGTGAGTACAGTGGATATACAACTTATGGCTGGTGGGGTGGTATCCGGGTGGTGGTTGTGTGTTAGTGGGTCCCCTTAAGGCCAGGCCAGACATAGCAGCATAGGTGCTCTGAAGGGTAATGGTTTCATGGCAAATACAAGTAACTTAGCTTGGTAGTGTTCACTTCTAGGCATGGCTGGTGGGGCCCATGTGTGCTGCAATTGGCGGTGTGTGCTCATCCTCATACCTTGGTGACTAGCCATTTCACTGATAGTACAATGCACAGTGCGTAGGCCTGTTCCCTGTGTGTGAGTGTGCTGTGTACGCCAACGGTGGTGTTGGTGCAGTCATTGACCCAGTGTATCCTTTGTCTCTCTCCCCCCTTTCTTGTTTTGTCATCCTGTCCTTGTGTGCATTAGCATCATCTGGCGGAGGAGCAGGGGCACTGGCGACAGAGGGAGCTGCAACCAGAGGACCCTGGAGGCAGAGTCCACAGACGCAGAGGGAACAAGTGGGACATAGGGCGAGGGGAACACCACGGCGGAGACTGGAGAGGGCAACACAGACTCTGATACCTCCTTCGATGTGAGCTCCCTGGGGGTGACGGACACATCCATGACCACCCCAGCTGTAGGTACAGCCACCACCCCTGTACCAGCACCACACTTCCAGTAGCCCCTCAGCGAGTTGCCCGTGCCCGCTCACCCAGGAGGGTGGGCATCTTCTTCGCCCCAGGCACCTCAGGCCCTGCCCCAGTGAGCCCTGCTGCCCTGAGTGAGGAGGATATTGACTTCCTGAGATCCATCTCTGTAGAGATGTCAACCATTGTGAATGCTATCCAGGGGCTGACATCCCAGATGCAGCAATGCAATGCATTTCTGGAGGGCATTCATGGTGGTTTGGCAGCCCAACGGAGACAGATTCAGGCTCTGGCCTCCTCTCTGATGACAGCCATTGTCCCTATTTCAACCATCCCCGTTCCAACTACCACTTCCCAGTCCCATTCTCCTCAACCCCAACCCATCCCAAGCACACAGACAGACAAGCTTGCACACAAGGCAACACACAAGAGTGGCACAGGCAAACACAAGCACCACACTTCATCCCACCAGCACTCACACAAACAACATACCGTTGCAGACACAACAACATCCACGGCCTCCACTGTCTCCCCCTCCTTCTCCACCTCCGCCTCCCTCTCAGTCACATCCACACTCACACCTGCATGCACTACATCTTCTATCAGCATCACCACACCAAACAGGACACACACCACACTGTCAGAGACCTCCACAACATCCAGGCACACGTCCCCTGTGTCCTCTCCCACCGTGTCTGCCCCCCCTCTGAAAGGACACAAACACAAGCACTCAGACAACCAACAGCCATCCACCTCACATCAGCATACAGCCCATGCACCTGAACCCAAATCCAGCATACATACACCTCCAACATCCACTCCCTCATCCTCCACTCTCATTACTCCTCCCTCCTCCCACCCCAACATCCCTAAAAAGCTTTTCCTTGTCCAACTTGACCTCTTCTCTACCCCTCCCCCCATCCTGCATGTATGACCAGGGTACCAAGGACACAGTGCAGCACCTCAGCCAAACAGTCCACGGGGACAGTTGTAGCACCACCTACTCGTGGTGGTAAGCATACCAGACCTACGACACTGAAGGAGAAGGGGCCAGCACCACCGGGGATGAAAGGGAAGGGTCCAGCACCAGCTGTGAGGAAGGGGAAGGGGTCTACACCAGTTGTGAAGAAGGAGAAGGGGCCTACACCAGTTGTGAAGAAAGGGGAGGGGCCTGCACCAGCTGTAAAGAAGGGGAAGGAGCATGCACCAGCTGTGAGGAAGGGGCCTGCACCAGCTGTGAGGAAGGGGAAGGAGCCTGCACCAGCTATGAAGAAGGGGAAGGAGCCTGCACCACCAGGCAGAGAGGGGAAGTGCCCATCCACCACTGCCAGGAAGGGTAAGGGATCCCCGACCCATGAACAAGAGGCACTCTATGCCAGCAGAAGCTGTCAGGCTGACACTGCCACCACCACCAGCTGTCAGGGGGCCCCCTCCACCAGCTATGGATGTGTAGCCATCAGTGAGTGCAGGGGCTGCCCAGGAGTCTCCTCCAACAACCACCACCATGCAGCCATCAATAAGTGCAGGGGCTGCCCAGGAGCATCCTCCAACCACCACCACAGTGCAGCCATCACCGCCGGTGGATGCCATGTAGTCCACCCTCCAGTGGCTACTGTGCGGGCTGCCCCCTCCAGAACCAGTGGGAAAAACACCCAGTACATAGACTGTGGACTTCCACTCCCCAGGACAAAGCACTTGGCATGTTGCCCCCTCCAGAACCAGTGGGAAAGACCCCCACCTGAGACTGTGCCCTTGCACTCCCCAGGACAAAGCACTTGGCATGTTGCCCCCTCCAGAACCAGTGGGAAAGACACTCACCTGAGAGACTGTGGCCTTGCACTCCCCAGGACAAAGCACTTGGCATGTTGCCCCCTACAGAACCAGTGGGAAAGACACCCACTCCAGGGACTGTACCCTTCCACTCCCCAGGACAGAGCAATGGGCATGTTGCCCCTTCCAGAACCAGTGGGAAAGACACCCACTCCAGAGACTGTGGGGTTGCACTCCACAGGACAAATCACTGAGCATGTTGCCCCCTCCAGAACCAGTGGGAAAGACACCCACTGCAGAGACTGTGGCCTTGTACTCTCCAGGACAAAGCACTTGGCATGTTGCCCCCTCCAGAACAAGTGGGAAAGACACCCACTCCAGAGTCTGTGGCCTTGCACTCCCAAGGACAAAGCACTTGGCATGTTGCCCCCTCCAAAACCAGTGGGAAAGACACCCACTCCAGAGATTGTGGCCTTGCCCTCCCCAGGACAAAGAACTGGGAATGTTGCCCCCTTCAGAACCAGTGGGAAAGACACCCACCTGAGAGACTGAGGCCTTGCAGTCCCCAGGACAAAGCAACGGGCATGTTCCCCCCTCCAGAACCAGTGGGCTTGTTCCCGCATTCAGCTGAGGTGCCTTCCCCTGCCCCTGAGGTGACTACCTATTTGAAAACTGATGCCCCTGTAGTGTTTTATCCGTATGTGGTCTCGATTCGAGTCATGCCTCAGACTGTGCCCTGTGGCCTTGTGAGCCCTTTGAGCATTGGACTGGGCAGTGTCCCTTTGTGTACATGTGTACATATCTGTTTCATTGCCAAATCAAATTATTAATTTTGATGTTGATCTGATTACAATCACGTTAGTCAATTCCTGTTGTCCTTGCATTACTCTGCTGTTTTTCGGGGGCAAATTGTTTTTCTTGTGCAGCTGGTTGTGTGTATGGTGTGTGTGTGTCTGGTGTGTGTTGTTCGTGTATGTCACTCTCATTTTCCTCCCACCCTCCCTTGTGTGCTGGGCGGCTGTACTCACCATTGTTGTCTTCTTCGGCGTTGGTGTTCCAGGTGGAGCATAACATAGAAGATAATTGGGAAAACTTGCACTTTGGGTTCCATGGCGGCGTGGTTCTTCCCTGTGTCTCCAATGGTGAGTCCTTTCACTTCTGAGTTCTGTTTCCGCCAGGCTTTTGTTGGTGTTGGTACCGCCCCGGAAAAGGGGGCGGAATGCAGTGTCATGAGACGGCGGGCGGATCTTTGTCTTCCGCCTGGCTGTTGGTGATTATCGCCATGGTGGCTGTTGTTTCCACCGTGGCAGTTGGTGTGGTACATTGGCTGTCTATGGGAGTTATCACCGCCATGGTCATAATTTGGAAGTACTTACCACCAGCCTATTGGCAGTATTACCGCCACTTTATCACCCACCACCAGGGTCGTTATGAGGGCCATAATGCCGACCATGACAAGCAGAGGAGGTCAAAGTTAAAGGAAATGTTGGCAAAACTTTGAGACTTTAGAATAAGACAATGGTCAAATTCATTTAACAGTAGTCATGATCTTGAAAAATGTCTTTGAAGCCATCAAAAGGAAGGGCATCCAGGAAAGAGACCACATTGTCAGATGTCAGATCGGTGACAGAATTGGCAGATGGATCCATGAAGCAGTAGTGCGCAGCAGCCTCAGCTGTACGATCATCCGTGAGGGCAGCACCATCCAAATTGACAAAAGGAGCCAGATAGTCCATCAAGGGCAGCTCAGAAGTGGTCTCGCAACTCAGTCTCATGTGGCATGACCATGAATGAACCCTCACCTGGAACATCAGCTGTTCTTGGTCCACAGGAGTCACTGGCAAGTCAGCAAGGCACACCGAAGGTAGATGTTCAAAGAGGCACCAGGTGCAATGAAAGACTGGTTCCACACACCATAAGACTGGTCGGAATGACAGTGACCAATCCTGCTCCAATTCTTCCAGCAACAGATCATCAAAGAACTGCACCATGCGATCACAGCACCGCTGGGCTGGTGGTAGTAGCTCCATCACTCCGCTTAGCTGGGAAGGCGCAGCCACTGCGTATCGGAAACAGCAGCAGCAGTATCCTGCCGATCTATGCCAAAGTCACAGGAAAACCACCAAACACACTGGAAAAAAGTGAATGGATGGCTGAAGACAGTCTGGAAGATGGACCCGACAGCCTTAAAGAAGTGCACAATCGCTATAGTGCTTGAAGCATTGAATATTCTGGATACCAGCTCTCCAAAGTGGTTGGGGAAGTTGGTATTTAATAGGGATTACATCTCTGCTGATGATCTTGCTATCTGGAGGGCATACATCTCTCTAGCCGATGTCAATACAACTTGTTTCTGGAACAGTAGCACCTATAGCCTGCTCAGCTTCTCCTAATTTACATTAGTAGTATCAATGTGAGGCCACATTTCTGCTACTCTTATCTCTTGTGTGGGGGGAAAAAAACATGTCTGCAACAAGTGACAATCTTAGAGACTGAAATTGCGTAGGCAATTCCTGGTCTCATATCGCTACAGCTTTGTTTGTTCAGGACCATACACCTGCCATTTGAAATTATATGAAATGCTGGATGAATCAAAGGGACAGGAGTACCCTTCAGAAAACAGGCCAAGATCGCGACCCCCGCAGTGCAAAGGCCATGAAGGGACACCTGTTTGCAAATCATTGAAAGACTAATAGTAGTCTCACATTCGCTTCTGCTGAAAAATATCTCTATTTTACCATTCAGATGTTTATATTCAAAGAGCATCTCCCACTCTCTTTAATATAGTTATCGCCTAGCTACTCATATCTGCCCACGGCAAGATGTTTCAAGCATTTCGAAAAACGAAAGGTGGAAATGGGCAGATTTATAATGCTATGTACGAGACATACTGAAGATGGACTTTCTGCAACTTTGAAAGGCAACTTTTCTAACTTTTCAATATGAAGCATGGTGAAACTCGCTTCCCTTTTAGCCATTGTCTCTTGTTCCCTGGATAAATTAAAAGCAGCAAACAGGTCACTACTTTTAGTGTATTTCCATGGAACGCGGCCATTTTTCGGAATCTGTAGTGTCCAACCTAACTGCATGATGGAACCCAGTTGACGTTGTCCATGGTGTAAAAAGGACATGTCATTCTGAATTATGTCTATCGCTGATGACACTATATTATTCAGGGAGTATATCCTGCTGAACAGAGTGTTCATGCTGTTATTGACAACAGCTAAAGCCTTTTCCAACTTTTTTTAACAATCTACCTTAAACACCCAGCTGATTCCATTTGAGAAAGCTTCCAGATTTCATTGTACGTGGCCTAGATTAATCTTTTAGAGCAAGGCTTTCTGGGACCTAACAAGAAATCTTGTAAGTTTATGTCCTCAGATAGCGTATTAAGATGTTCTTTAACTGCTGCTAAGGTGTTAGTCTGTAACTATTGTTGGCACAGTTTACCCACACTGTATGTATTAACTAGTGTTGACCCGAGACAAAGCAAGGAACAGGACGGCTAATCTTGAAACCCCCGTACGAATTAACAAAACGCACCTGACACCCATTTGTGTCTTTTGGCAACAATAACTACCCTCCAGGACTAGAAAGTGAAGAATTGTAGGTATCAGCCTGAATCTTTGCATCAAATTCTTCCTCGGCGATGTTCAGGAATCACTGCCAATTAGTGAAATTTGCCAGTGTGGGGATACTGGGTTCATTAATTTCCTTTATTTTTGCTAACCCCAAACAGGATATCTGTTGAATTGTATCATTTAAAAAGATAATTTGGACAAGAATAAGGCACGCTCTACATAAAGCTTCCCTACCCTGAATTTGCCAGTTTTGTGTTCCCCATACACGCTTTACATCAATGGTGTTCTTCCAGTATTCGTATCTAGCAAAATACCTATATATCAGGTTTAGATCAGGCAATGTTCCTGTAAAATTCTTTACAGTAAAATGGCAGAAGCCCTCAAACTCGATCACTGACTGTCGTTTTTGTCCAGTGAGTTCGGAGTCAGAGGACCATTTCCTATTTTATTGCCCAGGATATGTGATTCCAAAAAAAAGGTGGATATCCCCTATCAGCAGGTTGCTAGGCATAACTCATTTCTGGGAGGCATCTAGGCTCATGAGGTGTGATACCTCAGAGCAATTGTTTTACTACATCAAGATACTTCTTTTGTTCTTTTGTTCTTGGACAATACGATCAGAGAAACTTGGCAAATTGTGTGATTGTCCCTCTTAAGGTCAAATATTTTACTGTTTCCTTTGCCTGCATTAACCGTGCTACTTTTAAACGTGAACAAGCATTTTTGATTTTAGGATGTGTGCATTTTAATTGTAAACTATTGTAAACTATTGTACAAACAGTAATGAAATAATAGCAGATCAGCTGGTCCATGCCTTATGTACCCCTATAATTCTATTGTTGTAGGTCCTGCTTGTAGGGTTTTGCACTGAAACAAAACTGGCAAAGAGGGTAGCAGATCCTAGGCTACTATCTATCACAGGCCTAAGAATATGCACAATTCCCACCACTAGGCATGGCGAACCATTCTGGGTTTTGGTCTATGATTTGTGTTTTGTGTTTCTCCTTTTTGTGTAATTAGGTAAATAGGGAACTACTGCTTGTAACATTGTTATGTGTGGAAGGTCACCAAGAGCTATGTACTGTGAATTTATGAGGACAGCATATTGTGTTTTACCCTTGTGTTTTTATTCTACAAATTTCAAGGCCTAAGGCAAAAATAAAGCATTCTCTGAACTAGATTATGGGGAGGAAGAGGAATTGGAAGAAGGTGAAATTTCACCCTGGTGGAAAGAATTATCTCTAAGACGCACGGAGGGGAGGTGGGGGAGATTTACAATTTCATGCAGAACTGTTTTTCAAATACCAAGTAGCAGGAGCACAGCAACATTTTCTGGGGACAATACATCGAAAGGCGATACAGAATCACACAGGACAGGGCAAAAAAATTGGGAGCAAATCAGAGTTTGTAGCCAGGTGAGTTGGTATGGTGGAATAGCTAGCATTTAAAAGAAAAACCAAAGGTGAATCAATTGGTGGATAGGAATATGGGCACAGGGCAGAAGATATACGAGTGGGAACCAATATGGTCAAGGGCTTGTTGGGCCCAATAACCAGGATAAGAGTGCACAAAGAAATAGGAGCAAGGTGCAGTTGTGAAGATGGGGAGGCGAACATTCTGGATCACCATGGTAAGTCCCTAACAATGGATATGAGACATTTGCCCTGCATGGAAATAGCAATGCCTCTGGGAGCACATCTGTCATCAGGTACAAAGTACAGGACATGGAAAGAGGACTTTGTGGATGTTATTGTACAGAAAAATACAGGCAAAAAGGGGTCTAGGGAGGAGGCCTGGGAGTTGGCCAAATGTCTAAGTACCCATCAACATAGACACGTGGACATCTGCATCCTCATATCAGCAAGCGTAAATTGTGAGTAGTGCCCAGAGCGGTCAGTGTCCATAGTTAGATCAAGTACAATTATAAGGAAAGCAGACATGTATTTAGGGGATGTGCATGGTTACACTATGATGAGGAGATCAGAGCTAGACTAATCCTGAAAGCATACAAACCGTGGGGGAGGTGGATAATGATTATGTTTACAACGGATGTACCTGGCTTGCCCACCCCCTACTTTGCACATGGCCAGTAGTCCGGTGGTACAATGCCAGCCCTTTCTCGAGAGACCTGCCCCAGGGGAGGTAAGGGGGCTCCTGGTATAGGCAATCCACATGAACTCAGGAGCATGTTTGAGTTTCAATAGAGAATACTGTCCTGGGAACCTATACAAGTATAAGCACGAATGCGCCAAGTGGGGCAGAAAACGCTCAGTATTACAGTGTTTTGGGGAACAAATTTTGACTTCAGCGGGCAGGCTAGAGGGAGAGAAGGACAGGCTCAAGCTGGACATAAAAGCTTTTCCAGCATTTAAAACTGAGGGTCTATCATCAATGCTTCCTTTTTACCAACAAAAGCAGGTAATAATTTTGCAATGGCGATTCAGGTAAAGTTTCAAATTGGGTTATGAAGGCCCGAGGCAAAGAACGTTTGCTGACAATTTAACATCTGTCAAAGAAATGACATAAGTGTTCAGGAACAAGGGTATATTGCAGGCCCATTTGAATTCTGGCTGCTGCAAGATTTAATCATTTCTTCTTGGAGGCGAATACTGGTTGAGACCTCATTTGTCTTGGCCAGAAGGCATCACTGTAAATGATTTTGTCACAAAAGAGGATACTATATTGCAGTTTGTATCTGTGGACGTGGTTATGTCATTGATCAGGAAGTGTACTTTAGGGCTGAATTAGCAAAATGTGACACGAGGTCAACATTCTGGCTTCTCCCAGTTCACCCAGTTGATTTCTGTCTCTTAGGCATACAGTTTGATGGCAAAGGTTTTGTGGAAAAAGTCTTACCCACGGGTTGTGCTGTTTCCTGCAGGCAGTTTAATTGTTTTAGCAATTTCTTGCAGTGGTGATTTATGGCATGAAGCAAATCTGAAGGTATCACTCATTATTTGGATGATTTCTTGTTTGTGGGAGTTGGTGGTACTTCACAGTGCGGTTCAACATTGAAGAATTTTCAAAAGTTGACAACAGAATTGGGAGTTCTCCTTGCACAAGAAAAAAGTAGGCTCACGCACGGTTTTGGTATTCTTGGGTATTGAACCTGACACTATCAAAATGGAAGTTAATTTGCACGCAAATAATATACAGGAGTTGTTTATGTTGTTGGAGTTAGCTACTTATTCACCTAAGTTACAGCACCAGAAGTGTAGAGGTTCCTGGGTCATCTCAATTTTGCACGTAGGGTTGGGAGGGCCGGTAGGACCTTTTGCAAGAGGGTTGGTTTCGCTACGGCAGGTGCCAGGTTGCCACATCACAGAATCAGAAGTTCAACAGCTATACAGGCAGATCTAGAAGTGTGGAGGATGTTCTTAAAAGGCTTCAAAGGAGTGACAATGTGGTTGGCAGAGATTTATTTTTATTGGCAGGTTGAGATCTTGTCAGGTGAAGAAGGTTCTGATGACCTTCACCTTTTCTGGGAGGGCAGGTGGTGGCAAGAGAGTTGGCCAAATTGGTGCTTAACTGAAGGCAGGAGCATTGTATTCCTTGATGTTTTTCCTGGTTACTCTGCCCTGTAGCTTGTTTCAGTGTTTCATTGTGGTGTGTCTAATGTTCAACATAGTATTTACAGCTAAGCATGTGCCAGGTGTGAATAATAACATCACAGACGTATTCTCTCATTAAAAGTGGCAGAGATTCCTTAGTTTGGCCCCGCAGCTGCCATTAAGAGAACAGAGTACGACCAGATATATGGGATCTGGTAGAGTGAGGATACTGGATTTAATCAAACATACTTTGGCACAGAGCACTAAAACAACTAACAGACAAGAGTAGCTGGAATTTATCCAGAGTGTGATGTGTAAAAGGGTATTCAAGAGCTAGATACTAGGAGAGATGACGTGGTGAGGTTCATCAAGGGCTCATCATGGGTAATATTGACAGAGGAATTTCAGCTTACACAATAGCAGGAAAACAATTGGAAATGGCCTCTCTGCAGGGTTACCCCCAAACATTTTGCCTTCCTCCTCTTCTTTTTCTGACCCCTTTTTTGCTGGCTTTAGGACCTTGGACACTTTACCACTGCTAACCAGTGCTAAAGTGCATGTACTCTCTCCCTAAAAACATAGTAACATTGGCTCATACCCAATTGGCATATTTAATTTACTTGTCAGTCCCATTGCAAGGCCTGTGTGTGCAGTTTCCCTGTCACTTCAACTTGGCATTTAAAAGTACTTGCTAAGCCTTAAACTACCCTTTTTCTACATATAATTCACCCCTATGGTAGGCCCTAGGTCACCCATAAGCAGGGCGATATGTAGGTAAAAGGTAGGACATGTACTTATGTGTTTTACATGTCTTGGTAGTGAAAAACTAAATTCGTTTTCCACTACTGTGAGGCCTGCTCCTTTCATAGGCTATCATTAAGACTGCCCTCATATACTGTTTGAGTGGTAGATCCTGATCAGAAAGCGGTTGCCAGGTCATATTTAGTATGGCCAGAATGGTAATAGAAAATCCTGATTCTTGGTGAGGTTGGATTTTATATTACTATTGTAGAAATGCCACTTTTAGATAGTAAGCATTTCTCTGCACTCAAATCCATCTGTGCCTTACAGCCTGCCTCCAATCAACGTCTGGGCTAGGTTGATTGACAGCTTCCTTGTGCATTTCACCCAGACAACCACAAACACAGGATACTCAGTAACACCTGCACTCATCTGCATGCTGAATGGGTCTTCCTGGGCAAAACCACTCTTTGAAGTCTCCCCTACTTCAAAGGTATTTTGGGGTATATAAACTGGGTCCCTGACCCCCACCAACTCAGACACTTCTGGACCTGAACCTGTAACCTGTCAAGAGGAACTTCCTGGCTGACCAAAGGACTCATCTGTACTGCTTTGCTGTGAAGGACTTCTGCCCTGCTGTTGCCCTGCTGACCTTCTGCCCTCTGACTTTGCTGAGAAGTGCTCTCTCTCTCCAGGGACTTGGATTGAGCTTGCCTCCTGTTTTCTAAAGTCTCAGGGCCAAAAATACTTCATCTCTTCAGAAAACTCCTTGTGCGCTGAAAATTGACGCACAGCCTGCCGGAAACAACGCACAGCCGTTTTGCGACCAAGAAATCGCTGCACAGCCGAGCTAGGATGACGCAGTCTGACTTCCAGAGTGAGGAATTGACGCAGTGCCTGCCTTGCAGCCAACAATTTGACGCACAGCTTACTAGATCGACACACAGCCAAACTGGAAAAACGCAGCCTGACTTCCCGAGTGAAGAATCGACGC
Source organism: Pleurodeles waltl (assembly GCF_031143425.1). Taxonomy (NCBI): domain Eukaryota; kingdom Metazoa; phylum Chordata; class Amphibia; order Caudata; family Salamandridae; genus Pleurodeles; species Pleurodeles waltl. Next base: position 225,769,192 of record NC_090444.1, on the reverse strand, counting down.
AGCGCCTGTTGTGTGAGAGAATATTCAATGCATTGCCTACTGGATCGATGCAACACTTGTGACTTCTTCCCGCACGCCCATGATTTCCTTGCATCATCCCTGGGTGTCAAAAAGATCCCTGCAATGCAATGAGGGAACCAAAACAGCGTGCTGGAAATCAACGCAAAGCCCCTTGCAGCGTAGAAAGAAATGACGCATCATTGTGCCGCGTCAGATAATCCAACAGACACACTATTTTTCCCCACATCTCATCTTCTGCAGTCTCCGTGCATGATATTTTGGACACAAACCAGGTACTTTGTGTAAACAAGAGACTGTTGATTTCTAAAATTTAAGACTCTTTTTAATCTTGCAAAAGGGATAGCTCAACTTGTGCTTTTTAAATCTTTATTGTTTTGACTTTAATTTAACCAGATATATATCATATATTTTTCTAAACCTGTGTGGTGTTTTTACTGTGTTACTGTATGATTTATTGCACACATTTTTTACACATTGCCTTCTAAGTTAAGCCTGACTGCTCAGTGCCAAGCTACCAGACGTAGGCACAGGATAATTTGGATTGTGCGTGAATTACCCTGACTAGATTTGTGGTCCCTATTTGGACAAATGTGTATACCTCTGCCAACCAGAGACCCCATTTCTAACATTGGTGATCAGTGGTGAGGATAGGACTTGTGTTTGTGCAGTGACAATACCTATCCACAGTTAAAGGTCAGTTTGATTTATTCTCTTTTTGCTGCAATTTGTTCCTGCTTGACATTTTAATCTAAACCTGAACAACATGTCTCTGGCTGGGTCTAAAGGAGGAGCTGGAGAGTTTGACTGAGCTAAGCTGGAGACAAACACTGTCAACTAGCTGAAAGAGTTCTGCAAGGGGATGGGAGTACCTACCTGGGGTGCCTCCAGGAAGGAGGAGTACCAAAAGGCGCTGAGGGCCGTGGCAGAGCCTGTTCACAAGAGGATGTTGAGTTGGAAGAGTCAGAGGATGGCTCTCCAGAGGGTTTGCCAATAGCAGTGGGGGGTGGCACCCCTGGATTTGTGCCCCCTGCTAAACTAGGGAATAGTGTCTCAAGTCACGGCCTAACCGCAGAGGAAAGGAGGGAGGAGAAAGAGGTTCAACTGCAGTTGGCCAGATTAAACATGGAGGCAGAGGACAGGAGAACAGAAAGAGAGGCTGAGAGAGCAGCCAAACAAGCTGGTGCTGAGAGGGCCTTGGCTGAAGATAAACTACTTGTAGCTCATTATCTGAGTCTGAGAGAACTGGAGCTCAAGTATAAGCAGTCTGAGTCCAGCAGTGATGGTGGCAGCTTATATACAGGACCTACTGGAGACGGAAAGGTATGTATACCCAATGATTGGTGACAAGTTATGTGATGGGAGATGACATTGACAAGTGGTTTTCTGCTTATGAAGTTGCACTAAGGGTTTATGGGGTTCCTGAAGAGCAATGGGTGGCAGGCTTGTGGAAACACGTGCCCATACTTGGGAGGGACACACTTCTTACACTAGAGGTTGGGGACATGAACAAGTATGCCCCTATGAAAGCCATTTTGATTGCCAATTTGGGCTGACCACTGAAAAGTATCGCCAGAAATTCAGGGACAGTACCAAACTCTCCAACCAAACTTGGGTAAACGTCTTTGATTCTTTTAGTAAGGCACTGAATAATTGGTTGGGGGCAGTAAAGTAAATAATTATATGGGTTTATATAATTGGGTCCTGAGAGATCATATGCTCAGTATTTGCTTTAAAGAGTTGCACCAGCACCTGCTTGACAGTAAGCTGACTGATCCCAGGAAGCTTGCTGAGGAGGCGGACATCTGGGCCAGCACCAGGGTGTCCAAGAAGGTACTTGGGAGTGACTGCAAGAAGGGTGGTTCCGGTTCCCCCCAACAGAGTGAGGGGAAGGTAAAAGATGACCCAGACAAGTCCCAGAGTAAGGGGGGAGGAAAGGGCTCCCAGGCCCCATCTGAGAAACAGGGTGGTGGTTCTAGTGGGCGATGGTCCAGGGCACCCAATTTCCTACTCCGCTGCATAAGCAGGGGGACTCTGTCTGTCCAAATAAACCACCCACTGGAGGAACCTCCATCGGATGGCCAATGTGGGTAGAGAGTAGACATAGTCCCCAGGGGCAGGTCATAGATCATGACCTGATCTCCATCAGTTGGGAGATAGACTCAGAGGGTGAGCTGGTGGTCCCTGAGGGTGGGAGTCATCACTTCCACCAGGTGGGAGTGAATGGGGTCTCAGTCACTGCTCTGAGGGACACCGGGCTAGTCATACTATGATGGTGGAGAGAATAATTTCCCCAGAGCAGCACACTGGCCAGGTGTGTAGGGTGACTCCAGCCCATGGGGAGGATTTTGTCCACCCTATGGCCCTGGAGTGGGGTGGGGAGGTGACACAGAGGAGGGTCATAGTTAGTCCACAGATGCCCATTGACTGCATTCTGGGAAATTAGTTCCCCCAGGTGGCAGGAGAACTGAGAGGCTTGACCCCTAAGTGCACCTTGACAGTTCAGTTGTCGGCAGTACCACTCCCCAGAGGAGGGTATGGGAGCCCAGATGTAGGGGCAAGATGAGGGAAGACTCACCCCTGTCCACTTTTCAGTCTCAGGGTACAGACCATGGGTTGATGGACCAGTGTCAGGATATCATCCCTGAACTGGAGGGAGGTACAGTGGAAGTAGGGTGTAAAACGCTTAGGGCTACTGCCCCCCACTCTGAGATACCTCAGAGGTCAGAGAAACCTCAGGAGCCCATAGTGAACTCCCTGCCAGCCCCAAGGCTGGAAGAGAAGCTTACCCAATGGCCTCACTCAGGGCCTCCACCTAGCAGTAGATGACCTGGGGCCTGGCAGCTGTCAGTGGCCTCTGTTGATTACTGTTCTTAAAAACAGAGTTTTCCCTGGGTTGGGGACAGGACTCAGACCCAAGGAGTGGAATGGGCCACATCACTTTGTTGCCCATGGTGGTCCTGTCTGCCTACTGGGATGAACCTGTGAACAAAGTAAGGTTAGAAGCTTCACAGACTGGGTCCACAGATGAGGTGAAGGGTTCCCCAGGGATCAGTTTAGTGGCCCCATAGAGTATAGATAGAGAAGCCCAACTGAGTTCAAAAAGCCAAAGAACTGGCAAGTGCCCCTACAGTAGTGGGCCATTGTCTATGTTCTATTGCCCTAAGGAGGGAAGTCCATCAAAGTATTGATTAGCCTACCCTGGCTTTAGGCTGGAAGGGGGGTATGTTGAAAATGGCCTCTCTGCAAGGTCACCCCCAAACCTTTTGCCTTCCTCCTCTTCTTTTTCTGACCTCATTTTTGCTGGCTTTAAGACTCTGGACACTTTACCACTGCTAACCAGTGCAAAAGTGCACGTGCTCTCTCCCTAAAAACATGGTAACATTGGCTCATACCCAATTAGCATATTTAACCCCTTCGGCGCCAGGATTTTTCCTCTCCTGTGCCGAGCCTTTTTATGGCTATTTGGGGCAGTTTGCGCTTAGGACCTCATAACTTTTTGTTCACATAAGCTACCCACGCCAAATTTGCGTCCTTTTTTTCCAACATCCAAGGGATTCTAGAGGTACCCAGACTTTGTGGGTTCCCCTCACGGAGACCAAGAAATTAGCCAAAATACAATGAAAATTTTGTTTTTTTTAAAAAAGGGCTGCAGAAGGAGGCTTGTGTTTTTTTCCCTGGAAATGGCATCAACAAGGGATTTGCGGTGGCAAGATCACCATCTTCCCAGCTTTCAGGAAAGGCAGACTTGAATTAGAAAACCCCATTTTTCAATACAATTTTGAAATTTTTCTGGGACATACCCCATTTCTACTATATTTTGTGCTTTCAGCTTCCTTCCAGTTAGTGACCAAAATGGGTGAAAAACCAACGCTGGATCCCAGATAGCTAAACATTTCTGAAAAGTAGACAAAATTCTGAATTCAGCAAGTGGTCATTTGTGTAGATCCTACAAGTGTTTCCTCGAGAAAATAACAGCTGAAATAAAAAAAATATTGATATTGATGGGAAAAAATACAGCAATTTTTCTCCACGTTGTACTCTGTAACTTTTTCCTGCGATGTCCGATTTTTTAAAACAATATACCGTTATGCCAGCTGGACTCTTCTGGTTGCGGGGATATATAGGGCTTGTAGGTTCATCAATAACCCTGGGTACCCAGAGCCAATAAATGAGCTGCACTTTGCAATGGGTTTTTATTCCATACCGGGTAAACAGCAATTCATTTGCTGAAATATAAAAAGTGAAAAATAGGTATCAAGAAAACCTTTGTATTTTCAAAATGGCCACAAGATAAGGTGTTGAGAAGCAGTGGTTGTTTGCACATCTCTGAATTCCGGGTCCCCACACTAGCATGTGAATTTACAGGGCATATCTCAAATAAATGTATTTTTTACACAGTGTCTTACATTTGGTAGGCAAAACTGTAGAGAAAGACAAGGGGCAATAACACTTGTTTTGCTATTCTATGTTCCCCCATATCTCCCGATAAAAATGGTACCTCACTTGCATGGATAGGCCTAGCACCCGCGACAGGAAATGCCCCAAAACACAACGTGGACACATCACATTTTCACAAAGAAAACAGAGCTGTTTATTGCAAAGTGCCTAGCTGTGGATTTTGGCCTCTAGCTCAGCCGGCACCTAGGTAAACCTTGCAAACCTGCGCAGTTTTGAAAACTAGACACCTAGGGGAATCCAAGATGGGGTAACTTGTGGGGCTCTGACCAGGTTCTGTTGCCCAGAATCCTTTGCAAACCTTAAAATCTGGCCAAAATAACACTTTTTCCTCTCATTCCGGTGACAGAAGGCTCTGGAGTCTGAGAGAAGCCACAAATTTCCTTCTACCCAGCGATCCCCCAAGTCTCCCGATAAAAATGGTACCTCACTTGTGGGGGTAGGCCTAGCGCCCGCGAAAGGATATGCCCCAAAACACAACGTGGACACATCAAATTTTTCCACAGAAAACAGAGGTGTTTTTTACAATCTACCTACCTGTGGATTTTGGCCTCTAGCTCGGCCGGCACCTTGGGAAACCTAGCAAACCAGCGCATTTTTTAAAACTAGACACCTAGGGAAATCCAAGATGGGGTGACTTGTGGGGCTTTGACCAGGTTCTGTTACCCAGAATCCTTTGCAAACCTCAAAATTTGGCCCAAAAAACACTTTTTCCTCACATTTCGGTGACAGAAAGTTCTGGAATCTGAAAGGAGCCACAAATTTCCTTCCACCCAGCGTTCCCCCAAGTCTCCTGATAAAAATGGTACCTCACTTGTGGGGTTAGGCCTAGCGCCCGCGAAAGGAAATGCCACAAAACACAACGTGGACACATCAAATTTTTCCACAGAAAACAGAGGTGTTTTTCACAAACTGCCTACCTGTGAATTTTGGCCTCTAGCTCGGCCGTCATCTGGGGAAACCTAGAAAACCAGCGCATTTTTTAATACTAGACACCTAGGGGATTCCAAGATGGGGTGACTTGTGGGGCTCTGACTAGGTTCTGTTACCCAGAATCCTTTGCAAACCTCAAAATTTGGCCGAAAACACACTTTTTCCTCTCATTTTGGTGACAGAAAGTTCTGGAATCTGAGAGGAGCCACAAATTTCCTTCCACCCAGCGTTTCCCCAAGTCTCCCAATAAAAATGGTACCTCAGCTGTGGGGGTGAGCCAGGTGCCTGCAACAGAAAAAGGCCAAAAACTTGTAGAGATTGAGGGGATAGCACAGCGAGTTGATAAGCACATATTTTTCTTTTATACATCTTTTAAGCTGACTCTGCTTTGGGGTCCCATGCAAGTGAGGTATAATTTTACTTGGGGGACTGAGGGGAACGCTGGGTGGTAGGAAAGTTGTGCGCAGCGGTGATCCTGCAAAGAAAAGTGAGGAAAATAGGATTTTTAATGCAAATTTTGAGGTTTGTCGAGGAGTCAGGGTAAGAAAATGTTGGGGGATCCAGGCAAGCCACACCTCCTTGGACTCCTTGGGGTGTCTATTTTTAAAAGATGTCTGGGTTTGGTAGGTTTCCCTAGATGAAGGCTGCACCCGGGACTAAAACCATAGGTGCCCCCCCCCCCCCCCAAACACAGGTAGTTTTGCAATAGATCATTTTGGTGTTCCCACATACTTATGTGATGTTCCAAACACTAAAATTGTGAAATGAAATGCACTTAGGTTATGTTAAAAAGACCCCTCACCCACCAACTAAGTTGGTGCCATGCTTCATCATCGGGGTCCCACCTGAGGCACCTAGTGTCTCACAGGTGTGCTGCGACGCCTGATTACAGCGGAGCAGGTTTTGTCATTTTTACCACACATTCTGGTTGGATTTGGCACGAGGGTGAGTGATGGTTCAGTGGATCAAATTTTCTTAACAAGAGATTTCACAAAAATGAAATGCACTGTTAATAACTGAAAGGCCAAAAAACTGAACCAATGACTCACAGCTCGTCAGCTGTAAAGCCACGGCAAGGCACCAACCACTTTACAGTCCATTCACACACCTTTCATACATGACATGCACAAGACCATTCACGCCGCAAGCCACGGGCCCAGCACATTACAACACTTGCATCGACAGACAGCGCCACTCAGGGGCCCATCACTTACATACGCCCACATGTCTGATACAGCAATCACACCAGCTGATGGGAATGTGTGGACTGGTGTTTGGCTGGCAGTGTGTTGCAGTAGCCAACAGCAAGTCAATATGCACACTATGTACACCCTCAGCCAAGCCCCACTCCACACACAATGGCATCACTTTTTTTTTTTAAACAAAGAAACGACTAACTAATTAGAACTAATTACAAAACTGCAAAAACAAAAGCTCTAACTAAGTATATGACAGAAATGCCAACCATGAAACTGAACACATGAAAATACAAAACAGGCAGTTTATACTCATGGTTGTTCCCAGTAATTCTTCTGGGTCTGGTAATTCTTAAAACAACCACCTTCACACAGCCCAGGCTTTAAAGGACAATCTGGACAGTACATTCGAGTCTCCCTCTGGATACCTCTTCGAAAACACACTCTACATTTCTTAGCTGGAAAGTCTTTTTTAGGTGTGGGAGGAATGTGCTCAGCAAAGTGGCGATCTTTCAATCTAGCCACATCCTCCACCACTGCTTCTCTAGGAACTCTGGCCTGTTCCACCACAATAAGGCTCTATATCACTACTCCTGAAATTTCACAAATGTCATCTTTGACTCTGGAGACCTATCCTTAAACACAATATAAGCATTAAAAGTTGCTAAGTGGAAGAAGTGAATTGCTAACTTCTTATACCAAACGTAACACTTACGAATAGCAGTATAAGGTTCCAACCTTTGATCAACTCTATCTACACCTCCCATGTGCTTATTATAATCTAAAATGCACACAGGTTTGCACACTTCAGCAACCTGGCCCCAAACAGTCACGGGGGAAGTACTCTCATCATGGATGGTACTTAGCATGTAGACATCCCTCCTGTCTGAAAATTTCAAAGCTAGCAGCTCATCATTCCGCAAGGCACTGCACTGTCCCCTCTCAAGTTTTTTACAGACAAGCTCCCTTGGATAGCCTTTCCAGTTACAACGAATTGTGCCACAAGCAACAGTGTCCACTCTAAACAATTCCTTAAACAACTGCACTCCAGTGTAGAAGTTATCTACATACAAATGGTGACCTTTGTTGAACAGTCATCTACCAAGTTCCCACACAATTGTCTCAGCAACTCCAAAAGTGGGAGGACAACCAGGGGGGTCAATACTGGAATCCCTACCAGTGTAGACACGGAAATTATACACATATCCTGTACTACCTTCAGACAGCATATACAATTTAATTCCATATCGTGCCCTCTTGCTAGGAATTTACTGCCTAAAAACCAAACAACCCTTGAAGAGGACCAAAGACTTGTCCACAGCTATTTCTTTGCCTGGAACATAGATCTCTGAAAACCAATCTACAAAGTGATCAAGGACAGGCCTAATCTTAAAAAGACAGTCAGAATCAGGGTGATCTCGTGGCAAGGCTAATGCTTTGTCAATAAAATGCAGCATCCTAAGAAGAAGCAAATACCGATTATGACTCATGATTGCAGGAAATATAGCTGTCGCCATCAAGGGACTAGTAGACCAATAAGAAGCCAGTGACGGCTTCCTTATCAACCCCATCAAAAGAGTCAAACCCAAAAACCTTTTCATCTCCTCCAAATTTGTGGGAATCCACTGGGTAGCTCTAGAGTGTGGCCTAAGTCTAGCAGTGTTGTCCCTCAAATACTACTCTGCATACAAATTAGTCTGCTCAACAATCTCGTCCAAAAACACATCATCCACAAATAACTCAAAGAAATTGACAGGCAAAAAGTTCTCTGTATTGACTCTACACCCCAGGAGACCAGTAAAGGCAGGCAACTTTGGCTGCTCCATTTTTGGGGCAGCGCAGAGTTCAGGTCTTCTAACAGGAAACCTTTCAGCCCCAGGTTGCTGCACTAATGGTACATCAGTGTCCTCCTCTAAAACAGGACCTTCATCTGCACTGTGTGGCTTCCTCATCAGAAGATTCCTCTCCGACACAAACTTCACTGCCAGAATCTCTCACTTCCTCCTCTGCCTCAGATGCAGAGTCCGTCTCATAATCATGATAAGACAATGACTCAAAAAGCATACCAACCATCTGCTGAGTGGTCATCCTGCGGCTAGCCATGATCTTTCCGACGAAAATTAACTGGACAAATGCACCACCAACAACCAGCACTGTGTAAGATAAGTAATAAAGTGTAGCTTTATTAGTAAGAGTTATAAACTCAAAAACTATACCGCTCACTTGCCTGAAAAAGCTTGAATCACCAGCAACTACTCTGCACAGACACAGCAATCACCAATGATATCCCACTAAAAAGAAAGAAAGAAAAGCAAATTAGAAATAAGACAACACAAATATCTTTGTGCACAAATCTAAGGACAATTTCACACAAACCTGCATTTAGTACACCACCTACAAACATGTCATTCATGCATGGTAACAATACTCCTTTGGAGTAAATTGTTTTTACTTATCTAAAACATGCAACTATGCAAACCGCAGGTCAACCACCGCCAAAACCGCAAGGGGCCACAGCAAAGAAAGCAAAAGTTTTGAACTAGAACAAAATGCACAAATGCAAATACTTAGTCAGTTGACAAACATCCCACCATCAAGCATTTAGAAATTGGTGCCTAAGTGGCTTCTGTCCCCTTGGGGACAATGGGCCTAAATAAATATAGGCCCGTCTGCCTGCAAGGGGGGCAGAAATGGCCAACAGTTCAATGCCCCCCTTGGGGGTCACCCCTTCCCCAAGGGGACGCCCTCCCACATAAATAAACATATAAAAAAAATCCCTGGCGTTCTAGTGGTTTCTGCCCCCGTTGGGGGCAGATCAGCCTAAAAATAATAGGCCGATCCGTCCCCAAGGGGGGCAGAAATGGCCTTGGCACACGTGCCACCAAAGGGGGGGCGACCATTGCCCAAGGGGCCGCCCCCCCTCCACTAACACACACACACACTATACTTGGTGTCTAAGTGGCTTCTGCCCCCTTTGGGGGCAGATGGGCCTAAATAAATTGGCCTATCTGCCCCCACGGGGGCAGAAATGGCCAACAGTTCAATGCCCCCCTTGGCGGGGGGGCCCTTTGCCCAAGGGGATGCCCCCCCACATAAATTAACATATAAAAAAAATCCCTGGTGTTCTAGTGGTTTCTGCCCCCCTTGGAGGCAGATCAGCCTAAAAATAATAGGCCAATCTGTCCCCAAGGGGGGCAGAAATGGCCTTGGTACACGTGCCCCCAAAGGGGGGCGACCCTTGCCCAAGGGGCCACCCCCCTCCACTAACACACACACACTGTCCCTGGTGTCTAAGTGGCTTCTGCCCCCCTTGGGGGCAGATGGGCCAAAAAAAAAATAGGCCCATCTGCCCCCAATGGGGGCAGAAATGGCCAACAGTTCAATGCCCCCCTTGGGGGGGGGGTGCCCTTTGCCCAAGGGGACGCCCCAGGCAAAAATAAACATATTAAAAAATCCCTGGCGTTCTAGTGGTTTCTGCCCCCCTTGGGGGCAGATCAGCCTAAAAATAATAGGCTGATCTGCCCCCAAGGGGGACAGAAATGGCCACAACAAACATGCCCCCCACATGGGAGCGACCCTTGCCCAAGGGGCTGCTCCCCAACACAAAACACAGCATAAATAAAGAAAAAAAGAAAATCGCAGGCATCTAGTGGTTTCTGCCCCCCCTTGGGGGCAGATCAGCCTAAAAATATTAGGCCGATCTGCCCCCAAGGGGGGCAGAAATGGCCACACAAACATGCCCCCCAAATGGGAGCGGCCCTTGCCCAATGGGCCGCTCCTCAACACAAAACATTGCCACAATAAATAAATAAAAAAAATCCCTGGCGTCTAGTGGGCATTCCTTCTGCCCAATCACAATGCGATCGGGCAGCAGGAATGCCCAAAGAGACAGCGGGGGAAAGGAAAACCCTCTTTGTTTACAACCCCTCACCCGCAGGAGGAGAAACTCACCTGTTCTCCCTTGATCGAACTGGAAGCAAATGGCTTCCAGTGCGACTGGCACTGTGTAATGATGTCAGCGTGCGATCGCGCGCTGACGTCATTATGGGGGGGTGGATAGGGCCGGGGTGGAAGGGCTTCCCCTTCCATCCCTGCCTTTGGGGGGTGGGAGGGAACCCCACGGAGGGAGCGCTAGTGCTCCCTCCGGGCTCCGGCCCGAGGACGTAATAGTTACCTCCTCGGCACAGGAGCACTGTGCCGCAGGACGTAGCCGTTACGTCCGCAGCACAGAAGCAGTTAATTTACTTGTAATTTCCTAGTAAAGTGCACTACATGTGCCTAAAGCCTGTAAATTAAATGCTACTAGTGGGCCTGCAGCACTGATTGTGCCACCTACACAAGTGGCCCCTTAACCATGTCTCAGGCCTGCTATTGGAAGGCCTGTGTGTGCAGTTTCACTATCACTTCGACTTGGCATTTAAAAGTACTTGCCAAGCCTTAAGCAACCCTCTTTCTATATATAAGTCACCCTTAAGGTAGGCCTAGGTAGCCCATAGGGCAGGGTGCTATGTAGGTAAAAGGTAGGACATGTACTTATGTGTTTTGCATGTCCTGGCAGTGAAAAACTTCTAAATTTGTTTTCCACTACTGTGAGGCCTGCTCCTTTCATAGGCTAGCATTAGGACTGCCCTCATATACTGTTTGAGTGGTAGATCCCGATCAGAAAGGGGTAAAAAAGGTCATATTTAGTATGGCAAAAATGGTAATATAAAATCCTGCTTATTGGTGAGGTTGAATTATATGTTACTATTTTAGAAATGTCACTTTTAGAAAGTAAGCATTTCTCTGCACTCAAATCCATCTGTGCCTTACAGCCTGTCTCCGATCAACATCTGGGCTGGGCTGGTTGACAGCTTCCTTGTGCATTTCACTCAGACAATCACATACACAGGATACTCAGTAACACCTGCACTCATCTGCATACTGAATGGGTCTTCCTGGGCTGGAAGAGTGGAGGGCCAGACACTTACATTTCAAAGACCAGTAGCCTGCCCTCACACAATGGACTGCCAAACCCCCTACTGCGACCATAGCAGACATTACTGTACTGAAAGGGGAACTTGTGCACTTCAAAACCACTTTTTGAAGTCTAAAAGCATGAGGATCAAAATTTGTGTCAGAAGAGCTGGGGCATGACAGGGCAGAGCTTAGCAAAGTTAGTCGAGGGGAGTGATCGTTGAGGTAGGCGTGAGTGTATGGTGACTGAAATGAAAGGGGGATGGTGAGAAAGGTTTGGATGGTTTCTTCTGGGTTTGTTCATGTTGTGGGGAGGATTAAAGGTGAGGGGAGATAGTTTGTAATTTGTATTAGTGAGGCGTGGATTTTGACATTGATGTTATGTACTTATGTTTTGACTGCTCACCAATCCTAATAAAGCGACCTTTTGCTCTTACACTTGTCTTGGTATGTCATGCGCCACTCTCGCCTGATGATTTCATATGCTGGTGGAGTACCGAAAATTTACACTCCATCCTTTACACAACAATCATTGAGCCAAAATGCATTTATATTTGACATTATATTTACTGTGTGCTTTTATATATTAGCAACAAGTGTGCCTACCTTGACACATTAAGGAAATGTAATCACTGAAAGACTGGAGCTTTATAAACGTGCACACTAATGGTAATTTAAAATGCTTACATGTATGTAATATTCACATTTTGCATTTACACTTTAATTTGTATTATTTGACGTAAAATGTTTTTTCTTACTCAAGTTTGAATTTATTATGAAAATTTGAAAATATCCTTGTATAACCATGTATCCGGAATGCACATTAAGGGGCAGATTTATGGAGTGCAGCGCCACTTTCCCTGCACCCCTTAACACCCCCCTACCGCCACCATGTGTGCACCGTATTTAAAATAAGGCACACCATGGCGTAGGGTAGGGGGCAATATCATCATTTATTATTATGCTATTGATGTACTCTACAGGAGTAGTGCCAAAAAATTGGCGCTACTCCTGCAGAGTACATAGAGCCCCATTCTAAAGAATGGAAGCCCCCTTTAAACGCCTGCTCTTGATTTTCCGTCTCCCTTTGCATACATTATGCCTGGCTGTAGGAGGCTGGCCTGGCTTATAGTGGGCACCTGATGGCACTTACATCTTGTGCCAGGTCCAGGTATCCCTTATTAGTAGATTAGTAGTGTTCTAACAGCTTAGGCTGATAGAGGTAGCTATAGCAGAGCAGCTTAGGCTGAACTAGGAGACATGCAAAGCTCCTACTATACCACTTATATCATATAGCACTACATCACAAGAATCACAATACTCAGAGTTACTAAAAATAAAGTGTGATGGGCCGACACTGCTTCGGTCACACCCGTCATACCCCGGGGGCGCCCACGCTGTGGGGGCATCCGACCTGGATGTCTTCCAGGCAGGAACCAATTGCCTTTCACTTCCGGGTGATAGTAGGCAGCGGCATCGGATTCGCACCGTCACCTGGACTTTAAATGGCAATGAGGACGAAGACAGGGGGTCGAAGGAAGGAGACAGGAGAGACGACCTCGGCGGTACAGCGGACGGAGGCAGCGAAGGAAAGGAGGTGGAAGGGAGTGGAAGGTACGGCAGGAGCAGGTTCGACGGCGGCCAGTCAGAGACCAGCAGGATGGATGGCGAGAGTGCGGCAGGATGCCACAGAGGACCAGGAGGCCATACGCCCAAACTCCGGCCACGCTCTGGGAAGAGCGTGGCCCCAGCAGTTGTGTGGGCCAAACTTAGAGGCACAAGGGAGGTGGAGGGTAGAATAAAGGAAGGGGAAGGCGGGGAGGAATAAGAAGGGGACGGACACCTATTGGGTCCTATAAATGATCCAGTTTTGTGGAGTATCCAATTCTTCTCGTTACGTGTCTTTTTTTTTGGGGGGGGGGGTTGTTTTATTATTTTGTTTCTTTACCCAGGAGTGGCATTGTTAAATGTATCTGGTTATGGCTTATAAGTTCCCAGAGTATAAACAGTTCAGAACCACAGGGAAAGCGAGGCATTCCTAAACTCACAATAAAGTATTGACAACAGGGAAAAACTTATCCTACAGCCGAAAGAGAGTAAGAAAGAGACGCAAATAAGGAAGACAGAAAAAGAGACAGGAGAAGATGCAAGAATCAGCCAAAGAGAGGACAACAAGAGAAGACAGGTTTCAAGATCCAAAGGGAGGGGAACAGTAGAAAGGAAACAATAGGAATAATTGAAAAGAAAAAAGAAAACACAAACACTTACCTGACCACTTAACCTTGTCTATCTCTGTTCTTTTCCCACATGTGCCTCCTGGGGACCCAACTTTAAAAGAAGACAGCGCGGGAGGAACCAGAGGAATAGCAGCCAAACACCATAAATACCACCTTAAAATCTTAAAAGTTTAAAATAAAGACTGTGTGCGTACTATCAGACCATTGGCTTCTTGTCATCATTGCGCCACCCTGTCACAAAAGGTACTTTATTTTAGTGACAATGTACCAAAAATATCTCAGAGGATATACTCCCTAAGGAGCATTTCCAGAGGCTGGGGGAGGCTACTCCTCCCCAGCCCTTAACACCTATTTCCAAAGGGAGAGGGTGTAACACCCTTTCTCAGAGGAAATCCTTTGTTCTACCTTCCTGGGACAGGGCTGCCCAGACCCCAGGAGGGCAGAACCCTGTCTGTTGGTTGGCAGCAGCTGTAGCTGCAGTGAAAACCCCAGAGAGCAAGTTTGGCAGTACTCAGGGTCCATGCTGCATCCCAGGGGATGCATGGGATTGACACCCCAATACCAGATTTGGCATGGGGGGACAATTCCATGATCTTAGACATGTTACATGGCCATATTTGGAGTTACCATTGTGAAGCTACATATAGGTATTGACCTATATGCAGTGCACACGTGTAATGGTGTCCCCGCACTCACAAAGTCCGGGGAATTTGCCCTGAACAATGTGGGGTCACCTTGGCTAGTGCCAGGATGCCCTCACACTTAGTGACTTTGCACCTAACCTTCACCAAGTGAGGGTTAGACATATAGGTGACTTATACGTTACTTAAGTGCAGTGTAAAATGGCTGTGAAATAATGTGGACGATATTTCACTCAGGTTGCAGTGGCAGTCCTGTGTAAGAATGGTCTGAGCTCCCTATGGGTGGCAAAATAAATGCTGCAGCCCATAGGGATCTCCTGGAACCCCAATACCCTGGGTATCTATTTACCATATATCAGGGAGTTATAAGGGTGTTCCAGTGTGCCAATCAGAATTGGTAAAAATGGTCACTAGCCTGCAGTGACAATTTTAAAGACAGAGAGAGCATAAGCACTGAGGTTCTGGTTAGCAGAGCCTCAGTGACACAGTTAGGCACCACACAGGTAACACATTTAGGCCACAAACTATGAGCCCTGGGGTCCTGGCTAGCAGGATCCCACTGAAACAGGCAAAAACAAACTGACAAACAAGTAAAAATGGGGGTAACATGCCAGGCAAGATGGTACTTTCCTACACTGGCCCAGGTATAATGTTGCGCAAAGGGTTACAGGTTGGCACAATGCAATGCATGCATAGCGCCACCCTTTAAATACGGCGTGGGGATTTTGGCCTCATTGGGCCACATTAGCATAAAAAATAATGATGTTAATGTCGCGCAAGATGGCAATAGTTCATTATAAATATGCCCCTAAATGTTTTTTTAAAGTCAGGCTAACTTAACTGACTAAGGGGGTTATTTCAACTTTGGAGGAGGTGTTAATCCGTCCCAAAAGTACCACCAGCCGTATTACGAGTTCCATAGGATATAATGGACTCGTAATACGGCTGGTGGTATATCCGTCACTTTACCGTCACTTTTGGGACGGATTAACACCTCCTCCAAAGTTGTAATAACCCCCTAAAGGCCTTAATTCTGAAGTGCATTCTTTGTTTGGTTAGCATGTTCTTTCTTTGCAGGTGTGTTTCAAGGCTTCGGCAACTAGAGGAGAGGAGTATAGCTTGTGTATTAGTTTTATTGGTAGTAGAACCTGAGAAGAGAAAATCTTGGCATGGGACCTGACGATTTAAAGCAGCTGAAGTCTCCTGTTCATCATATACCAAGAATGTGGGACGTTCAAGGTTGAAGAGACTGTTCACGTTCCACATGAGAAACCTGGGTGAAATTACAATTTACATTATGGACTCAAAGATTTTTAGTCCCTGGAGGTGAGGGAAAGATAACATTCATGTTGAAGGTTCTGTTTGTTTTGAACTAATGCGTATGCTGTTGGAAGTTAAGGCAGTTTCCATTAGACTTTGAGGGGCACCAAGCTCTCTGCCCCCTTTAATCTTGCCAGTGTGAAGTTTTATGCTAAACGCTCATTCCTAATTAGAAGACTTTTACTAAAGTTTTGACTATGCTGACCCTTCTCACATTCCTAAATTGCCCAAAGCCTTTACTACAACCATCCTTAAGATTTATTTGCAGACCATCCTTATTCCTTCCATAGAATTCTTATTAGACAAACTTAGAATTACTTCATGTCTGAAAGAGCGAACAGGAGTTTCTTTATGGAGCAGGTTTCCTGGCTTCTGTATTGCTGTGATTGTAATTGTCTTGTATCTCAATCCATTGAGATCAAACCAATTGTGATATTTCAGCTTGCCAGCTGTGATTCTGTATCTTTTCAATATTCTAATGACATGCACATTGGTTGATTATTAATAGGGAATAAATAAACTTAATTACAGTTATTGATTCCTGGTCCTTATTGTGGGGCCAACTGGGCTTCACTTAAAATTAAATTGTCTATTATTGTAATGTTCCTGTGTATCTGGACCATCGTAAAAAGATCCATTGGATAAGAGTATAAAATCCTGAGCCAGGGCACTCTCACAGGCACCAAAAAGATGCCCTAAAATGAAGGCCCCTCTGGACTTACGAACTAATCAAGCAATCTAACACAGCATATTTAAGAGAGGGCTAAGTTTTATTTCTGCCCTTTCAGACATTTCATTTTTATAAAAATACAAATAAATGCAACCGGTTTCAAATAAGAGTACTGTGGATTTCTACCTCACCATACCCAAATCGTGAGTCTTGTGAGTTATGCATAACAGTATTAATTTTTCCCTAAGGGAAGCTAGGTCTGCTGCTAAAACGTTATAATATTTGTTGCCTTCCCAAGCAGTAAACATGCAAATCACAAGATAGAAAACTCTTCATCACTATTTCATAGTCTTCTCTTGCTAAATTAAAACCTAAAATAAATGTTTTTCAAACATTAATCGCATATTGATGCTGTTCAGCTGAGTAAGAAAAATCCAAATGTGTATATTGAACTTATAAGAAAAGAAATGTGATCCTCATTCAGGAGCCGCCAGTCTGACTCCTGGTCTCTTTTCTTTGACCCTCAAACCCACCCGTACCGCCACGGAATGGTACAATTGAGCACTGTGGCACAACGACTAAATAAACCATGTTTACTCTCTGCAGACAATTGTCCCAATGAACCTCACCTAAGGCCTAAACAGACTCCCATTGGCTGCAATGACACCTGTGGAGAGACAGGTGGCAGGACATGTTTCTCCATTCTCTGCCTTGGTAGAACATACACTGAACGACAAAAAACAGAGAGCATGAGTGAGAGGAAACAGAAGTGTGATTACTCTATCACCCTTAGCACGTCTACTCCCTACCCTTTCTGGCCCCATTTTACTTTGAGGTAACAAAGCACACAGAAGATGTACCCGATCACCTCCCAGTAATAGCAGCACTTTATACAGAGTTCCCAATGGCGTTAAAACCCCTTCCAGTGAACTCTAGAGCTACAGGTCAACAGGCATGGCACTCCAGGAAATACCTGGACTGACTGGTATGCAGTAGTTATAAGCAGCAGCACCCTGATGTAATGGACAGCAGCTTAGTTTGTCATTCCAGCATTATTACATATTGATCACCCTCACTGGATTATTGTCTAGTACCCTGTCATTCTGTGCAAAACCCTAACAAATTGTGTAGTGCCCTGGCATTTTCTAATCCCTATGATATGTTGGCATGAACCCTCTGGAATATTGGGCAGCACTGTAGCATAATTGGCACTCCTCCTGCTTATTGTGAAGGATTCTGACATACTACTGAGCAATCTTGCATAACCACGTGTGGATTTAAGTGGACTCTAGCAAACTGACCTGCTCCCTCGGGCACTAGAAGTGCTCAAAAGGCTCATTCAGAAGCCTACTGGCATACCAAGCACCTTTCAAGTAGGTACAATGATCCTCCCTCTGGCACATTGACCCCTCAGCACACTGAGACACCACTTGACATATTTGTTACGCCACTTGCCATGACTCGACCAGCTGCTCGCCCCTCTCATACCTGTGCGGTCCACGGGCCGTGCAACAACCCTCGATTATCTCCATAGCATCCTACTTTATACCACAGAACTCTCTTTTCACTTGCCTGCAGCCTAGGGGGGGCATGTGGAAGGCTGCAGTGGACCATTCTTAGCTTGCTGGGCGACTGGCATTGACCCATTCTTCTCCTTGGGAGCCATGTTGCTCTTCCTTGTAGTTCTTTCTCCCAGAATCCCTCAGGAAGACCTTTTGTTACACCTAGCCATCACAGAGGCGCTACCATGCTTTCTCTGTTGCTTTTCCCTATCCAAAATGGCACCTTAAACTTCCTCTGTCTTTGGGTATGTAAGGTTCAGATCTGTCCTTTTCTTTGCATTGCAGAACTGTTTGCTCCTGCTGGTGTGCCTTTGCTCTTTTGCTTGTTACCTCCCGATTCCTCACTCCTGTTGCCTCGGTCCATTGGTGGTTCTGATTCCTGTGTCCTATCCTGATTCTTCCTTGGGCCTTCTTTATCTGCTACTCTTTAGTCCTGTTATAGCCTTGGATTCTTCATCTGTTCCAGCCATCTTACCCCTCCTGGAAACCCCAGTTACTATCAGAGGTTTTTTCCCTTCATGGTTTTTACTCCTTGAAACTCTTTCTGGAAGGCACTTCTGTATAGACGTTCCAGTGTCAGCAGCACCGTGGCTACCAGAAAGGGTCACCCCTACGTCGGACAGACTAGAATCTTCAGGATCTTGAACCGTGACTCTTCCTGTCACATGAAGACTACTAAGAAGAGTCAGTTTATGGAAGAACCTGACTTATTGCAACGCCCAATTTCTGGTTTGGGTCACGGTGACATCGTTGTCCCACAAGCATATTCTCAAGGAGACCAAGTGGATCCAGGACAAGCCCTGGCTCAGACTATGCAACAACAACCCCAAGATTTATAACAGTTGTGGAATGAAAATTTGACTTTATGTCAAGCCCTTACAGCCAGAGAGTCTGGCGTTCTGTGTATACCTTTAACAACTCCTTGTTTCTCTGGGGATCCACATAAAATAAAATAGTTTTTGGACTCCTCAATGGTGTTCATTTCCTTCCGTCATGCTCAATGTACTCTGGATAGGACTAAGGTGGGGTGTCTGATCAGTGCCTTGTCTGGCCCAGCATTAGCTTGGGTGTCGCCTCTGATAGCCACAGAAGATCCGCATCTTAATAAATATGCCACCTTTCTTACTGCCTTCAAGCAGATGTTTGAATGGCCAGGTCTGGAAACTTCTGCAAAAGTAGCACTATGCGACATTCAGCAGGGTAATCAAGATCTTCTGCACTATATATCCTGCTTCTGCCAGTTAGAAGGTGAGACTCCATGGGTGGAACATACATTGGTCACCCTTCTTTGCTGGGACCTTCGTGAGAAAATAAAGGATGAATTGGTATATTCACTCTGCGTAGATACCATGGCAGCAAGAATGGATCTTGCCTGCCAGTTGAACACCGTCTCAATGAAGGCAGATTTGAAAGACATAAGTCTTGTGCTCAACAACACCCAGGAATGACCCATCTTAATACCCGTAAGGCTGAGGCATCAATTTCCAAAAGGCCTTCCTCTTCAGGAGAAGAGCATATGTAGATTGGGCTACACCAGGGAACACTGTCAGAGGCCGAACGAGAACATAGAAGAAAGCAGGAATTATGCCTATATTGTGATTCTTCTGGGCATTCAATTCATAGCTGTCCTACATGTCCTCAGAAGCTTTTAGGAAATGCCAGATCTCGTCCTCTCTGAGAAGGGGGAGGATGGGATGGTCTGGGAATCCTTCTATTTGTCAACTTCACTATTTTGATTGCCCATGCATCTGCAATTATCCAATGGGAAGGATGAGAAGGTGTTGGCCTTATTAGATTATGGGGCAAGTGGAATCTACCTGGATGAAGGTTGGACTCAAGAGAAACAACTACTCAGAGTAAAAATGACCTCCCCCAAACAAGTTCACAGAGTTGACTAAACCCCATTGGTTTCTGGACCTGTGAAAGAGAAGACTACTTCGTTATGGTTATCCCTTGGATGACATCAAGAGTTCTTATCATTTGAGCTTATTGCCTCTTCAAATCATGTTATAATATTGGAAATCCGTGGCTGGTTTGACATAATCCATACATCAATTGGGAGAGAAGAACGATATCCTTATTCTGTCATTTTTGTCAGCCTTTTCGTTATGCTGCCGAAGAATATTTGACACTTCAGGAAACATCCATAGCCAAGGAAACTGGGTGTGGAACCATTAATGTAATACAGAGGATTCCAGATCACTACCAGATATATGCAGACATATTCCAAAAGCCTGATGAAGTGAACTTACCACCACCACTGTGAATTTGACTGTTCTATTTCCCTTGAACCTGGTGCCACAGTACTGTTTGGCAGAGTATATTCACTTTCAGAAACCTTAAAAGAAACACTAGAAGGCAGTATCTTGAGGAAAATCTACAGAATGGTGTGATCACATGGTCCTCATCTCCTGCTGGGGCCCCTCTTTTTTTCGTACCTGAGAAGACTAAGAATCTACAGCCATATATAGACTTCATAGGATTGAATAAGGTGACAACAAAAGACCAGTATCTCCCTCTTCCTATCAAGGACATTTTAGATTCAGGGGAGCATACATTTTTACCGAACTTGATATTCAAGGTACCTACCATCTCCTTTGCATCAAAAAAGGAGATAAATGGAAGACTACATTCAGAAGCTCTCCACTTTGAATATCGCGTTCTGCCCTTTGGGTTAAGTAAGGCTCTATCAATCTTTCAGAGATTCATGACTAATGTATTTGTAGACCTATTAAAGCAAACCGTGGTGGTATGTTTGGACAAGATACTTGTTTATTCTTCAGATCTTACTCTCCATCACATCCATGTCACTCAAGTTCTTGATAGACTACGTCTGCATAGTCTGTTCTGTAAGCCCAAAAAGTTTGAGTTTGATCAGCCTGATGTAGAATATCTGGGATTCCGACTAAATAAGACAGGACGCACCATGGATCCACAGAAAATATCAGCCATTCTTGAGTGGCCTTCTCCTTCTTCGTTTAAGGAAACCCAATTTTTCCTTGGATTTGCAATTTTTTTTCACCAGTTTACTCAAACCTTTGCCTGCCAGACTAGTTTAATCTCCCAAACTCTCAAGAAAGAGAGTCTTCGACATAGATTCCAGTGAACAGAAGCCGCTGAAAAGGCTTTTTCAAAATCTGAAGAAAGCCTTTACTCAGCCTCCAATTCTACGACATCCCGACACCTCAAGAAAATTCATAATCGAAACAGATGCCTCTGATAGGACAGTGGAAGCTATCTTTCTTCAACATCAAGAGGGTGATGGATTGGAGCATCCTTCTTTTAATCTATCACACATCCTATCTGATTCTGAAAGTTATTACACCGTTCTTGAACGAGAACTGTTGGCTATGAATTGAGCTTGTAGTGAATGGAGACAGTTTCTAATGGGGACCAAGGAACCATTTGAAATCCAAACTGACCATCGAGATCTACAATGCCTACGTACCATGCAATCCCGGAATAGTTGCCAGGCAAAGTGGGCCTACTTTTCTAATCAATATAATTTTATCATGGCCTACATACCAGGTTCCCAGAACATTCTGGCAGATGCCCTTTCCTGGTGGTATCTTGAGAGTCCAAATCCTCTATAGGAGAACATTCTAGAACCCCAACGCATGCTAGGATCCACTCAGTCTTTTCTAGATAAAGGCCAATCTGGATATGCATCCCTAACAAAGGACGACTGTAATGTCTTGGGCAGTAAGATCTATAAACAAGACAAACATTATTACAAGGGAAAAGCTATTGCTTTCGAACAAACAAAGAGGTACAGTTGGAGACTCTTCAGATGTGCCATGACTCACCCATTTCCGGTCATCGATGCGCTAAAACCACACTCAAACTGGTCCTTCATTCTTTTTGATGACCATCCGTACGAGAGGATATTGAAGTATATGTGACTTCTTGTTCCATCAGTGCTCAAGCTAAAAGGTCTCTTACATGACCTGTAGGACTCTTATAGCCTCTTCCTATTCCTCCTGCTCATTGGAACACAATATGTATTGATTTAATTTCTGCTTTGCCTCCATCTGCAGGCAATCAAGTTATAATGGTGACTGTAAACTTGTACTCCAAGATGGCACATTTTACACCTCTAACGAAATGACCTACTGCTAAAGGGTTAGGCAAGATCTTCATGCATGAGATATTCCATCATGGTTTACCACAAGCCATTATTTTAGGTAGGGGTCCTCAGTACACATCCCAGTTCTGGAAACATTTCATCAAGTCAATACATGTTGAGGTAGCCCTCTCTTCTGGATTGCATCCTCAACCCAATGGACAAACCGAATGCTTAAATCAAGGTCTTGAGCAATACTTACGTTGGTTTTGCAGTTCTACCCAAAGTGATTGATCCACATATCTATTTCTGGCTGAATTGTCCTACAATAATGCAGTCCACAGTCCCTCAAAAACTACACCTTTCTTTTATCTATATGGTTACCACTCCAGAGCCTATCCTTCTGCTCTTCAAGATTCTGTTTCTGTTCCAACAGTCTCCTCTTTTATACATCATCTACTGGTTGTGCAATAAAAAATCATCTCTAATTTATGAGAGGCCAAACAGAATAAGAAAGTGTCCTCTGTTGCTCTCTGACGACAGTCTCCCTCCTATCAAGTGAATGATAAGGTGTGGCTTTCTTTGAAGTTCTTGCCAATTTATCTGCCTTTCAATAAGTTCAAGCCACGTTTTTACAGTCCTTTGAAGATTGTTCACATTGTAAATTCCTTAGCCTTCCATCTCCAAATGCCCCGTTCTTGGAAGATATATCCTGTTTTTCACACCTCTCAGTTGAAACCCTAAATTCCTGGTTCCTATCAATGTGTGTTTTCTCACTCACCTCCTATTTTGGTGGAAGAGGATTCTGAATAAATATGAGGTCAAGGAAATCTTTGCCTCTTGGTTCTTTCAGAGGTGCTTGCAGTTCTTGATTCATTGGCGGTCTTCAACAGGTGTTGGGAAGATGCTGACTCTGTTCATGCACATGTGTTCATGCACCTGTCCTGGTCCGCCAATTTATTTTGTGTGTTTCCTGCAAAGCCCGGGGCCTCTGGGAGGGGACTGTCTGATATGCCGAGGGCCATGTCTCGACCTACCCCTCTTATTCCTGTGTGGTCCACAGGGCCACGTGGCAATCCGCAATTATCTCCACAGCGTCCCACATCATACAGCGGGATGCTCTTTTCACTTGCATGCAGCCTGGGGGCCATATGGAGGGCCACAGAGGGCCATTCTTAATTTTTCTGGGTGATTGGCATGGAGGCATTCTTCTCCTTGAGGGTCCATGTTTCTCTTTCTTGAAGTTCTTTCTCCCAGAATCACTCAGGACAGGTTTGGATTATACACCTATCTGTCATGTGAGGTGCTACCACGCTTTCTCTGTTGCTTTTCCCCATCCAAAATGGTGGCTTAAACTTCCTCTGTCATCACTTCCTGTCTTTGGGTATATTAGAATCAGAACTGTCCTTTCTTTTTGTGTTGCAACACTCTCTGCTCCTGCTGGTGTGCCTCGCTATTTTGCTTGTTACTTGCTAACTTCTCATTACTGTTGCCTCCATTCATTGGTGGTTCTGATTCCTGTGTCCTTTCCTGATTCTTCCTTGGACCTTCCTTAGCTGCTACTCTTTAGTCCTGTTCTGCCCTTGGATTCTTCATCTGTTCCAGCCATCTTCCACCTCGTGGAGTCTCCAGTTACTATCAGAGGTTTTTTGCCTTTGAGGTTTTTCCTCTTGGGGACTCCTTCTGGAAGGCATTGTCTGTTTAGGTGTTCCATTTCCAGCAGCACCATGACTACCAGAAAGGGTTTCCCCCTACCTCAAACAGCAAGACCCTTTAAGTTATGGAACCATGAACCTTCCTTTCAGTTCATGGAAGAATCTGACAATATTTTTTTCCACCAGGCATATTAATCACCTGATACCACTTGTCGTAGTGATCATCAAGAAATATTTCATAACTTTCTGACTTATAAAAAAGTCCTATAGTATAATGGGGAAAGTGGATCGCAGATGTACAATCTTGATTAGTCAACATGCTCAAGGTTACATCACTGACGACTGTGGAGCCTATTTGTAATGACAATTAAATATGTAAACATACTATAAATTACAATACAGGGGGGTCTTGGTGCCTGGCTGAGCCCAGTGGATCCACCATATTGTAAGTTATGAGGTAAAGTGGGGTTAAAGGTGGGCACACAAGTGTGACCAGATTGTGCAACACAGTGGGGGCAAGTGAAGCTGAAATTGGGCTGGGGGAACTCAGACTGTACTAGACATAAGTGGTGTTGGGTAACTGAAGTTACCTGGTGGCAGGTGTTGATAGCAATACTAGTCAGATTAAGTAGAGGGCTTTAAATATTTCAGTCTATGGGGAAGTAGGATACCAGATAATTATGTAACTTGTTTCACCACAAGTAGACAATGGGAGCAACCGAGAAGGGAACTAAAACTATTCTGGTAGGTAGTTGGATGAAGAAAACAGTGGATGTGTAGCACTGGGGCTAAAAATTACGATCTTTTTGAAAAAGCAAGCAAGTTACTGAAGAGACTGAGACACCTGCTACCCACTAGCTGGTAAATGTGCTGTGCATAAAACAAATGTCTATTAACTGGTTTGCCAGACATGTTTGCACTATGCACAATTAAGACCAACTTTCTGGTACTACAGGAAGATACTGTAGTATGAGAAGCTGTGTTGTTGGTTGAGAAGGGGGTGAGCCCTTCCTAAGAAACAGTGACAATCCTTGTCAGGGTGAACCACAAAAGTAGGGATGGGTGGAATTTTTCATTCCGCCTACGGAATTGGTGGAACTTTGGTCACTCCACGTTACTCTTTAACACTGAGTTCTGGTCAAATTCTGCCACTCTCTACATGGCTGAATTATTCTGTCTCCTATGAAGCTTCAGAAAATGTGAGCTGCAAGCACAAGCAAGATTTGGCATCACCTAGCATGATTTTCTAATGTGGGCATTCGCATATGATCAATTCAGAGGTCTGCTGTTCGAGTAGATTTTGCTGCCATTCGAGTACTTTTTTTAACAAGTTACCAAATCACATTTTGTACATTTGAAAAAGCAGTTGCCGGTCCAGTACAGCGGGTCATCTGGGCAGTTTCAGGGATGCCTCTGGAGCATGTTAGGACCCTTTATCTGAGAAAAGGAGGTCAGTCAGCTGGCCATTAGTGTCACTCAGCCTGGGATGAAAGGAGGTGATCTAGTCTCCTTTCTCAGCAAGTCGGACAGGCTTCAAGCAGCAGGGCAGCAGGGTCTCTTTCTTCTGTAGTATCCACAGGTCCAGGAGTCTACAGAAGAGGTGGGTACGAGGGTCTAATATTTATACCTGGTTCATACTTTGAAGAGGGAGAAGGTTCTATAATTTTCCCCATACAGATGTGTCTGGAATTTCCTTCCTCCCTGCTATGGTCCCAGATTGTCTGGGGTCACAATAGACCAGTGTGAATTCCTTTGTGAGCATGCTAAGGAAGCCACTTTGAAGTTCAATTGTGGTAGGAGACAGTTCCGCTAGCCTCCTGTCCTACCAGAGATGGCCCATCCTCCCAACATCTAGTACCCCCTTTTGATACTATCTGGGAAGAATAGACAAAGGCCAACTGCTAACTGCATCACTTCAGGTCACCCAGAAAACAGGCAGCAGGTACCACATAGTTAGGAAAAGAAAACGCCAACTTTCTAAAAGTGGCATTTTCAGAACTGTGACTTCAAATCGTACTTTACCATTAAAGAGGGCTTTTAATTACAGTTCTTTAGAAACCAAACTCTACATTCTTACCTACTCCCAATCAAAAACTATTACTTAATAATTGTAACAAAGTAACCTAATGTTATGCTATGGGAGAGGTAGGCCGTGCAGTAGTGAAAAACAAATTTGAGATTTATTCACTACTAGGACCTGTGAAACTTAAACGCACATGTCCAACTTCTTAAATACACTGCACCCTTCCCTCTAAGCTATTTAAGGCCTCATTAGTGGTGATTTATATGTATTAAAAGTGATGGTTTAGGCCTCACAGAAAGTTTATTTTGCCAAGTTGAAATAACATTTTAAACTACACACACAGGCTGTAGTGGCAGACCTACAAAATGTTGTAAAAGGCTACTTAAGTGGGGGGCACAATCAGTGCTGCAATCCCATTAGAAGCATTTAATTTACAGACCAGGGGTGCATGTAGTACCAATTAACTAGGGACTTACAAGTAAGTTACATTTCTCAATTGGGTTTATGCCAATTTCACCATGTTTAAAGGAGACAGCACAAGCAGTTTAGCACTGGTTAGAAGTGGTAAGGTGCACAGAGACATAAGTCCAACAAGAGCAAATTTCAACCAAAACAGGAGGGGTGATGGGAAAAGGTTTGGGGGAAGACCTCACAAAGGCTGACAGGTCTAGTAAGTAGTAATATTAGGAGTCAGCCCATTAATACCACTCACTTCACTTTGTTTCATCCCAGAGGATGCTTTCACCACCTTACTGTTGGCACGGTTGAATTACAGGAGAAAACAAAGACTTACCTCAGTTATTTTCCAAACTACAGGACTTTCAAAAATGAGATTGCCAGGTCAACCCTTTCAACCCTTTCAAATTTTGTATTGGGTAATGGTCAAAAATAACAGTGCTATTATTATCAAACTAGCTAATGGTGAGGTTCCCAATGTGTGTGGTGACCGCTAGCCGTTTCTCAAAATGTGGGTAAAATAGAGATACAATATCTTTACATAAATGTAGAAAAATCACTCTATTTTTTGAGTAGTCTGAATTTACTATACCGGATTGCTGGCATCTTGGACCACACAGCAGTGAGATGCTTCTAAACACCTCTGATTGCATGTGCTTTTTTGCCCTAAAAATGGTAATTGCCATATATCAGTTTAAAGTAAGTCCTTGGTAAACTACCATGAAGCCCCATAACACTGATTTCTCTGACATCAAATAAGCCAATGGAAGTGTGGCTTACACTTCCAAAGGGCAGTTGAATAATGGCCACTTTTAAAAAGCTTGTAAGTATGGCAGTGTCATTGCTGCAAAGGCGAAAGGGTCCTAGTTGTTCTGTTGGCCTCAAATCTATGGCACTTTACTCAATGAAATATTCAATAATGGTATATAAGACTTCTTTTATGGCTCTAGCTAGGCAGCCTCATGTACTATCAGAGGTTTTTTTCCCTTTGGGGCCTCATGTACAAGCCCTTTGCGCCACTGCTGTGTCAATTTCTTTTTTGATGCAGAAGTGGCACTAGCAGTGCACTACATTGTTCCATATTTACAAACTGACGCATTGTGTCCAATGTGTCAGTTTGTAAAACCCTGTGTCACATTTTACCTGCATCTGGTATAATTTACGCAGGGTAGGTGTTCCCTCAGAAAAATCCACTTAGAACTAGCCATGTGAAATTTGTAACTTTTCACTGTGTCATTCTACAACTTCATTGTGTAAAATTTTACTGCCTGCTCAGAACAGGCGTATTATTGACCAGGGCTTTTTCCTATAGGACTCTCCTCCCATTGCTGGAGTTGCATCAGTTTAACTCCACCAGTGCATCAGTTTTGCAGCAACAGACAAAGCAACATTTCTGAGGCATCTGTGAAAACTTGTGCCATAGAACTCCATATTGTAAATACAGCACATTCATAGTGTCATTAGGGGATGTGCAGCAGGCGCAAGAAATCTAACGCTTTAATGACAATGCATCAGATTCTTGTAAATTATGCCCTAAGTGTACGATTTTGAGTTTGGCAGATGGAGTAAAGGTAGACAGCGTGACATAAGACTTTACATTATCCACCCTGCATCCCCCACCAAATGTAGGGTTTGCTGCCGACCCACCAGCAGTTCACACAAAGCTGTTTAAAAGTTTGGTGTGCATCTGTCACAAACCAGAAGACAAAATTTTGAAAGGTTTTACTTTTCCAAAAACAAACTCCTCTTAAAGCAGGAGTTTTTTTGGGAGAGGTAAAAACTAATGGTGCCTTAAAAGTAAAAACATTGGGACTTTTCTTCCCATGGTGTGTGGGATTTTGTTTATATATTTACTATTCCTCACTCTAGACAGACAGACATTAAAAAAAAAGTAATCCACTCTAAACATGGCAGACAATCAAATGGCTTACCAGTGACAGCCCATTCTCGCTTGCACCGTGGATGAATATTTAAGCCAATGGAGTAAATTGTGTCTAGCGACCTAAACCTAGCAGTACCTCCTGACTCAAAAGTGGACAGACAGAAAGTTTGGATGGCAAGGAACTCTGCTGCAATGATCTTAGAAATGTTATCTCTGCCTTTCCCAAACTAGTTTTTAAAGTAGTTTGCCAGATAGATGATGCTTGGGCTATGTGTGGTGTACTTGAATTAGGTTTCGCTCCAACTCCATGAGGCTGAATGCCACATAAATTTCCCATGTGCTCCCTTATAGAGAAGTGGATCAACTTACTCACAGCCTCTCACTGTGAGCCTCAGACAGGGCACTGAACACTGATTACAGCTGCAATGACATCAAAACGTAGAAAAAAGGTCAACTTAGGCCTGTGTTTACCAGACAAACGGTAAAGGTAGATGGATAGATTTAACAGCCTAGGCCCATAAATAGAGGGCTGATGCTTTGACTTTCAGTAGACTTGAGAAAGATGAATCTTTGAAGGGAATGTCTTTGAAAAAGAAAGGAACAAGAGACATTATGGTGCCTCACTCAAAGTGGTCTAACAGGTAGCCAGGAGGAGTATGATTCTCTTTGAACAGGAATGTACTGTACGCCACAAGTATTGGTGGGCTTGGGTGGGGATCTTGCTTAAATTCTTCACAGCCATCTTGAAAAAACAATATTAATCGTGCTTCTTGAGGGAGTGTCAACAAAGGGCATAATACTGCAAAGGATGGACATTGTAACATTGTATTGAAATGTCCCTCTGACTGCTTTGATCACCTGCTCCTGGGCGTTTTCACCCATTGCCTCTATTCTGCGTGCACATGTGGAATCTGATAGCTGTAATGCATCAATTTCCTTTAAAATGCTGGCTTTTTTGCTATAGTTTTCAAACACAATTTTGGCTACTGAAAGGAAAAATTTCTTCACCAGCTCTGCCTCAGTGAATGGCGTTTTATGTTTGGCAAGCAAATTTTAAATGATGCTTCTGTAACAGCCTCAGATTCCTTCATCTGGCAAATGAAGAGTTACTGCTGGTAAAGAAGCGACCCCTTTAATGGTGCCACTTTTGCTGAATGCAGTTTTGAGTGCAATGGGAAGTTCTCAGTATATTCTGCGTGTCCAGTTTTGTAGTGCTGCTTCAGGTTATACCACTGAAGAACATTTAGTTTCTCTTTGAAAAGCAAACATGTGTCTTTCTCCTTTGGCCATTCAACAAACAAGTACTCTTCTTCCCATGCTGCCTGGAATGACCTGTGTTCATTTTTTTTATATGGATCTGGGTCATTTGCAAGGCTTGGTAACTGGACTGCAGGCCATTGCAGAGCTCTACAATGTTTCTTTTGCTGTGCAATAAGTAACAAGGAGCAGGAATCTTTTTTCCTACACATGATCGATGGACTGAGACTGCCTCATAACAGATGGACCAATGTTGCCTCAACAGATGGTCCAGCAACTCGTCTCACTACAGACCTCTCTAAGTAACACCAAAATAATGTTTTGTTTATACATACGAAGTGATGAGTAAAAAGAGATCCATGCAAATCGTGGTTAAACATGTAATTGTTAACACACATGCTGGCCTTGGTCCATTCTCAGAGAAGCATGTTATAAAGGGGATTTTTTGCAATTATGCTTGCATCTTGCTAGGCATCATAGTTTGATGGTTGAAAGGTACTCCACTTGGCCACTTGTTTGAAACCTGTCTCATATTGGGCACACGTGACCTAATGTTGAAGAGTCCCTAAAAGCCTTTTCAAGTTTCATGGGTATGCACCCCTAATAAATACTATTTCCTTCAGTAACTGCAAATCTCAACATGTGTTTGTGTTATTATGCAAATATATTCAGACATGTTTAATATTTATTACATTTGGCCACCACCTGTGCTGCTACTGGACAGGCATCAACGTATGATTGCACATTTGCTTGTTAAATAAACATGGAAATACATGTGTTACTGTTTCATGTATACTCAAGAACAAAATAAATATGTAAAAATAGTGATGACTAAAAACCGAATATGGCTAAATACAGCCATGGCTAAATACAGACAGAAACTCTAAAAAGTAAAAAAAAAGAAATACCACATAACCATAAGCCGCATTAAAGGTTTTGCCAAGTGCAGTGCCCTTCTCATCTTGCATCTTGCCGGAACAGCAAATTTCCTGATTTATGAGTGCAAGTTAGTCACAAAAGCTGACATTATAAGACAGTAAGTAAGACCAGTGTTTCTCTTGGCTAATTACATTCAGAAGAGGAGGTGGCATGTGATAGTCGAATAGTGAGATAGAAACTCATGCTCCTTATGACATACAGTACATGTGCATGTGTATGTGATGATCACATTCCCTAAATGTTCTCTGACTGTGGTGCGGTGTAGTATCTGCAACTAAGTTAAGGTTTGCTTGCCCAAGGTGTGGTAATTTTCACAGAGGTGAGTTGCACCTGTGTACAGCTTTCAAGACAAGTGTCTGTGTGCAGGCATAGTGCATGAGGGCTTAAGATGTGTTTTAATTATGGTGAACCATAGACATTAAAAGGCAATTTTTTGACCTTATGCTGTAGTTTTGAGCTGTTACCATGTGATGCAGTGAGGCAGCTGCTTTACTTTGTCTTATGAGAATGCAGTAGCATGAGGTCCAATCTGGTCAAAAGGGGCTCGGAGTTCTAGGCAGGGCCAATGCAATCATGCAAATTTGTGGACATGGCGATCCCACATAATTATTAATTTGTTGCATTTGCCACATAATCCATCTTCTGTTGCATAATCTGCAGAAAATTGCTCAAACGGAGCAAAAGTTACTAAAAATGTGGCAACGTGCAATGTCACTTAGCAGAAGGCATTTTGCAATGGGTAACCGGTCCCCTGTTTTTGTTGCTTATTGCTGTATTTGATTGTTAATTAAGTGAAACCTTTGCTGAGACAGTGTTTACTTGTGTAAAAATGACAAAATAAGCACCACATGCCAAGAGCTGGCTCCTAGGTAAGCCTCAAACCAGAAGACTTTGCATTGTACTGTATCATTTATATAGCAAGCGTTCTCATTGCTTCAATGGGTTTAATATATGATATTTATATATTGCCCTCATCTTCATTGCTTGATTTTGCTTGTGAGAAAGTGTTAGGGCATGCACAAACTTCCAGAATATTTCCTCATTAGAATGCTCATTCTTTACCCACATGAGCAGTAATACTCAGACGGATACATCAATCAGAGTAAATCCATTCATAGGTGTAAAACAAACTTTCCAAAAGAGGAAACATGGTTTTAAACTCAAAGTTCATGCTATTTGTCTGTATGTATGTTTGTGTGTAAGTCTGCATTAAAACAAATGTTTTCAGAAGAGGCAGAACATGTTTCCAGAGTATCTCCTGCCACCCTAGAAACCTTATCCAGCAAAGTTCTCTAACCAAAACCTTTTTCCTCTCATTTCGGTGACAGAAAGGTCTGGAATCTGAGAGGAGCCACAAATTTCCTTCCACCCAGCGTTTCCCCAAGTCTCCCAATAAAAATGGTACCTCACTTCTGGGGGTAGGCCTAGCGCCCGAGACAGGAAATGCCCTAAAACACAACGTGGACACATCACATTTTCACAAAGAAAACACAGCTGTTTTTTGCAAAGTGCCTAGCTGTGGATTTTGGCCTCTAGCTCAGCCGGCACCTAGGGAAACCTAGCAAACCTGCACAGTTTTGAAAAATAGACACCTAGGGTAATCCAAGATGGGGCGACTTGTGGGGCTCTGACCAGGTTCTGTTACCCAGAATCCTTTGCAAACCTCAAAATGTGGCCCAAAAACACTTTTTCCTCTCATTTCGGTGACAGAAAGTTCTGGAATCAGAGAAGAGACACAAATTTCCTTCTACGCAGCATTCCCCCAAGTCTCCCTATAAAAATGGTACCTCACTTGTGTTAGTAGGCTTAGAGCCCGCAACAGGAAATGTCCCAAAACATAACGTGGACACATCACATTTTCACAAAGAAAACAGCTGTTTTTTGTAAAGTGGCTAACTGTGGATTTTGGCCTCTAGCTCAGCTGGCACCTATGGAAAACCTAGCAAACCTGCACGGTTTTGAAAACTAGACACCTAGGGGAATCCAAGATGGGGTGACTTGTGGAGCTCAGGCCAGATTCTGTTACCCAGAATCCTTTGCAATCCTCGGAATTTGGCCAAAAAAACAAGTTTTCCTCTCATTTCGGTGACAGAAAGTTCTGGAATCCGAGAGGAGCCACCAATTTCCTTCCACCCAGCATTCCCCCAAGTCTCCTGATAAAAATGGTACCTCACTTTTGTGGGTAGGCCTACTGCCCACAAAAGGAAATGCCCCAAAACACTATCTGGACACATCAACATTATCAAATACAAAACTACCTGTTTTTGCGGGGGAGGCACCTGCGTTTTTGGTCCTGAGCTCAGCAGCCATCTAGGGAAATCTACCAAACCCAGACATTTCTGAAAACTAGACACGCGAGGGAGTCCAGGGAGGTGTGACTTGCGTGGATCCCCCAATGTTTTCTTACCCAGAATCCTCAGAAAACCTCAAATTTAGCTAAATAAATCAAGTTTTTCCATCATTTCTGTGTGGGATCACCGCACTGGGACATATTTCATACCACCAAATGTTCCCCTCAGCCTCCCGGTACAAATGATACCTCATTTGTGTAGGTGGGCCAAGTGCTTGTGAAAGGGAAGAGCCAAAAACATGTCCCAATTGAGGGGGAACCAAAGCGGGTCCAAAAGGGCAGTTTGAAGAAAAACATTTTTAGGCTGACAAGTGCAGCATAATGTTTATCGGTATAGATGAGGCAATGCTGGGTAGTAGGAATTTTGTGGATTCCTGCAGATTCCGGAAGGTTCCATCATAAAAATGTGGGAAAAATGTGTGATTTCCAGCAAAGTTGGAGGTTTGCAGGGCATTGTGGGTAAGAAAATGGCGTGGGTGCATGTGAAACACACCACCCTGGAATCACCCAGATGTTTAGTATTCAGATGTGTCTTGGTCTTGTGGATTTTTATACATGGCAGCGCCCCAAAGTCCAGAAAGTGCAGCCCTCACCATTCCAAGTGGGACAATTTTGAGAAATATTCAAGCTCTCATGGCCCAAATGTAAAACCAAAACCCAAAATAATCAAATGTCTTCTTGCTTGCTGTGGGATAAGATGTTTTAGTGTGTGGGGGAGAGCTGAAAGACTGTTACCCCCTTCAGTTGGGGTGGGTGCATAACCAGGCCCACACTGGTTGGTAGCCACCAACAACTATTTTTTTTTTTCATTCCCTGGCATCTAGTTGACTTTCTGCCCACCAGGGTGTGGTTCAGGGGCAATCGCCCTATCTGCCCACTGGTGGGCAGAACAACTTTGGCCCCATTTATTTGGGGTGGAGTTATGGCCATTCCCCCACCCTCTTATTTTAGAAAAACAAACTTCCCTGGTCTCTAGTGGGCTTTCTGCACCCCCTTGGGGGCAGATGTGCCTTCCAAAAATAGGCTCATCTGCCCCCAAGGGGGGCAGATATGACCAACAGTAATGTGCCCCCATGGGGAGCGACCCTTACCCATGGAGCTGCCCCCCTAAAGAAAACACACACATACACACACACCAATCCCTGGTGCCTAAGTGGTTTCTGCCCCCCCACAAGGGCAGATCAGCCTAATAGAAATACGTCGATCTGCCCCCAAGGGAAGCAGAAATTACCAAAAATAAATTTGCTCCCCCAGGGGAGCGACTCTTACCTAAGGGGCCGTTCCCCTTGCGTGAAATTGGTGCAAAAAAAAAATCCCCGGTGCCTAATGGCTTCTTCCCCCTTTGGGGGCAGATTGGCCTAACAAAAATTGGCCGATCTGCCCCCACCGGGGGGGCAGAAATGGTCTAAATCCGAATTTTCCCCCCAGGGTAGCGACCCTTGCCTAAGGGGTCGCTCCCCACCTCTACAAAAAATTATCCCTGGCGCCTAGAGGTTTCTGTCCCCCCTGGGGGAAGATCGGCCTAATAACAATAGGCTGATCTGCCTTCAGGGTGGCAGAAATCACCTAAAATAAATTTGCCTTGCCCGGGAATCAACCCTTGCCTAAGGGGTCGCTCCCCTTGCGTGAAATTAGTGCAACAAAAACAATTCCTGGTGCCTAGTTGTTTCTGCCCCCATTGGGGGCAGATTGGCCTAACAAAAATCAGCTGAAATGGTCTAAATATAATTTGCCCCCCAGGGGATCGACCCTTGCCTAAGGGGTCACTCCCCACCTCTAAAAAACAAAAGAAAACAAAAACAAAAAAATTATCACTGCCGCCTAGAGGTTTCTTTCCCCTCCCTTGGGGCAGATCGGCCTAATAGCAATAGGCCGATCGGCCCCAGGGGGCAGAAATGGCCTAAAATAAATTTGCCTCCCCGGGGAGCGACTCTTGCCTAAGGGGTCGCTCCCCTTGCGTGAAATTGGTGAATATAAAATCCCCGCTGCTTAGTGGTTTGCCTCATAAAAATAGGCCGATCTGCCCCCAGCGGGGGCAGAAATGGCCCAAATATAATTTGCCCCCTAGGGGAGCGACCCTTACCTAAGTTCTGAAAAAATAAAAAAAGGATCTCTGGCGCCTAGAGGTTTCTGCCCCCCCCGGGGGGCAGATCGGCCTAATAACAATAGGCTGAAAAGGCCTTGAAAAAAATTGCCCCCCTAGGGAGCGACCCTTGCCCAAGGGGTCGCTCCCCTTATACCAATTTCATTTTTACTGTAAATCCCTGTTGCCTAGTGGGCATTTCAGAAGCCCAATCGTTTTACGATCCGGCTTCTAAAATGCTCTGAGAGACTTCAAAGGGAAGGAAATTCCGTTCCTTCCCTTTGAAGCCTCTCAGGCCCCCATCACATGATCAAAAGAGAAATGCTGAGCATTTCTCTTCCGATCGCGCTGGAAGCTGAGCTTCCAGCGTGATGGGGAAGTGGCCTCTGATGAGGTCGGAGCGTGAATGCGTGCTGATGTCATCAGATGTCACTGGGGCGGTCAGTGGGGGTCGGGGTGGAAGGGGAAGGGCTTCCTCTTCCATCCCTGCCTTGTGGGGGTGGGAGGAAAGCCCACGGAGGGAACTTCATGCTGAGGGCATAATGGTTACGTCCTCGGCACAGGATCACTGTGCTGGTGGACGTAACCATTACGGCCCCGGCACAGAAGGGGGTAAGCTGTTATAGCAGCATGCTTCAGCAGTCCTCTTTTGTGTTTACTGACCTTCCTATTGCACCAGAAAGGACACCACAAGGTCTGCGGGCTGGCAAGGAAGGCCTGCCAGGCCACTGACGGCAACGGGCCGTACTATGAGTACCACAGTATTAACTAGTACATGCCCTGCGACCACGAAACATATGAAACAGATTGCGATTAGAACGGTTACCATAAGAGTGAACAATACAAATATTTATATCTTGGTTCTATGCAGTATGTTTCCTACGACCTACACCCACTATAATCTTCTACTCTGAGATCCTGAGAAGTACACTAATGTTGCCTGCAGGGAAAGTGTTATAATTGTCACTCTGCATACCTGTGCACAGTGTGCCTCTGTGTTATCAGACCTTTTGCCGGCAGGGCAAGGAAGAGGGAGCCTTGTGTTATCAGAGATCACCCGAACTCGGTTTTAGCTCATTGGCCCCAATTGTTATCTAAGAAGGACAGCAGTAACAACAGCTTGTCATTTGGAATTTTCCTCTGTTGTGGACAGCTTTGGAAAATACCTCTCTAATCTAAATTGTCAAACCTTGGTGT
This sequence comes from Pleurodeles waltl, assembly GCF_031143425.1. NCBI lineage: Eukaryota > Metazoa > Chordata > Amphibia > Caudata > Salamandridae > Pleurodeles > Pleurodeles waltl. The sequence goes on along the minus strand of NC_090444.1, from coordinate 225,733,296 downwards.
TTATATAGTAAACTGACCACTGCATAATCTAGCTGATGTTGAATAACAAGTAAAGCAGAGATGTGGTGGAAAAAACAGCTAGAATCAATAGTCTTTACAGTTGTCACTGCTGTGCACACATCACTTTTATTTCTCATATATGTACCAGGCAACCCTTAGATAAAGATATTTGGGACACTTTGGCCAGACACATGCATTTTTCTGATAAACTAACGAGAAAATGTTGTTGTTCAAGCTGAATGTGCCTTTGTGTCATGAAAAGTGTAACTACTTCATTTGCAGCTGACAACTATAGGTAGGCTAACACTAAGTACATTTCAAAATGGAGTCTGATTCTGGAATCTATATCATGATGGCCCCCAAAGTGAAGAGGGGCTAGTGACTCAACTAAGAAAAGTAGTTCTGCTGACCTACCGCCCCAGGATAACTGGAAAAATGCAGTAGAATCAGGTCAAAAACTGTAGTTTTGGCTGTGGTGCTAAAAAGAATGGACGAGAACCTTTTCTACCACTAAACTCTATGGCTTTATACTTTGGGAATAGATTCTGACAATTTGTAAACACATAAAATCACTATGAATAAATAGTTAAAGTTGACACTTTGAAGTGTTTGAATGACCTGAGGACCAGGACAAAGTGCTGAAGCTCCCCGCCAAAGATTTTCCCTTGGCAGGCAAGCTTTCATGCTTCATCCCATCAGACTTTTTTCCCATACAGTAAAAGGCTCTAGTGGTAATGCCAAACCAGAATTTAAGATTATGGAGCAGTGGCGCCATGGCTTTCAGCCATGCACTACTGACAGATTTCAACCTCCAAAAGAGTGACAAAGTTTCAAAGTAAAGTGAAAGAGTAGGAAAAGGTTCCAGAACATGCCCAGTCAAAACACAACATCTGTGGCTATACGTTTCTGGTTTATCCAGCTCAAACCTTTTTCAGAACAAAGTTGAAGGCTACAGAGAGGGCCCTAAGTCAATGTATTCAATGTCTTTGAACACTTCAAAGACACAGCATTTTGCCTTTTCCATTGGGAGTTGTTAACTTCCTTAAAAAACAACTGTCAGTAAAAGAAGTTGTTGACCAAGGAGAACCACTACTGTTGACCAGAAGAAACGGTAGGCCCTATCCAACTGTCACTGCATTGTAGTTGGCCAGAAAATGTGTTGTTTGTGAATCTATTTTCATATGAGCAGCTAAACGCATTTATATTTGACATGAAAATCACCTGAGCAAGTGGAAATACACTTTTACTGTATAGTTTCTGGATATTGTTTGAGATATTGTGCTACAACAATATCAGCTGCAGAATATTGACAAGCTCAATATTTATGAGTATAAGTATATATAGGTAAGTATGCGCTTACTACATTTAAGTTCTCCTATAGATACTTTAATGACATATATATACAATACATGTGTACATGTATGAATATGTACGTGTATACATATATATATATATATATATATATGTATATATATATATATATATATATAGTAGTATCTAGAGTGTTGCAGGGTGCTCCTTACTGGAGCTGCTCTCCACCTAAACTTGGAAACTACTCAATATATATGATAGAGACTTCCCAGGAGTGACGCATCTGTCACTACTGTGACATCTGGTTGGGGACGGGAGAGAGATCTAGAGCTGACCCAATCTGGATTCGACAGCCACCACTGAAGATCTAGTTCAGTCCCCTCCGAGATCTGGACCATGTTGGGGAGAGTGCCCACTGGAACTTCAGGTCCAGCTGCAGAGCCCGCATATGCCAACTGGCATGTTGGACCAGCAGGATGCAGGAGGCCATGAGACCCAACAGCCTCAGAGTCATTCTCACCGAAATTCAGGATAAAGGCTGAAATATCCGAAACATAGCCCAAATATCCTGGACTCACTTTTCGGGAGGATAAGCCCGACACTGCACTGTGTCCGACACAGCTCAGATGCAAGAGAGCATCTGAGAGGGAGTCAGGTGTGACTTCGGCACGTTTATAGTGAACCCCAGTGAATGCAGGAGTTTCTTCGTAGTCTGGAGTGGGAGTTGACAACCTGGGGCAAATTGACCTTCAACAGCTAGTCATCGAGGTGGGGGAAGGCTGAAACACCTAACCTGCTCAGATTAGCTACAACTACTACCATCACTTTCTTGAAAATACGAGGGGCACTCGTAAGGCCGAAGGGGAGCACGGTGCACTGAAAGTGCTTGTGACCTACCACGAATCGCAAGTAACGTCTGTGGTCCGGCAGGACAGGAATGTGGAAATAGACATCCTGCAAGTCCAATGATTCCATCCAGTCTCCAGGGTCCAGGGCAGACAGGACCTGAGCTAGAGTTAGTATTCTGAACTTCTCCTTCTTGAGGAATAGATTGAGCGACCATAGATCTAAAATAGGACGAAAGCCCTTGTCCTTTTTGGGCACCAGAAAGTAGCAGGAAAAACAACCATGACCTACTTCTGGCACAGGGTCCCTCTCTATGGGTTCCTTGGCAAAGAGAGTCATGACTTCCTCACATAGAAGTGCCAAATGATCCTCTGACAGATGATTGTATGGTGGTGTCATGACTGAAGGGGAAGTCTCAAAGGGGAGGGAGTAGCCCCTTCGGACAATTTACAACACCCACCTGTCCATGGAGATGGGTTTCCAGTGGGGAAGGTGATTGCGGATCCTGCTGCCAACTGGTCTAGGATGTTCCAACTGACTAGGAAGGCTTGGAGGCAGTGGAGGGGGCCAGGGTGGATTGGGTGGATCTCTGGCTCCCTGATCCACGAGCACGTGGGATACCGTGTCTGCGGCTGCATAGAGGCTGTGAAGCATGTGCGAGTCGGTGGCCGGGTGGAAATGGATGTGGATGGGTGTCTCCCGTAGCCACAAAAGGGGTGAAAAGCAGACTGTGGGGGGCGAGGAGCAGCTACGAGGCCAAGAGACCGAGACATAGCCCGGGAATCCTTAAAGTGCTCGAGCGCTGAGTCAGCTTTGTCTACAAAGAGAGGGGTGCCATCAAATGGCATGTCCATTAGAGATTGCTGGACATCCCCTGAAAAGACAGATGTCCTCAACCAGGCATGGTGTCTCAAGGCCACTGTTGATGCAACCAATCTACCTAGTGAGTGGACCGTATCCAGCCCACAATGAATCATGCTTCCATTTTCTTACGATAATGGCATTACTCCTAGTCCTACTCCCTCGCCTTCCTTTTAACCAATGAGGCCTCCTGCCTCCCCCCTAGACCCTCCCTTCCCCTTTCAAAACCCCCCCCCACCCTTATCCCCTCCTGTACAAAAACCAAGCCCAAGCCGCAACTCGGACAGTCCGTACCGGGAGGGTGGGAGGGAACGGAAAAGGAAGGCGAGGGAGTAGGACTAGGAGTAATGCCATTATCGTAAGAAAATGGAAGCATTACCTCCCGTCCCTCCCTCGCCTTCCTTTTAACCAATGAGACATAGCAAGAAAAACACACCGGAGACGGACATCGAGTTGCAAGACCCTTAGTTAATATCCTGCACCAAGAACATCCCAAACATTATCTCATAGAGGATAAGACCCGGTGACCAAACACCGACTCCAAACCACCCAAGTCCGATAGCCTATAATGACGCACAAACGCCGAAGGAGAAGCCCAAGTGGCGGCCCTGCAAATCTCCACCACTGAAGTCCCCTGAAGCTCTGCCACCGTCGCCGCCATGCCTCTGGAAGACCTCCCCTGAATCCCTAGAGGAGGAACCACCTCTTTCAAGGAATAGGCCAACAGAATCAAAGATCGAACCCACCGACTCAAGGAAGCCGTGGAAGGTTTCTCACCTTAGCGCGCCGGACCAAAAGTAACAAACAGTGAATCCCCTGTACGAAAAGGAGCCACCACCCGCAGATACTCCAACAAAACCCTACGTACATCCAACAAATGCAAACGGACCTCCTCCCCAGATGAGGGATCCGGACAAAATGAAGGAAGGATGACCGCCTGCCTGGAATGGAACGAAGAATTGACTTTTGGAATAAAGGAAGGCACCGGAACCAGAACCACCCTATCGGGAAAAATCTTACAAAAAAGAAAAGGAACATGCCAATGCCCCCAATTCCCCCAACCGACGAGCCGAAGTAATGGCGACCAAAAAGAACGTCTTCAAAGATAGACGTCGCAAATCATAGTCCCCCAATGGGTCAAAAGGGGCCCCCGTCAACACATCCAAAACCAAGGACAGATCCCATGAGGGAAAAGAACGGACCGGGCGAGGAAATAAATTAATAAGCCCCTGAAAAAAATCCAGGCATCAATCGCCCTTCAACTTGAAGATTACGCCATGGCCCCTAAATGCCTGAATAGCCGCCCACTGTACCCGAAGAGAAGCCACTGACAACCCTAAACGAGCACCGTCCTGCAGGAACTGCATCACCTCAAAGAGAGAAGCGCAGGAAGGATCCAACTCACGACTTAAGCACCAAGACGAAAACACCTTCCACTGTCTACCATAAGAAAGCAAAGTTGAACGTCTCCATGAAGCCAGCAAGGTAGAACTCAAAGCCACTGGCACCTAACAGAAACGCCCTGAATAGTTGAAACGGAGGGAACGCATATAAAAGGCCCTGCGGCCAAGGACATGACATCCCGTCCACCTCCCATGCTTGGGGACACCGAAACCGGGAGCAGAAGCACTCCACTATCGCATTCTCTACTGACGCAAACACATCCAGCACTGGAAGACCCCAAAGCCGAACCAGATGCCGAAACAGAGACCTCCGGAGAGAGAAAAGTTGAGAGGAAGGAATCACTCTGCTCAGTAGATCCGCCCGAACATTTACCACTCTCGCCGAATGACATAAGCCTCGGCCACTAAGTCGTCTGTGCGAACCAGAACCGCCAACCCCCTCAGGGAATCCTGGAAATGGACCCGAGCCAGGAATATAGCCCGCAACTCTCGCCAATTAGATGACCGACTCGCCTCCCGAGGGGACCAAAACCCCCGAATCTGAGCTGACCCCATCCATGCCCCCCAACCGGAGAGGCTGGCATCCGTCGTCACCACCACGGGTCTCAGAGGTGACAAAGACACCCCTACCCTCAGGTGGACTGCATCCAACCACCATTGCAACTCTCTGTGAATCAATCCGGACCCTGGAACCCCGTCCTTCAGAGAACCGGACCCTGGATCCCACCTACTCAAGAACCACGTCATCAAGCACAGGGGATGGAAACGTGCCCAAGAACCCAAAATATCACTGACGGCAAATGTGCAGTCGCAACCATAGAAGAGCTCGGGGAGCAGACAGTAACCATACCTTCTTTACCAAAGCCTGGAGAGCATCCAACCTCTTTTCGGACACAGTCACCAACCCTGGAATAGGCTGAAACCGAGCCCCTAGAAAAACCAGATCCTGGGACGGCACAAAGTCTGATTACACCCAATTAATCAAAAACCCGTGTTATTGCAGGACCCCCAGAACTTGGGCCACCTGCCTCTGCAAAAGGTCTCGTGAATGGGCATGAATCAAAATGTCGACTAGATAAGGGTGCAGAAACACCCCTTCTGAATGAAGCAAAGCCACTAGAGGAGCCAGCATATTCCTGAAAATTCGGGGAGAAGATTTCAGACCGAAAGGCAGAACGCAAAACTGGAAATGATCCTGCCCCACAGCAAACCTCAGGAACTTTTGAGAGGACCATGCCCCCGGTACGTGTGGGTAAGCATCCGGCAGATCCAGTGACACCAGAAAATCCCCTTGCCTGACCAATGGAAAAATAGTCCGAATGGACAGCATGCGGAAATGCACTGTCCTGATCCAGGTATTCACCTCCTTCAGATTGAGCACCGGTTGAAAATCCCCCTGAAACTTTCCGCACAAGAAACAAGACCGCATAAGTGCCCTGACCTCGGTCGTCTAGTGGAACATGGGAAATGGCCCCCATGACCAGTAAGTCCCGCACTCCGTCCAATAATGCTCCACTCCAAGACCCCTCTGAAGGCAGAGGTTTGGGATGCACCCCGGAATCTGGAGGAACCGCCACAAAATCTATGACATAACCATTGGTCACCATGTCTAGTACCCAATGATCGGTTACACTGTCCTCCCAAGCTGAAAGAAAGTGACACAGTCATCCCCCAACCGGCCCTCTGCCAGGCCCACAGCGAATGCCAGGACCCCTTCTTGAAACCACCCCGGGTCTCAGGAGTAGACTTCTTAGGTGAAAAACGCGGATGAAAACGCCGTCTCCTAAACGAAAAGGATTTAGCAACCCTAGTAGGAGAAGATCTGGAATGCTTCTTCCACCATTTACCCGAAGAAGAAACCCCTTTATAAGGTAAGGCATGCTTCCGCTCCTTAAACGCCTTGGAAAGTATGGATGGTAATAGTTCTCCAAACAAGTTACAACCCTCAAACGGCAGTCTCAACAAGGCCGCCGTTTCCCCTGGATCAGCCTTCCATGAACGCAACCAGAGGGACCTACAAGCCCTAATCAAAGACCCAGATGCCAGAGCCGAAGTACGGACTATATCTGAAGACACATCCGCCAATAATCTGGCCAGCTGTTCCATACCAGCCAGGAGCTCCGAACACTCCGCCCCTTCCTGTACAGCCACCGCCAGTTTATCAAAGCCTTGAACCAATGATTGTGACGCATAAGCAGAATAAATCCCTGCCTTCAGCGCCAGATTCTCCGCCGCAAAAGCCCTCTTAAGACCTGAATCCACTTTACGGTCTGTGGCATACGTAGGCACACAATCCTCCGGATTGACTGCCGTTTTGCCAATTAGAGTAGCCAGAATAGAGTCCAGGCGTATTGAAGGAGGAAAAACCCCCTCACCCTCAAGTAAGTAAAGTTTCTGAAGGAATCGTGGAACCTGAGCCTTCTCCACATCCTTCCACTCACGAAACACCATATCCTTCACAGGTCCCTGGAAAGGCATGGCAAACATAAAAGGCGTCTGATATTTGAGGAAATAAATGAGACTCTGAGTTTGTAGGTTGAAACACAGGGAAACCTAAACTGTCCCGAACATGTGTCATCACTTCCCACATTACCTCTTCTGGAAACCTATTTCCCCCCAGATGACGTTGATGGGGCCTCATCCTCACTCTCCGATGAGGATTTTCTTGCCGCTACCGATGATTGCGCACGCTTAGACTGATCAGTCCTGGCCACGCAAGCTTGCAGTGCCCTGGTGACAGCCATTTCACCCATATCCTGCACTTCCTCACTAGACATGAGGGGAGTACCCCTGCCAGGTACCTGTGGGTTCTCAGGAAGAGCAATGCTACCCTCCCCTCCCACCTCCGAGGAGGAAGAAGAGACAACCACGTCTCTTTTGCTGGAGCTTTAGGCATGGTAACCAAAATAACACTGCCTTTCATTCCAAAACACTACTCTACATATAGGACCCTGGTCCTCCCTAACAGGGCTCCACCAAACCCTAAAAAGGTCACAATCCTTGTAAAAATCCAAAAAACCACGGGCAGAACGCCCGTCCTACCTGACCAGCATCCAAAAATTGAAGTTCCTCGGTCCTCGCGGCTCCGCGGCGCGGAAACCCGGAAACTAACGCCCCAGCCACAGAGGGCCGGCTGACCCCGTCAGCCGGCCTCCAGGACACGCCTCTCGAGCAACCATGCTGCTCGTTCAAGACGCGCCCCAGCCGTAGCACTCCTCGCGGAGCTCCGCGTCCCGAGGAGTGCCTCCATCGACGACCTCCAGGCCCCGCCGTGCAGGTAAGAAAGGGAAAGAAAACCGTCTAGCGTGGGCTAGACAAAAGAACAGGAGGGGATAAGGGTGGGGGGGGTTTTTGAAAGGGGAAGGGAGGGTCTAGGGGGGAGGCAGGAGGCCTCATTGGTTAAAAGGAAGGCGAGGGAGGGACGGGAGGTAATGAACTTTACTGCATCTCTGCCATCAGTAACAGCTTGGGAGAGAACTGCCTGGCCTTCCTCTGGGACTCGAGGCAGCACCTGCGTGACCGTATCCCAGAGAGTATGGGAGTATCGGCCCAAAAGGCTTGCAGTGTTCACGGATAGCAGCGCTAGATTGGCGGAAGAAAACAATTTCTTTCCAAAGTTATCCAGAATTTTTGATTCTCTATCCGGGGGAGCGGAAGGGAATGCGTCAGAAGAAGAGGAAGCATGGATTAGAAGGCTCTCAGGTGTAGGATGTTCGGTCAGGAATTTTGGGTCAGTAGGTGCAGGCCAATGGCGGTGGGCAACCATCCTATTCACAGGAGCCCTGTGGTGGTCTGGACCAGGTACCAAGTAGGACGTCCATAAGGGCTTCATTAAAGGGTAGGAGGGATTCCAAACTGGATGCCCCAGGCTGAAGCACCTCAGTCAGGAGGTTAGTCCTGACCTCCACAGAAGGAAGCTTGAGGTCCAAAATCTCAGCAGCCCCTCTCACCGCCATGGAGTATGAAGTTCCCTCCTCCATAGCCATCATAGGGGGAGAAAGCATGCCACCGTCAGGAGAGTTATCTAGTCTTCTAGCATCGGCCAAATCCTGAACCCAGTCCATGTCAGGGTGAAGCTGATAGTCTAAAGGGTCCAGCAACCCCTCTACACTATCATCATATCCATATCCATAAAAAGAAGGGTCAGGACCTTCCCTGGGCCCAGTAGAGCCCATAGAAAACGGAATCAGCATTGAGCGACGCTGTTCTGGCTCCGGGTTGTCGGGGATAAGTATAGGATTGATTGCGGGCCCAACCAACATTGGAAGCATCAGCATCCGTTGGCCGAGGCTGAAGCCACTGGCGCAGAAACCCTCACTGACTCCTGGGCCCCAAGGCGCCGAGGATGGGTCAGAGTGCCCAAAGATGAGGCGCCTAGCCTCATAGAACTCTTTCAACTGGGTAGGTGTGGCACCGGCTCCCAGAAAGTCAGGGAGGCGCAGAGCCAACCCAGATGCAGGCTCCGAAGATGGAGGCCTAGAGCATCAATGCACGTGATGTTATCAATGATCTCATACAAGACAGTAATTAGCAGTGCATGGTGAGGGTGTGAATTATAGCAACCTTAGAGCACAAGTTATATTTACTTGGTATATCTATAACTGGTGAATTACAGTGTTTTTGTATGTTTTAAATGTTATGTTGTCACTGAAATGCTCACCTAAATATAACGTTACTTTGACCTGTGCGATTATTTTTCAGTGAATTTCTAGTTTTTTTTAACATAAAGTAATATTTTGTTACCATCCGTAAAGCCAGCTCTCCATTGTGCAAAGACTTCGGATGTGTGTGGCAAGGGGTTGTCTGCAGGGCCTTGTTTGTGGACAATTGCAGCATCCAATCCATTAGCGCAGCTCCCTTTCCCAAGCCACTTCAAGCCCTGGGATCCCCATCCCCAAGGTCAGTAGATATTTGTAAAGAGATGAGAGGAGGTGGCTCCCCTCCTTGAGCCACAAGGGACCCCAACACCTGGGGCCACATGACATTAAAAAGAGGAGGGTGGCCTAATGACCCTTTCTCCAAGCATTATTAGAGAAGCCATGCCCTGGTGCTACATGTCATTAAAAAGGGGATAGAGGCCAAACGAGAGTCCTCCTGAGCATTAGTAGGTCCTGGGGACTGCCTGGGGTATATTGCCATAGTAAAGGGAAGAGGTGCTGCATAGAGGTCCAAAATGACCATAAGTGCAATCCTACCCATAACTACAGTTGTCTGGGGATCGATCAGGTCTTCTTGTAATATTGACTCAGTTACATGACTATGTCTGAATGCAGTCTTTGCTGGATAAAGCAGCTGATTCTTGTATAGTTACTGAACACTCAAGCTTAACTTAAAGGCAATGTGTAAAGTATTTATGCACACAAACATTAATAAAGTGAACAAAAAATCCAAACTAATTTAGCAAACTAGAGTACATTTTAATAAATAAAAATGATACCACAATGGCAAAAATCCAATCAGTAAGAACCAGAGATATGCAATTTCAAAGTTTTAGGTAAGTGTAGCGCCTAAAAGCACAGAGTGTCACTGTCCGTCATTTGGTCATGCTAGATGGGGTAAAGGTTCTGGCCTACTGCGAAGGAGAGCAGGCCAGATACAAGGATCAGGTTGTCCCACTGAAAAGGATGTTTATTCAAAGTCCGGTGCGAAGAGTTCCGTTCACTGTGGAGGAAGTCTCGAGGGGCAGGGAGAGCATTGTAGATGGTCATCCCTATAGCACGAAGAGCGGGCCTGGTGTCGTGGACATTTATCACTGTAGCGCAAAGACCCAGTCATTGCTGGAGCTTTGCTTGGCTGTTACTCTGGGCTGTTGTTGTTGTAGCACAGAGTGAAGATTTCGCTTTGCTGATCATCACTGGCTGTTGCTGTGGCACGAGTCGGGTTCACTAGAGCTTCGCATTGGCGGTTGTCATTCTTTCACAAAAGAGCTCAACTAATGTCCGCTAAGGGTCCAGTAACTGGCGAGACAACTCTTGGGGATCCCAAACTCACTCCAGCGGAGGGCAGCAGGACTCAGGCAAGTCCAGTTGTATGTACAGGCAGGTCTATTGAGCAGGTCAGCTGTGCAGTTGCAGGGAGGCCTCTGGAGCTTGTTGTGTCTCTGTAGCTCAGACAGAAAGTCATCCAAGTGACCCTTGCAGTTACTCAGGTAGTCTGGGAGAAAGGGAGAAGGTCCAGTCCTCCTTCTCTGAGAGGAGGGCAGACCTCAAGAACCAGGGCAGTTCTCTGGTAGCAGCAGGGCAGTCATGTGTGGAAACAAATCAGTACTCATTCTGTAATGTCCACAGGTCCAGGACTGGACTGAAGAACGGCTCTGGAGGTCCAATATTTATACCTGGTGCCAGCCTTTGAAGGTGTCGGGATTCCCTGTACCACCCCCAAATCTGGTTCTGGAAAGTTCTTCCCTTCCCCTATCAAGGTTCCAAAAACTTTGAAGTTTTTCATGGCATTTTAAAACTGCACTACAGGCTGCAGTTGTAGGCCTGAAACATGTTTTAAAAGGCTACTTTTGTGGGTCGCACATTAGGTGCTGCAGGCCTACTAGGAGCATTTGATTTACAGGCCCTGAGTACATGTTGTGCCATTTACTGGGACGTACAAGTGAATTAAATATGCCAACTACGTGTAAGCATGTTTTTGACATGTTTGAACTAGAGAACACAAACACATTAGCACTGGTTAGCAGTGTAAAGTGCACAGAGTCCTAAAGCCAAAAAAACAAATTTAGCAAAACAGGAATAAAAGCAAAAGGTTTGGGGGAATATCACACCAAGGAACTCTAACAGTCTGCAATCCAATCCTACCACAACTCATTTTATACTCAAGAAAGAGGTTTACTACGCACCCAGTGGCCCTGGCCCATTCTTACTTCACGAAACTCTTCATGGTAGAAGAAAACGTTATGATTTGGCACTTGAAGCCATTCTGTCTTAAAGGGATGAGGGAACTGATCTATTGTGCCACATACATTCTCTTTGCAAGAAAATGAGTGCCATATCCCAGAGAATATCATTTTGCCACCCTTAGTGGGTCGAGATTATCTGAATCTTTGACTAGTTTTTGATGACACTCTCAAAAAACATTTATTTACAAAAATACGGAGACCTACATTGCATATTGGTTACCTTCTTAATTAGAACGGCGAACTCCTTTTTTCTGTAGGTTTGTCCAACTTAACTCTTGAAAGATTTTCCGCAGTGCCTTTTTTAAATTTTAGATCTCATCTTTGTTAAACCTGTTCAATGAAAATGGCACAACCTGCTTTTTTGTGATAAGAGCAAACTACAGGGAAGCAGGTACACAACATTGTACAAATAGAAGTGTACCTAACATAGGGATTGCTGTAATATTTGTTGTAAGTGCACATGGTGTGTATAACTTGGATTTTACATACCAATTGGTGGAGTTTGATGCTGTAGATGCCACCACTGTACATTTTTATAGATACACGGCTGCAGCTGTTCCTCACCATTACCACGTTTATTATGACTTGAAAGTCCCTTTGACGTACCAAGAACATCAACATTGGCTTAGGGTCAGTAACCCCATACACCACTGAATGGCAGAATGGGTACCCTGAGTAACAATGGGGTCACCTGGCCTCTACTGGACAGGTTTACACCTTATGCCAATCCAGCAAATTTGCAGGTTTGGGATAGAATATGATTCTTACAACAGATGGTAGCAATCTATAGGTGACTCAAACAACTTGTGCTATAGATTGCAGTTGTCAGAGCAGCTCCAATAGGACCTGTATCACAAGCCCAAGTTACCATATAAGCACTCAGCCACCAACTATAAGTGCTTTTGTGGTCCAAAGGGCTGTAAAGCATGAAGAAATTGCAGTCTGGATTGCTTGCAAGACAAACCAGCTCGAAGCAGTTGATGATCACACAACACCCAAGATAAGCGTATAGGTCCTCATTATGAACAAGGTGGTCGAAACCGCTGTGTTCATGCTGGCGGTCAAACTACTGACTGCCAGCATCCCTGGATCCCTGCCGGCCGTTTAATGAACATTCCTGTGGGCTGGCGTGGCAGGGACATTGACGGCGGCTCCATGAAAATCGGGCAGTGACCTGTGCGATGGGGCACTGCACAGAGGCCACTGCACTGCCCATGCCAAGTGGCCACTGCCCCAGTGCACCCCCTTCACCAGCCTTTTCCTGGTGGGGAAACCCACCAGGGAAAGGCTGGAGGATTGGGGATCATTATCCGAGGGGCAGCACTGCTGCCCTGTCTGATAATCATTCCGACCTCCGCCAGGCTGACTGACGGCGGCAGCCTGGCAGTGAGTGAGGGATAGTGTTCATTATGTGGCGGTGTGGCCCGTCATGTTCAAAATAACCACCATAATGTTTTTGTGGAGGAGCTACAGCCCTAGCAATACACCAGAGAAATGCAGTGCTTCCATTTTGGATCGTGAATGAGAGCTATTAAAGATAATTTTGTGAACATACACTTCTGTGGCTATGATACCTTGGGATAACGAGCTGTCAAACTGTATCTCAGAACAAAAAGTGAGATTGAGGGTTTTGACAAGGAAAAGGATGAGCAAGAAACTAGTAAGAAATAAAAGAAGAGACAGGAAAGAAAATAGAACTGGAATTCCCATCAATTTAGAAGTTCACACGGTATGGTTACAATTTGAGGAACAATGATAAAATTAAAAAGCCAGATCGATAACATAATACTGACAGCTGTTCTTTCCATTCTTTTCAGGACTCTGACAGTAAATAGCAACAAGGACCGGACTACTTGAATATCACAGAACGTACAAGTATATGAAGCAGAGTGAATCAAGGTGTAGACCTGATATTAGTGTAAAGAAGAAAAAGAAAAGACGTGACTCTAAGGCACTCTTTAAAAAGACTAATGTGGTCAGACAAACTGAAAAACATGCCCTGTCAACTACAGATACTTCTGTAAAATGGGGCTTCAATGACAGCACTTCCATTCATTTCAACGGCAGTGTCAATAGTTTACTAAACTCCCCAAGGCGTTCTGGTAGTGAATCCAGCTGACACATTTCTATAGGTTGTGACACCAGATGAACATATAAACCTCCAGATGGGGTTCAATATTCTGGCGGCATTTGTCTGATTTTTATGTCATTATTATTGCACTTAATGATTGGCTTCCAGTTTTTATAAGTGATGTGCCCAGGGTGCTAGCATTTCCTCCCGAGTGCCTGAAGAACTGAGGGAAATATATGTATCTGAGTGAACTTTAATTGTAAAGAAATGAAGTGGGGTGGGATAAATGTTCTGTACGACATATCATTCCTTTATGTAGTGAGCCCCAGGTACAGGCACAACAGCCTTTAAAGCTAAAAGCAAAATGTGACATAAAAGCTTTCTTAACTCAGCTACAATATCTAGTCATTATAGCGCCTTGCTTTTCTACAAATAATACTGCTCTATTTCTAATTTTAAAACCTGACTGTTTATATAGACTATTTTAGACTATAGAAATTTGACTCACTCACCTGTACTTATATTGTGCAAAGTGCCCATAGCACAGGACGAATGATGAATCTGGTAAGAAAGAAATACAAGACAACCTTGGACATTTATAATTTTTTTCAGTCAAAACATAGCACCTGAAAGTTAAAATCTAACAGCTTTCTCACTTCATAAATTCCAATTCTGTTTTAAATGATTGAGTATGGACTATAAGAATAGTTCTACTTTTTTGCAGCATGGATTATGGAGACTATACAACAAGCACTAAGGCTCTATGTTCTATTGATGACTTTTGCATCATGGATAATTTAAACGAATACCTGACTAGCGTGGACCGGATAGTGACAATACTGACCATACACGTTTATTATACTAACTTTAAAAAAGTCCAAAAATTGCTTACTTAAATGGGATTTTTCTTGGATACAAGTTATCCACAGAGGGAAGGGGTCTGGCAAAGGACTTCCTGCAGAAGTGTGCCATCTTAACGCTTCCAAATACATTAAGAAAGTTACAACCTCTGTAGGATTTCTTAACTTTGGGACAAATTACTTGCCACACCATGCTGAGGGACTGAAGCCCTTGTATGATTTGATTTTTCCCACATTTTCTGAAAATAATTGGACAAAAACACCAGTATCTCACATGGACTACAACAATCTGTTTGAGACCAAAGACCTGATTTAGATCTAGGCAGATGAGATAAACATGACGGCTATCTTGTCTGCTATCTTTCAAGTGCAATATATTCTACTTGTATATCCACACTTGCAATATGGCGGATGGGATATTCATTACATTTGTGAGAGAGTAGCCCACCTGCCAAGATCTAAATCAAACCTTACATATTTAAAGACCAGGAATAGCAGAACAATCCTAATTACTGAAATCATTCACAATTCCTCAGGCTACACCTGAGTAGTTTGCAGTGAGGAGTAGATATCTCTCACAGTTTAGAAATCATGTTTGTTTTTCACAGCCCAAGCACAATTCCCTCCTCTAGAGAAAGTTCTTACTGCAGTACAGATCACCAAATTGAAATAGCACCCATTGGAGCAGGGGAAAGTTATCATTGTAGTCTCCTACATTCCTACAGTGCAAGTGGTGACAAAAGTAAGCATTCATAATGGTGTACTCTACGTCTGCACTGGGTAAGGTGGGCTGCCTTGTTAAATGCAGTTGATGTAAACTTCGAGGACAATCTGATTATCTGTATGGAAGAATTTCTACAATGCACAAAAAATGTACCACAAACCCCTAATTCTTTACCCATTGAGAACTACCCAGCTATTGATTGGTACTAAACAGGCATGCTCCATGGCTTGAACTGCAGTGCAGGAAATATTTGAAGGCGGTGAATTCAAGCTGCTTCATACACACACTAAAACTTTAGGTGATTACACTTCACAGCTTGAAGAAATTCATGCCTTGTTGCTTGGGCTACAGATGGCTGATCTGTCAGTTCCCAAACTAATTGTGTCTGATTCATGTTTCTGTGTTCAAGGGTACAATGTTCACTTAGCACATTGACACCTGAATGGGTTCAGAGATTCAAAGGAGAAATCAATAAAAACAAAACAACTCTGGGGACCAGTAACTGTCTTACTAGGTACGTTTTCATTGGTCCATGTCCAATACACCATGGCCCATGAAACTGAAGCAACTCATGCAGTGCAGTTAACTTGGCATCAAAAACAGCTGTACATGCTTTATGAAACTAAGATCGACACAAATATTTTGGCAGCAACTCAAGCAATAGCTAAGGTATAGAAACCTACATGTAGGTACTACTACACCCTCACTTTACATAACACTCAGATGGTGTCTATACCCAGAGAAGAAGATAGGCATATTTGTACTGAGCAGAATAGATCATATCTATGTAAGACAGATCATGAAAGTTTGTCATTGCTCATTTTGACATGAATGCCACAGTAGCATACCGTAGTATGGATAATAGAAGCTATATTGACTCAAATTAAGAATTATTTGAGGCAGTGTTGACAACAAATAAAATACCCTGCCATTTGAAGATCAGCACAGACACCTTGTATTATCTCCATTCACCAATTCAGGGTACTTTTCCTTGACCTTATCAGGCAAATCATATCAGTAAAATGATATAAGTATATATTGCTTGTGGAGTCATGCTCCAGATTCCTTTGGGTGTGGCCACAACCACAAAGAAATACTGATGCTCAAGCGGTCACAGAGGACTTGCAGTGCTTAGTAACAATGGGAGCAGTTCACATCTTTCATTCAGACCATGGCGTTTAGGGGTGCTATGTCTGCTCTTCGAGTTTGTCTGCAATACTTGCACCTGTTTCACTCGGAAAGCAACAGTTTATTAGAGCATTTCAACAGTATTGTTACACAAGCCTTGACCACTAGGGTATTAGGTACAGGATTGCATTGGCTACATTATCTGTATGGAGTTCAGAGAGCTCTAAATAGTTTACCTAGAGACGCATCAGGTGCTTGCATGTCAATGAGATGCTTTTGGAGTATCTATGCATGTACCTGTTCCTGAGAGTCTAGAAAAGGTGTCCGGAGAGACAAGGTTTGACCACAATAACCATTTAACTGTTTTGCAGAAAATCCAAAGTCGCAGCGACAACCTAATTTGAAGTGTTCCAACGTTGTCATCAGCGAAGATAAGCTTTCTGAATCTGCCGATGAGTGGCTCCCTAAAGTGGGTGAGCTAGTTCAAGAAAAAATCTCTTATAAGCCACTGAGACGTCTAATAGACCATCCTTTCCAGGACTTGTCGTAGAAGACACACAAACTATAATCCTGCCTTCACTGCCTGGTTCAAAGGAAAACAGGAAGGTGTCCATCAGTCAGGTTAAAAAGCAAGATGTGGCCTCTTCTGTTCAGCAGACCTCCCATTGACAACAAAGTGCCTTCGGAGTAGAACCTCACAGCCTCTCCCTGCCTTTAGGATCTACCCTTAGAAGGCTACAGTCACACTGAAGTCTTGAGCCCATTCCTGTGGCTATAGAGCCTGTTGTGTTTCCAACAGCAGATTCCATGGTGGAACCTTTTATGAATCCAAACTGTCTTAACTACTGCTGTAGGGTATTATGACCCAGCCCTGAATCAATACCCATTTAAATGTCACTGTTTCAAGAAGTTACATTGGATGAAAGTTATTCTGATTGGCCTTTTGATACACCAACATGCTCCACAGTCTTTCAAAGTCTTTTTGAGTTCCTGATTGCCGCTGGTTTTGAGACAGGTATCTAGTACCACCATGATTCTATTTCTGGATTGGTAGTGGAGTGTTATTTCTCTTAATTGGAATTATCATGCTGAGTACAGTTTTGTTGCTAATAAATGGACACTACATTCCTGATAAAACTGTGCTGTTTCCTGTGGTTCAGGAAATGCAATTGCATTCTTCTCACCAGATTACTTTTGGGATCATCATGCTATTAACATCTCTGTGCTCAACAGAATTGTTTGGGGAAAGATTACCTAGAACATTATGGGACCTACATAGTTACTACAACTCCTCTGTTTTAAAAATATCAATAGATGATAGAGCACTACCTGGCTGTTTTTCAGTTCAATGAGACATTAAACCTTTTAAGAGAATAATTAAAGATTTGCACACATATGCCAAACTTGATAATGGAGATCTTTATTTAAACACTGACAACGATAAAGAAATGTATTGTTTTCACCATTTTGGCTGCCATTAAATTCATAGAACTAATGGTCCCTGAGAAATATATATTTATGCACAATGAGATCACTGTGGGGTTACGCCTCAATTAGTTAGCCAAATTTGTGAAAGAGATTACCTTACTTCAACAGTGTTGACAGGTCAGATCCATCAACCTTTCTATTTTTCCCCAAAAACATTTCAAAAGAACCTGATGACAAATCACAAAATGATACACTGCAATAGATTTGTTCAAAAATTGCTGTACACAACTCTGGGTACTGGCAAAAAAATATTATTGAGAAAGGTATTTGGGGAACACAAGTCCAGCGTACAGAGGTTCAATTTGGAGCAAGCATAATACCCAGAGAAATATTTTTTGTGAACAAGACAATGGAGCAGACAACTAGTGATTTAAAAATATCCTCTACATCGCCTACCTATTAATCTGTGCCAATGACTCTTCAACCCTGGTGGAGTAAAAGATACTGATACTCCTTTTCGCATGACAACACCTTACTGCTGTCCAAAACTAGAGAGGGTCTCCAAAATTTGATTGATATCTTCAATCAGTTTTGTGACGGTTTGGTCTTGAAATGAATACATCCAAGACCAAATATATGATCTGCACCAAGAGCGTCAGAGTGAGGGTGTTATCAAGGTGGGCTCTGAAGCACTAGAAAGGGTCCGACAGTTTGATTACTGGGCATTAGGGTGGATGATACCAGTTCATGGGACCTGCAAATTACCAAGAGAACCTTGATTGTAAAACTCTGAGCTGCAGCTATACATAAATTCACCAAAAGAGCAGCCTGGATCCTTGCCTGCCCAGGAATCAAAATGTACAAAGCACAAGTAAGGGGGGCCTGCGCTATTTGGGACAGAACTTTGGGGTTATTGCAATACGATTGTTTTGAGCACAGCAGAAAACAATTTTCTTAGGTGTCTTTTGGGCTTAGGTAAAGGCACACCATTGTTACATCTTTGCCTCAATTTGGGGATCAGTGAGATTTTGGCACAAATAGCGTTGAGAACTCTATTGTTTTGGGTTCACATCTGGAGTACTTATGAATTGAGCCACTTTATGAAGAGCCTGCAGGAAGTTATTGGGTCCAACGGGGTGGGATGCCTGGGATTGCTCAAAAGTGTCTGGATCGAGCTGGGGCTAGAGAAAATTTAGTCCGAGTCCCAGTCCATTCATCGAGCAGACGCTCTTAAAGTTAATAAACTGGCATAGGGAAAAGTTATTAGCAGAAGGGATTGCTCATCTACGTTAGGCAGCTGAACAAGTACCTTCCTCCTCAACAAATCTGTATCCAAGGCTGATGAATTTTTAGATCTTATCCGCCCGGTGCGTGCTCAGTCCCTATTCCTTCAATTTAGGTATGGGACTCTCCAGTAGGTGCTTTTACTGCTAACTTGGGAAAGCAGAGAGAGGAATCTGGCAGTTGCTTTTATTGCAAAACTGTCCCAGAAAGCGACAAGCACTTGTTGTTTTTCTGCCCACTCTATGCTAAACCCGGAAACAAATGTATCTGCCCTTTGCGTAGATCCCTTAGGTAACAAATTTGAGTTGAAGACTTTGTAAATGTGACCTCGCCTCGATTGCAGCTCTTTTAAATTTTCTGAACACTGTTCTGGCAATAAGAATTACAGCACAAAGGCCAGCATAAGCAGGCATGCCCCTGAATGAGCTGTGCATCTTTTAATAATTTCTGTTGCCCTCAATTGTGTGATAATGTATTATGTGTTTTATAATTATTAATTGGTGTACAATTTCTCTTACTGTTTTCATAATGTGTTTAACAATTTTGTCAATGTATTTTTGATGATGAGACTGACGTCTCGAACTATCAATAAAAATGGAAATGGAAACATATTCTCTATTCCAAAAATTAATTTGATTCTGTTTTCCAATTGGTAATTGAAAACAAATATATCAGACACAATTTTAAATGAAATGAACCAACGTGGTACCTACAATATAAACAGACTATGCCCTGAAAAAATTGCCTTGTAAACAATTGATACTGGTGTATGTATGCAGAGATTTATTTCCAAGACTCTTGTTCCTTTAGCTAAAAGCCCTGAAGCCTCAAATAATATATATACACCTTAAACTTTTACCACAGATATTGTGAGTAACCTGTGCTAATGTAGGATTTCATATTCCAGCCTTGCGGTTGTGAAGGAGCATTGCGCCACAATCTGTGAAAAAATGGATTTAAATGATTCCCTTCAAGGTACATATCCCACTAAAGTTAAATGTTTCATATTCTTATTAGGCTGCATCATTTATAATGAAATATATACTTACTCAGAAAGAGAAGTGGCTGAAGAAATTTAAGAAACTGATATAGTAAATTTGCAAAACACTTTCAACATTACTGACAATGGCAAGCAAACACTCTCAAGGCAAGTGTAGGCTATAAGCACTGTAATATCATCTGCCTTTGATTTTCTAAAAGAAAATGTATGTCTTTTACAAAATGAACAGCCTCATTTGTCAACTATTAGCTTAATTGGACACTACAAATATTAACATTTAGTAAAGTACTGTGGCAGCTTGCAAATGAGGGTGCTGTGTTTGAACCATATCATCTGATTAATTCCCAAATCACAAGGACAAAAAAGAAGCCAATTATACCTTATTAAGTATTGTGGAACCAGAAAGCATTACATTTTTTACAGCCGAAGACCCTCTCATAATGTGGCTCGCTGCCTATTCCATCTTTCATTTATATGTGTGTCAAGGGCATATGCTCTTGTGTTGGGATGAAAGTTGGACAACACATTCCTTCATCACCCATGGGAGTTTCTTTTTGAATGCCACAGTATCACCCAAGACAATCCCACATTCATCAGTACAGTTGGCTATTCCAATTCTCCCGGTCATTCCCTCGGCTGCTATCAAATCACTTTGCAGGGAGCCTGTAATCCTTTGAGGTCAGGTTTAAGCTGTAAAATATTATCTACACCTGTTCCATACAACCCTACCCATGTTATCCTTCTGAATAACAGTTTTTTTGATAATACTAAATAAAATATGCTGCAAGATGCCTGCTTGGCACCCCTACTTGTTAACTGTACAGAGAACTATAAAATGTTGTGGTGTAACCTTGTATACTACCCCTCAAAGGATATTTGAAGATGTTCCTTTGCCTAAAATAGACACAGGTCACATGTGCCTTGATAACTTTAACAAATCTGTTGTGACATTAATACACAAAGAAGACCCCTCAACCTCGGCAGCCAAAACATTTGCCTTACACAAAGACTGTTCTTCATCACAAACTCCTGAAAACTCGGTTCACTACTTTTTTTTACCACTACTTTTTTTTACAGATCTCCTCCATTCATCAAACACTAATGCAAATGTGCATTTCTTCTTGTTTAACACATTTGTTCTTCCATTCATTGTTTTCAAGTCTATTTGTCGGATTCAAGACAATTTTCCCATTCTTTGGATGTGGAATTCTCATCTTTTTGGAGTTAAGAAATAAAACTATTTCAACTGAGAAAATGAATTTCAACTTTCCTAATGAAAAGCAGTGCAGTGAAAACTTGACATTCTATCTTGGATTTGAATAGTTAACCGTTATGAGTGAGCACTGGACTCTATCATACAGCAAACTTGATGATACAGAAGTAAGACCAGTCTTTTAGTGCATAATCTGTTTGCATGAAATAACCTTGGAATTTCTACTAAAAATGCCTCTAATGACATCTATGAATGTCAAACAACTACTTTAACCACTGCTGTGATTTTTTTTTTAGCATTTACATGGGCACAATCTTTAGTCCTGCACATGAGGCCTGTGCTCTCTCACGTAGTTACATTTTGCTTTTATTCCTTTTAATATTTTACCAAAGCTTCATTTTGGTGGAAATGTTTTTTATTCTTTTATCAGTTGCCCTTCCACGCAGAATTTATTATTCATTTCTTTGCACAACATTTTCATCCTGTGCTCAACCCAACGCTGTACACAATATTTACCGGGTGCTGCTGGTCCAAAGAGTACATTGTCTACTCTACACAGAGAAATATGTGCTGCCACGTTAGGAAAGATCTTCGCACAACAGATATGTTATTATAAAACATCACACTGCTCACACGAGGGCAGATGGGCCATTCCAGCCAGTTTGCAATATATAATTCTGTACGTTGTCACAGTTTCTGCAGAAACCTTTTGGTTCCTCTTTGTTTATGGGAGAGGACTCCCAACAGACTAACAGACTTCTTCACCGATAACTGCAGGTATTGGGTTTGGGCATCCTCTCCGGGACCAGAAGGGCAGATTAGGGCTACCACTGTGACTTGTTCTCATGTAGAAACTTAGTAGTATAGGTAAGGATATTAAGGGCACTATTGTGACAATATGGTGGGACTCTTATTGTGTTTCATCTTCCTGGTCATTACTGTAATAATGCTGTGTTTCAGTATCTTCATAATTGCAATTCATGCCTTTTTACATATAATGCATTTGGTTCAATAAAATATATATTGAACCAAGATCCTACTTCTGTTTGTCTTTGCATGTATGAGACTTGTACAACTGAGAGAAAGTGGTACAATCTGTTTCACCACGACTTCCCTGAGGAGTCTGAGTGTCATGTGATAGGCTGCCACACATCACTTTTACCTTTGGTATTGGTGAGGTGCTGCTAGCTAGCCAGAAGGGTTAGGCTGACAGCTGTCACATGTGTGAGATCAGACTCAGTCCCCCATACTCTGTGGTGCTGCTGCACAAAACCCAGCAGTCTCGTTACTATAATGGGAGTCTACAACATGGCTCTACCAGTGTTGGATAGGCACTGATTTTAGAGATCTCCGAAGTATCTCAGTCTCATTTCATGCAAAGGCACCCTAACTACCTTATATGGAAACATCTGTGGTATTAGGGCATATTCTCCTTATATAGATAGAGAGTACCTAGTTAACGTTATAGGTTGTTCAAGCTTAAATCCTTTAAAGGATTCCCAAGTCAGTTTTTCTATAACTGAACAATTCAATTCCATTAAAAAAATGTTGAACCAAAACAGGGCGTAATTGCAGTAAACATGAGACTCTCTCTCACAACACACCTATTAAATAATGGTGAGGATAAGGGGGGGCGGTTAAATTTGTTGTTGAGGCTCACAACACATACAGAACAGATTTTTTTTAGTCTTGGATCATTTTTCCAGCAGCAGATGGGAATACAGACACATTTCATCACTACACTCCAGCAAATGCACCCACACAATACAGACCGTCTGCATACTTAGAACTACCACTACTTAATAAAGGACACCAAAATTGGTTTGATGGCTCCATACCCCACATTACACAAAACATTAGACTAGGAGCCAGATATGACCATTTGTGTTGTGACTCACAATTTGTGTTTTTTATGAATCTAAAATTGCGAGTTGCAAAACAAAATGTACAACAGTGTTTAACACACTGTCAGCAGTTCCCAAATGGGTTGCAAGGGACCGCCCTCTTTAATATTCTTTAGGCAGGTCACAATTTGCGACCCACTTTATTTCCCAGTTGGCTATTGAAGGCTATTAATATTGGTTGAAGTCGATTGACTTAAAGAGTGTCTGTTTAAAATTATATTCATAAATGAAACTGTACAACAAACAAGTTGTTTAGTCATAGCAGAAAATAAGGAATTGAGTGTGTCCAGTATTACATCACCAGCTAAATTTCACAAATGGCAAAAGATTTTAAATGTTACTGAAGAACAGCTCGACGGGTGGGTCTAAAATAGTACATTTAACTTGCAATTTTCAGGTCCTAATGGGTGGATAATGTGGCCATTGGCCACAAATGGTTGTATTGCATGTTTGCAAACTTCAAAGGGGGTTGAGAGCAAGCCCACCAGACTCTTGTTACATATCATCACAACACTCTGATATCATTACCACATATAGTGTGGGCAAATTATGTCAACAATGGTTGAAATCTTCCACAGCCGTTAAAGAACACCTTAGTCACCTGCCAGAAAAAATAGACTTACAAGATTTATTGTTAGGTCCTAGAAAACCACACACAAAGTGCTTCTTATATTCAATACATAACGAAATATGGAACCTTTCACAAAAAGAAGCCACCGCCCGATGAAGGCAAGTCGATCAGGAAAACTTACAGAAAGCTCTAGCTGTTGTAGATAATGGTTTGAACACCTTATCCAACTGCAATTGACATGGTTTTTGAGGCATTACGAATGCAGGTGGCACAATGGCAGCCACTCCAGCCCGGGGGCTGTTACCGCCGTGGCGGTCGGAGTGGTACATTGTCATAATGTGGTGGTAAGTTCTGCCAGCCTGTTGGTGGTACTTACCGCCACTGTTAGAAATGTGGTCTTTGGTTGACAGTCAGGTTACCCCCTGTTCAAGCAAGGACCCTCACTCTAGTCAGGGTAAAAGAGACTCACCCTCAGCTAACCCCTGCTTACACCGTTGGAAGCTTGGCAGAGCAGTAGGCTTAACTTCAGAGTGCTAGATGTAAAGTATTTCTACCAAAACACACAGTAACTTAATGAAAACACTACAAAATGACACAACACAGGTTTAGAAAAATAGAAAATATTTATCTAAACAAAACAAGACCAAAATTACAAAACATCCACAATATACAAGTCAAGTTATCAATTAAAAATAAAGAAGAGTCTTTAAGTAGTTTCAAACACTGTTAGCGTGAAAATGGTCCTTGGGTGTGTCAAAAATAACCCACATGGGTGAGTGTGTGTCAAAAAAGGGCTTGCGATGTGTCAATTCCACTCACGAGGGGGACCTTGCGTCGTTTCTCCTTTCGTTTGGGTTGGGTTGCTTCTCTCCACAGGAGAGTGATGCTTTGATCCGGTCAGCACTCTCGGGTCTGGGCAGGCCTTGCATTGTTTTTACATGCCCAGCGGTACTTGCATCGGAAATCCAGCCGTACGATGATTAAAAAAACACGCAGCGTGGGTTTCGATCTCCAAGTCTCTGTCAGCGATGCTGCGCGTCGTTTCTCCTGTTTCGTACATCGATTCTTTGGTCGCGTTTCCGGCAAATGTCGATTTTTAGCCACGGAGTCAGCGGCGTGTCGTTTCTTCAGCCGCAGATTGGAGTCATGTTGATCTTTTTCCCGCACGGCTCTCTGTGTGTGGATTTCCTCCTTTTAGGCTGCCAGCTTCCCCTTTCAGGGTCCCAGGAACTGGATAGGCACCATAGGGCAGAGTAGGAGTCTCTCCAGCGACTCCAGGTGCTGGCAGAGAGAAGTCTTTGCTGTCCCTGAGACTTCAAACAACAGGAGGCAAGCTCTAAATAAAGCTCTTGGCGAGTTCTTCTCAAGATGGAAGGCACACAAAGTCCAGTCTTTGCCCCCTTACTCTGGCAGAAGCACCAACTGCAGGATAGCTCCACAAAGCACAGTCACAGGCAGGGCAGCTCTTCTTTCTCAGCTTTTCAGCTCTTCACCAGGCGGAGGTTCCTTTTGTTTCCAGAAGTGTTTCTCAAGTCTGTGGTTTTGGGTGCCTTTCTTATATCCAATTTCTCCTTTGAAGTAGGCCTACTTCAAATTAAAGTCTCTTTTGAATGTGAAATCCTGCCTTGCCCAGGCCAGGCCCCAGACACTCACCAGGGGGTTGGAGACTGCATTGTGGGAGGGCAGGCACAGCCCTTTCAGGTGAGTGACCACTCCTCCCACCCCCTCCTAGCACAGATGGCTCATCTGGATATGCAGGCTACACCCCAGCTCCCTTTGTGTCACTGTCTAGTGTGAGGTGCAACCAGCCCAACTGTCAAACTGTCCCAGACAGGGAATCCACAAACAGGGAGAGTCACAGAAATGGTATAAGCAAGAAAATGCTCACTTTCTAAAAGTGGCATTTTCAAACACACAATCTTAATATCAACTTTACTAAAAGGTGTATTTTTAAATTGTGAGCTCAGAGACCCCAAACTCCACATGTCCATCAGCTCCCAAAGGGAATCTACACTTTAATGAGATTTAAAGGTAGCCCCCAAGTTACCCTATGAGAGTGACAGGCCTTGCAACAGTGAAAAACGAATGTAGCAATATTTCACTGTCAGGACATATAAAACACATTACTATGGACCTTATTACAACCCTGGCGGTCGGTGTTAAAGCGGCGGTAAGACCGCCAACAGGCCGGCGGTACAAAATATGGAATCACGACCATGGCGGAAACCCCTACAATGGTGACCAGGGTGGTGTTGATGGACCTGAGTTCCTCCCTGATCCCCAAATACTGTTCCTCCTGCAACCGCTGGGTCTCCTGAAACTTGGCCAGTGCCGTTGCCATCGTCTCCTGGGAATGATGGTACGCTCCCATGATGTTGGAGACGGCCTCATGGAGAGTGGGATCCCTAGGCCTGGACTCCCCCTGTCGCACAGCAGTCTTCCCAGTTCCCCTGTTTTCCTGTGCCTCTGTCCCCTGAACCATGTGCCCACTGCCACTGCCCCCAGGTGCCTGATGTTCTTGGGTTTGTGGGTTTGCCTGGGTTCCCTGTAGTGGTGGACACACTGCTGCTTGACGTGTCCTGGGGACAGAGGTATGGGCCCGCTGGGTGGTTGCTGTGCTGGTGTTTCCTGAGGGGGGTGGCTCTGTGGTGGCATGTGCCAGTGTGTGGGGAACCGACTGTCCCGAGGTCCCAGATGGGCCGGGCTGGTCATTAAGATCCAGTTGGACAGAGCTGCTGTCATCACTGTGGGCCTCTTCTGTGGGGGGGGGGTGGACATGTCTGGAACCTCCTGTCCGGTGACGTTGGGTAGGGGTCCTGCAGGGGTGTAAAGGCATGATTATTGCATCTGTGTGTGCCATTGTGTGCAATGGGTAGGTGACCCTGTACCCCAGTGCTTACATTCTTGTCTAGGACATTGTGTGATATTTGGTTTGGGGATCTGTGTGGGTATCTGTAGTGTCCATGCTTTGGTGATGGGTGTCCATGCTTTGGTGTTGCATGCAGGGCTTGGTGTTGGGATGGGTGGTTTGTGATAGTGGGACATATGTGAGGTGTTGGAGTGATGGGGGTGAGGGTGAGGGTGGGGGTATGTGATAGCATGCAGGTAGGGTGGGGGAATGTAATAGTTAAGATTTGACTTACCAGACTCCATTTCTCCAGCTACTCTCGCGAGGCCCTCAGGATGCAGTATAGCCAAGACCTGCTCCTCCTATGTTCTTATTTGTGGGGGAGGAGGTGGGGGTCTGCCGCCAGTCCTCTGAACTGCAATCTGGTGTCTTGAGACCACGGAATGCACCTTCCCCCGCAGGTCGTTCCACCTCTTCCTGATGTCATCCTGCGGTCTTGGATGCTGTCCCACTGCGTTGACCCTGTCCACGATTCTGCACCATAGCTCCATCTTCCTAGCAATGGAGGTGTGCTGCACCTGTGATCCGAATGGCTGTGGCTCTACCCGGATGATTTCCTCCACCATAACCCTGAGCTCCTCCTCAGAGAACCTGGGGTGTCTTTGCGGTGCCATGGGGTGGTGTAGGTGATGTGTGAGGTGGTTTGTGTTGTGGTGTGTGAGGGGATGTGTTTGTGTGTGTTGTGTGAGGGGTGTGGATGTTGTGTGAGTGATGGTGTTGTGTGCCAGTGGATGCTAGTTTCTTGATGGTGGTGTCTCTCTCCGTGCTTCGTTCTCAATTTTTGTCGTAGGGGTTTGTGGGCGATGTGGGTGTGTGTTTTATATTGTATTGAGTGTGTGGGAGTGGTGTGTGTATGTGTATCAGGTGTGTGTATTTCGATTTGTCCAATGTGGTTGTGTTTTGTAAATGTGTGTGTATTTTGAGCACAACGGTGTGTACCGCCAATGGATTACAGCGGTTGAAAGACCGCCGCGTTGATTCGTGGGTCATGATAGTGTGGGCAGATTCCTGTTGGCGTGATGGTGGAGGTTTTGTTATCGCCAGTTTATCACTGACCTTTGGTGTGGCGGACTTGTGTGGGTGTCTAGATTTTGGCGGATTCCGAGCTGTGTGTCGTAATAGCTGTAGCGGAATTCCGCCGCCGCAGCGGTGTGTTGGCGGTCTTCTGCATGGCGGTAAGCGGGATTTACCGCCAATGTTGTAATGAGGGCCTATATCTCCTACCTTAACCATACACTGCACCCTGTCCTTGGAGCTACCTAGGGCCTACCTTAGGGGTGTCTGACATGTGAGAAAAGGGAAGGTTTAGGCCTGGCAAGGGGGTACACTTGCCAAGTCGAATTTACAGTTAACACTTCACACACAGACACTGCAATGGCAGGTTTGAGACATGATTAAAGAGCTAATTATGTGGGTGGCACAACCAGTGCTGCAGGCCCACTAGTAGCATTTGATTTACAGGCCCTGGCACCTCTGGTGCACTTTATTAGGGACTTACTAGTAAATCAAATATGCCAATCATGGATAAGCCAATTACATACACATTTTGTAAAGGAGCACTTGCACTTTAGCACTGGTTAGCAGTGGTAAAGTGCCCAGAGTAACAAAAACAGTAAAATCAGAGTCCAGCACACATCAACAACCTGGGGAACAGAGGCAAAAAGTTAAGGGAGACCACGCCAAGGATGAAAAGTCTAACAGCCACATTATCGCCGACCGCCGGGGTCGTAATGACCCCCTTAGTTTGTTATCTGAAGTGGGTCCCTGTCCTGTTGATTTGTTTGGCATTCCAGGTGCTCTTGAATGAAAGTTATGTGATGGTGAACAAAATCAGCTGGAGCTGCTATTCTACGTATGTAGTTTCGGTCTCCCAAATGTTACATGTTGTGGAAATGTGCTTTTTCCCCCCACGCAATGAATTAAAGTAGCAGAAATTTGGCCTCATATTGCTACTTCAAATTTACATTTTGACCAGCTGACAGACTAAAGGCTCTTTCATTGCAAAAACACATGGCACTTACATCTGCCCGTGAGATCTATGCTCTCCAAGTGGTGAGGTCATCCACAGAGATACAGTCCCTTTTAAATATGAACTTTCCTAGACATTATGGTGTACCTTCAGCCATACGCTCTATGTTTTTTGTGTCTTTGGGGATTCCCTGTTACTTTGGAGTTAATTGGTGACATTTTGCTCTAGCTACTTTTCATTCACAATGGCTTCTCCATCTCAACAAGGAGAACTGATGGTGCTTCCACCAGCCCAACTGTGTTGTGAACGCATGAATAAGTATTGTGGAGCAGCAGTCCTGGAAGAACTGGAGTCCAAATGGTCTTTGTCATTCAGACCGGCTCTGAAGTGCATGCAGCCCGTCTTTCTATGTTTGTGGTACCCATTCAAACATGCACTGGAAGTGCGTCTTACCATGCAGTGCATACTTTCTTTGGACACTGGTGTGCTGGTGTTCTCAATGAGGTTTCATTACCAGACATGCACATTGAGATTGTGATTGGTATGGGAAACTTCGTATAAGCCGTCCTATGAGCCATCCTTTGTGGATCAAGTGGCTTTTGGTGCGACAACATCTGGCACTGCATGGAAAATTGCCGCCTTGGCCAAAGCTATGGCTTAGGTAGCAGAACATGAGTGCTACCTCAGTTTCCTTGTCAAGGAACTGGTTACTTTAACATCTCCATATATTTTCGCTTGCTTTTAGTGATCAATGTAGGAAAGGTGATTCTAGTATTAGGTTTTATTATAGACCGCAGTACCTTTGAACTCTCATTGGGGAGGGTGTTGCGAGATTATTTTAGCATTAACACTGGCACATTATTTATTCCTGGGCCTGAGGCCTCTGTCTCTCACCTAGTTACATTTCACTTTTATTCCTTTTATTATTTTAGGAAATCTTCATATTAGTGGATGTTTTTCATTCTTTTATCAGTTGCGCTTCCACACAGAATTTGTTATACATTTCTTTGCACAACATGTTCATCCTGTGCTCAACCCAAGGCTGTACACAATATTTACTGGGTATTGCTGGTCCAAAGAGTACATTGTGTACCCTATACAGAAAAATACATGTTGTCACATTAGGCTAGTTCTTAGAATAACAGATAAGTTATTGTTATTTTAAAACATCACACTTCCCACACCAGGGCAGAGGGGACATTCCAGCCAGCATGCCATCTCATGCTGCATGTCGTTGCAGTTTCTGTAGAAACCTTTTGGTTCATCTTTGTTTATATGGGAGGACTCCAAGCAGATTAACAGATCTCTTCTTCACCTCTGACCGCAAGTATGGGAGTTGGGCTTCCTTCCCGGGACCGGAAGGGTGGATTAGGGCTACCACTGCTACATGCTCTTACGTAGAAACTTAGTAGTGTAGGTAGGGATATTAGGGACTCTATTGGGACAATATGGTGGAACTCTTGTAAGTATAATGAGAGTCTACAACAGTACTGACAGCAAGCCCATTAACAGGCACTACAGTTTCCAAAATGAAATAAGTTCAATATGATAGGCCATCTACCTTTCCAATGTTTGATCCAGCAACAACTCCAACACTTTAACCATCTCTTGCAACCAGAATCGATCCACAAGGAATTGCTCCATCTCTGGATACTCTGCACACATATTTTCTGTTTCAATGCATATGCCATCTCCTTCACCATTGGTCACTAAGCCAAAAATGAAAGGTCATCCAATTCACCAATCATTTTGCCACTTCAAGTGCTCCAACTCCTATGGAAAAAAAAACCAGATAGCATGGAAATTTTGTGATGTCATCACCGACTTGGAAAAAATGACCTTGACTCAAGTTTATTTCCAGCATAAAAGGGCAAA
Source organism: Pleurodeles waltl (assembly GCF_031143425.1). NCBI lineage: Eukaryota > Metazoa > Chordata > Amphibia > Caudata > Salamandridae > Pleurodeles > Pleurodeles waltl. The sequence goes on along the minus strand of NC_090444.1, from coordinate 225,703,036 downwards.
AACTGTTCCTGCTTTTTGAAAACAAAATGAAGAAAAGAGTGCCACAAGACGGCTTGCACCTTTTTTATTTTCTCTGACTGTTTGGTGCCCAATCGCATTAGTAATGATTTGCCCGGTTTGCATTTTTTATGTCATCAATGTGCATGTAGCATTATATCTTCTTTTATGTGTAGTCTTTTTTTAATCTTATGGTTTTTCGATGTTTTTCTATGATATTAAAAATGTCTTAAATGCATCTATTTCAGTTAATATTCTGTGAATGTCATGAACACTACAATAGTTCCCACTGCCGTTTTTCTTTTTCTATCATTTGATTCTATCAGACTCTATTATCTGTATTCTGCACCTGTTCTCAGACTTTTCTATCTCTTTCATACAAAGTGTGATGTTTTAAAGACACAAGTAGAAGTGTTTGCATCAAGTTTGCTTACTGTCTATTATGACATATTTTTGTTGTTTATAATGCTGGTTGCCTATAATCAATATGATAGTTGACATGACACATTTGTTGTCACTGGTGTTTAGCCTTGTTGATGTCATAGTGTCTGCAAGTCCTGTATTTGTTTTCATAATGTAAGATAAAATTGGGGATCAGATACAATCAAAACTCATGTATTGAATCATAGTTACAGAGTGGCTTTGCGATAGGACTGTTACGCACCAACCAGCCTCAGCCGGAGACGACATTAGGGACAATGACATCAAGTGGCCTTCATCCAGCTGCTGTTTATTTTATAGCTCCGAACAAGCTGCAATAGATAACAGTTGATTTGCTATTTCATAAAAAAAATATAAAGGTATGCTGCGCAACCAATCTCAGCACGGTCCTGATATTTACTGATTTAGCTCAAAGTTAGCATAGAACTTAAAAACAGCCTGAGAGTATTGGGTTGATTAAAAAAATCAATAACCCTGCTAGAAAAGTTGTTGCTGTTTTCAATGATTATGATGTGTTTTGATGCATTCATTTTTGCGGTTACCATCCATATTTTATGCAGTATATTAAGATTTTAAAATAAACATTTTAAAATATGTGTCCTGTTCCTTAGTGCTAATTTGAGAGTGGTTTTCATTTACAAAAGAGAGTTTTATATCCACTGTGTCCCTGTATGGGTCACAGTATAACTGGATTTCTAATTCTTATTGGTGCATTGACTAAATCCATATGTCATGGAGTTCAAAATCAGACCCTCTAGCTGGTGGGGAGCTGGGATGTCAACAGATCATATCGTATTGGTGACAGACGGTCTTGACTTTGATTGCTCCTGTGTTTACTTACCATGCCCAAGATTCTGCATTCTTTTTCTTTGGGTTCCTGCAGTCTTTATTTCCTGATTCCTGTAATGAGAAAGACTTGTTCACAGAAGAAATAAAAGAAAGCATTGTACAAAACTCCCCTCCATCCAATATATTGCATTATTCATGAAAGGACTCTCCCAGGCGATACTTTTCAACCGCTAGTACTCTGTACTTCCAGGCAGTGTTCTGCATCCTGGAAAGCAAGAACAAAAGGGGTATTTAAAAGCCAATAAAATACTATTGAGCACTTTCCATGAAAAAGTGCATGCTTAGAGATACATTGATGTATGTAACCTGAGTTTATGTGGTGATAACGGTGATGTAACCATGATAAGAAACATGTTTAAATCATTTGTGTACTGATGTTTAGAGTGATATTTGTATTTGCATTATGTTGCAGTCAAAGCATACTGAGTTTCGTTCTCCTTAATCCTCTCTTCTCATCTCAGCAAGGACAAGAGAGAACTACTTCCTAAGGTTTCAGATTGTGCAGTGAAATAAACTGTGAACTTATTGGCTGTCCTCATCCAGGAGGCAATACCGGGTGACAGCTGAGTGATAATCTAACTGGCCCCCAGTGTGGTAAACTGAAAAACAAATGTGATTGTCCTTGTTCCCTGAACCCATGGCTCCCATGAGGTAGATCAGTTGACTTGTCAGATGTACCTAATATCATGGAGCGATTCAGCCCGAGAGTAGGTGTAAGTCCTACTGAAGTTTGGTACCTTGTAGTTCTACAAGAAAACATGAGCACAATACAAATACATTGTTCTTATTAACATAGTACCCAGTTCCCCCATTGGGAAATGATTTCGCACCAAGAGTGTAGCCTGCATTTCACCCAAAAATGGTGTGACAGAGAAAACATGTTGGCCAGGAATCAGCCATGTTGTCTCCCTCTTTTCAACTTTTTCTCCTGCTTTGCTATTTCTAACCAGTGAATGGCAGTAGTTCAGCATTGCTGATTGGTGGTGTGGTGGGCACTGCAATGCCTCCACCGGGATCTGAACATCACAGATTTGTGCATAAATGGTTCTGACACCCAGGAACATTGTTTAGTCTACAAACACTAAAGCTAAGACAGTGACACTGAGGTGCCTGCACTGGGACACTGACATGACGGTTACTATGTTCGGATACTAACACCAACACTAGGGAGTAACACAAAACAAGAGCAGCAGCATGGTGGTACTCACAGTAGGTCACTGGCACTACAACACCCACACTGACCTATGAAGACACAAACACTGAGGCATCACCACTTACAGTGTTGAGGGAAACTAACCCAGGGACATTGAAACAAGAAAAAAGATTTTGATACACTCACACAGGAGCACTGAGATATTGATACTGACACTGGAATAAAAGGATGAACATAGGAAAATTCATCACTTCTACTGTGTAACAGCCACAGATATGGCGATACACCCACACTTGAACAGTTAAACTTACATGGGGACACCAGCACAGGAATGATGACATTGGGGTAATGGCACAGACATTTAGATATTGGCACTGGGACACTGACACAAGAACGGTGAAACTGCCAAAGGGACACCTGGAAATGGAGACACTGACACTGTTGTCTCAACACTGATATGTGAACATTGCTGCTGACACTAACATTGGGAGATTGACAATGCAACACTGACGCTAGGGGCATAGGGATACAGTGACATGGACTCACCTGTATGCTCACTGAAACTTACCCAATTTCACTGGGACAAGAGGACACAGGGACACAAATATGTGGACACATACACTAGCTGGGGGAGACAGGCAGGCAGACAGGCTGACCAAATAAACCCCCCCTGCTTCATAGCCACATGTGGGTGAAACACATTTTGGCTGATTCTGACGGACTGTGGATCACCAAAGAATTGGTCCACTTATGACAAGAAGACTATGATTCTACCATAATCCAACATACTCTGCTACTTTGGATATAGCCTATAACAAATGTAATGTGCACAATAGAAAAATTGTTTTGGTACTATTTGAATGCATCTCCTGGTAAATGTCAATTAACCAGCAGTGTTCAACAAAAGTGGTGTAACTCAGGAGAAGACCTAAGCAGAATAAAAGAGAAACCTAAAGAAAGAAAAAAGACCAAATGTGTCATTTTACCTGATTGCACAAGACTATTATTAGACCTCGAAGGCATCGAAAGGGTTTGTAATTTCCACAGATGATCAGCAACAAGTTATATTTATGAATTGTGATTTGTCGGAAAATGATCTTCAATGCATTTATGTATATATAATTTTTTGAAAGAGATTATTTTGCTAGAAGTGTAAATATCAGACTGGTACACCGTACATATATTTGATAACTGCATTTATGATCTTATTGGTTTTCCTCATTTTGCAGACAGAAATACATTTAAAACTCAATTTGGCGGACATTTCCTGAAACAAGCTCAATGTTCTTGGCTTTGTAATACACAATTTCCTTCAAATTAGCAAAAATGGGTGTAAAGGTGGAATAATACTAATACTTCAAAAAACGCAAATGATGTTGTAGTGTTTAATATCTTACCTTAAAGTGTAATTATTTTAAACCTAAACTGAGGATGTGAAAGCAGAACCCCATACCCTAATATTTAGGACTGTTCTCCACTAATCATTACATTCTAAATTCTTACAAATATCACCATTCACCTCAGGAGGTTCCACTCTGGATTGATCTTACATAAGAGGACACCCCACCCAACATTAATTTAGCAGTGTACCAGAGTAACTCAATAAGTTATAAAGACCACTCAATAACTGAGTTCTAGATCAGGAGAAAAGTTAAAGGGTTTTATTAAAAATCTCAAATTAACAGATACAGAATAAATGCCACGAAGACTTCAAAATGCAAATTTATACAGAGTAGTCAAACGTCCCTGTCCCAACTGCAGCAGCAGTATATAGAGGAGGTCTAGAAATTAACAGATGTTTAAAGAAGTTATCATTGTCATTAGGGTCATCATTGTGTTTCTTTTTTCCTCTCATCTTGCTTTGGACATCGGTCGCCTTAACTATTGAAGGATAAACTCTCACCCCATCCATCACATCCTCCTGCCAGTGTTTCTCCCCTTGATCCCACTTCTTTTCTAACCATTGTTTAAATGATCCTTTCATGGCCATTCAATCCCATTTATTTCGTACCCCAAACTGTGCAGGTCTGAGCATCGGTTTCATGAGACTCATTGTCTGTCTAAGGAAATCCAACTTTTTAATGTCAAAGGTACCTTCTGAAGGAAACTGTAAGTCCTTATTAGAAGCAGTGCAATCATGCCATTCAAATGTTGAGGTGCAAGTATTGTACGTGATGTCTGTACACATTTAATGCGGCTACTCCCTCATCTGGCACTTTGGGGCAGGCATAAGTGAATCCTTGGGCTTTTTCAAAACATTCCCCATTATTCTCACTTAAAGCTAGATTAAATCATAATAAACTAACTATCAAACAACAACCAATCTCAGAGCAGCTCTGTCAAAGTTCGAGCTATCACAGCTCTGCTCTATCAACACCCAGCCAATGAAAGCACAGCTTTGAGGTGACATCTCACCAATCCCATTGCTGCTCCCTGGCACTACAAATCACAGCCAACTTGTATGTGAACATGGGAAACAATTGCAAAACCTTTTAAAACAACTTGAAACTGAAAATAACTCCTGTCTGCTCAACCTAAATAAGAAGAAAGTCAACAGGTTACAGTAAAACAAGTCAACCTCCACAGCAATTAGCCTAAATGAGAAAAAGAGAGATTGCTTTGACAGTACTGTCTTAAAACCACAATTCACACTAGGGAGACCACCGTCCAGTGGAATTCAACCTTGGTCAATGCTCCTATTTCCGTGCACTTAATAGCAAAGACACATCAACCTAATTAGACACACAATCCTAGATAAAGAAATGTGTTGAGTCAGAAACCCCTAATTGTGTGTGTAACAAATTACGTTGTTATTTGGCGGGATATAAGGCCTGCACAATTAATAGGTCCACAATGTCCCTACTGGGAACCAAGCACCCCGTTGTAGTGCTTGACTCTCTCATGGTAGTGAAACAGAGTAGTCCAAGGCCTACTCAGGGGAGGTGGTGTGAGCTAGTAATCCCCATTAGCTAGCAATCAATAAATGATTGTCCAGACAATCTTTAGAAAATGGAAAGTACATTTATTGTACACTCACTTCTAAATACCATGCTCTATTTTACAAATATATACATACGTCAGGTAGGAAATACCTTAGGTAACATTCCGCAACCACATGTGACCCCCAAAACCACTGTACCTCCACCTATACCATTCAGCACATCACAATATAGGGTGGTATCACTTTAAATAAAACATGCCTTACTGGCTTTGTCAAAGGGAGCCTTCAAAAACATATAATTACAAATCATTTGGCTTTTTCAGAAGTTCACCACTTGAAAATAAACCAATACCCATATGCTGAAAATCTGCATCATTTCATTACAATCACTAAACCTGTGTAAATGCAATTATTAATGTCAAAAATGCATTCCAATATTGAATAAAGCATTTGAAATTAACATACCACATGTCTGTGTATTTTTTATACACTTTCAGGCTGCACAAAATGCAGCCATAAACCAGCCTTTTAGAGATCACTGCACCCCCTGCTGAACGACAAAATCTCCTTGACCCGCAAATGCAGGCAAGGTCAGATTAAAAAAAGTTAAAAACAGGGATGTTTCTGCACTCCTGCAGCTCCCAAGCACCTTCGTAATAGCCCTGCTGGTGCCACTGTCCCTCCTGGGACCACAATAAGAGGAGAAAATGAAATACAAATGGCCCCTGGGGAGTTATGGTTATGGGGAGCTCCAGCAAAAGAGCAGTGAATATTTTATGCCAGGCTCTCCCCATGGTTTGAGAGAGCTGCTTTCCTTTTCTTTCTGTTTTTCCTTTGCTTTATTATTTTATTCCTGGGTGCCTGAGCCCACTGGGCTCCCAGGTGCAGGTAGGGTGATGGGTTCACCATAGGAGTGCAATCCTGGCTGTTCCACTGGCTCCCCTCGAGTGCAGCTCGAGGGAGCTGGCACTCCTGCAGCTGCTCCTGGAGTGGGAGCAGCTTGTCTCCTGCAGGCAGTAGAGGAGCCATGTGTGGCAAGGCCTCTCATTGTCTTTGTGACTGGGAGATGGGGTTGAAGGCCCCATCCATAAAAGAGCAGCCCACAGAATGGGGTCCTCGGGCCTCACAGGAATCTGGGGAGTAGACCCTATGCACGCCCTCTCCCTTGAGATAATTAACTAATTTGTGTGCTTACCCCGGGCCCTGGCCCACCCTTGGGATAGCTTAAAGAAATATGGGAGGGGTGCCACAAGCTCATTTTCTTACAAAACGGTCAAAGGCTTAATTCCATTGGGCCTATTTCAATGATATTTGGCTCAGTTTACTCCCGGTGGTGAGCTCTACCCACCAGGAGTAGTTCCAGCAGGCCAGCTGGTCTTAAAAGTGATGTACGTAGCAGGTAGCCGATTCCAAAGGTGCTTTACACCGGCATTCCTCCTGGTCTCTGCCTATGGTGCTCCTCTTGCCCTTCTAGCATCTAGAAGACCAGATCTTGCTCCAACTGGTCCACAACGGGTGTAAGGAGGTTAGCGTAACTGGCCCTTAAAGAGACCCCTCTGGTCCTGGGGTCATTTGTGGGCAGGATTGGTAGTCCTTTAGGGCATAAGGGGGCTTGTCCTTCCAGTTGTCCATGGCCGTTGCTGCTGCCCAGTTCTAGTAAAAAAAACACTCTCTCTCTTTTGTGTGAGTTTTTAAATTGGGTTGGAGGGTTCATGAAGCCAAGCACCACTAACCAATCTTAGGGTGTCACACCACCTCTCCACCAAAGTCCCAACCCTCCTGCACAGCATACTGGGACAGTTCAAGATGGCGCTGCCCAGCAGTCAATGGTCACATCTCCTCTGGGAGCTTCAGTTCTGCCCCTAGCTATCATCACTGCCAAGGCCGTTCTCACCAAAACTTTAAAGAAGAACCCAATTCTGTGTTTGCTCCAGTTGTCTGGGCATCTTCCTTTGTTCAGTAGACCTGGGTTGTCTTTGGCCCTAATACAGTGTCACAGCTAATTAACACATGTAGATTTTCTTGCCCACTCCTTGCACCTCAGAAGCTGAGGGAAGCACAGTTAATTACTCCTTTTGTGTGGTGTCTTTATCCCCTCCACTGAGGAGCAGAGCAATTACCTTGGCCCAGCAGGGTGAGAAAAGGACTAGGCTCTGATCCTGAGCTGAGCCAGAGAAATATGAGATTTCTGAATGAACTGTAAAATGTACAGATATCTGTTTGGGACTTGAATATTTGAAATGGGCACACCCTTTTCAGCACCCTTTGATATCTTGTTTGGCTTTTTAGGCTTTGGCTTTGGGCTTTGTAGGGCAAAGGGAAGCAAAACTGCACTCTTAAGCAGATTTTCCCCAATGTGAATGATAAAGTGCCACTGCAGACAAAATAGTAAACTATACTGACTTTACCTATGTGTGCCCACTGATATTATAATGCCTACCCCAGGTCAATATCTAACCCTGGGGAGTTTCCTCTGTGCCATGCTACATGCGCTTTGCACGACAGCAGTCTCACAGGTGCTGCACGCACACGTGTGTACACATGTTCATGTGTAACCAGCCAATTGCCCCTTACCCTAGCTATGTCGCAGTAGCCTTATCTTAAAAGGCAGACACTGGCAGTAAACATGCGCAGTCAGTTTACCATGTGATTACTATGGGTGAGACACAAGTACTGAGCTTCACACACAGTTAGAAGTCCAAAACTATGTGATCAAAAAGCAAAACCTCTAAGCATAGTGAATGGGTTACAACACTGGAGAATACTGGGCCTTGTTGTACACACCCCCCCTTATGCAGACAGTTGAAACCACATTATCTCGAGATCCTGAATTTCAACAATTCTGTTCTGATAACCAAATCAACCATTATTTTGAACAAGGATAAATCACAAAGATGAAAAATACATCAACGGAACATTGATTAATCTGTCAATTGAACCAACAATTAGCAACAAATACCCAAACATCCTGCAGATCAAACAACAATTCATCACATAAACGTACACAACACAAACACATAACATACATCAATCAGTCTGCTCTTTTTATATTTACACTCCAAATCACTCAGAAGCTCTATGCAAGTCAGCTTCTTTGGGAAAACGCCAGAGACTGGAGCTCTCACAGTTCAGGGAAAATCCACTATTTGGAAATCTTTTGGGGTCCCCCCTTTACAAAGAGGAGGTGCTCATACGCAGCTATTCTCTGCCACCAATTTGGGGAAGCAGAACCCCATACCTCAGTATTTAGGCCTGTACTCCAATAATCATGACACACCAAAGTCTTGAAAAATATTATAATTTACCTCAAGAAGTCTCACTCTGAGGTGATCTTGTGTAAGTGAACACCCCACTTAACGTTAATTTAGCAGTGTAACAGAGTCCCTTAGTGAGTCATAAATACTACTCAATAACTAAGTTCTAGATCAGGAAAATAGTTAAAGAGTTTGATTACAAAAATCTCAAATTGTCTCATAGAAAATTAGCTAGAAGCACAGATTCAGCATGTCATGATCCATGTAACATTTCTTCTGGCAGATCAGAGTACACTACATAAATGGCACTAAAGGTTAGCACTATTGCATTTTTTGTATTTAAGCCAGATGTCTTCTGGAAAAGCTTTGAACATAACTTACAACATCTAACAACAGCAGTTCATGAACATGTGAAAAGCAACCTGCCACAGAAACACAGTGAAAGAAATCTTAAATGTAACAACCTTTCTAGTATACTAGAAGCTTCACTTCATAGGTCTCCGCATTATTATTTTTCAGAGAAACACATTTCACCTCTATACATAGTATTTCATCCTTTATTCACAGGATTCAACACAAAAATAGTTAATACTCAATGTTATTTGTAACGTGAAAATATAACTTAAAAAACCTTCCACAAGGTAAACCACACTCATGGCCAACACTGGACCCCCTTTACGTTTTCTTTGTTCCTTGAGACTACAGCTCCCACAACATCTAACCTAGGGTATGGCCATTCCAATCATGTGCCTTACAATCATGCTCCATCCTTGTGAATTTTTAGGGGCATGTTTAAGAAAAGTGGTGCTGCACTCAGTGCAGCGACACTTTTCTTGCGCCCCTTAGCGTCCTCCTAACCCCACCATGTGTGCACCGTATTTAAAATACGGCACACCATGGCGGTAGTTAGGGGACTAGCATCTGAATTTCTGATGCTATTCCGACACTTTTCAGGATTAGCATCAGAAATTGTGACGCTAATCCTGCAAAGCACCCAGAGGCCCATTGTGAGCAACGGAAGCCTCCTTTTGATACCTGCTCTGAGCAGAAGTTAAAAGTGCCAGAAAAATGGTGCAAGGATATTTGTTAGATTTCCTAGCGCCATTTTTTTGAGCCCCCCCCCATAGGGGGAACGCCTCCTTTGCATACATTAAGCCTGGTGCAAGAATAATGTAGCGCAAAGGGTTACAAAGTGGCGCAATGCACACATTGCGCCACTTTGTAAATAGGCGCAGCGTTTTTGGACTTCTAACGCCACATTAGCGTAAAAAAATGACGCTAATGTGGCATTGGAATGGCGCTAGAGGCTCTTAAATATGTACCTTAATGTGCTATTACTTTTACTTGAGATGCTGGCATTGTGCTTTAACGGATCAAAGGAAACGTTTGCATGGATTTTTCATGAGGCAGTTCAGGAAATTCGGGGAAAAGTGGCTCGTCTCTCCTGGTAGCATGATGAAGTAATACATGATGTTGTTACTTAGCAACATCACGCCTTTCATTTTTGTATTTCTTTTTCATTGCTTCGATACTGGAAAGTATCTCTTTTATCAAAAAGAAACAAATTGAAGAGAACAAAACAAAACTCCATTCAAATTATGAAATTCACATAAACAGGTCTGGCACTGTCACTAGATTTCAGCAGCAAGATTATTAGTGGAGCAAACAATTTAAAATGAAATCCAGATACATAAATCAAAGAAAGGAAGGAAAATCTCCACATAGAAAAATAAACAAAACTGGAAAATGTAATCCACATTGTTTGGGCTATAAGGCACAGATTCAGCTTTTACTTGTATTCTCGCTAGTCTCATCTTAAGGATTTCGGGGGGCTATGGGCAAAACATATTTCAGGGGCCCCTGTATGCAACAAATTTACATTTTATTGCCCATTTCCATTTCTTTATAAACCAAGTCCGCATGACGCTGAGCAACACTAAGGGGGTCATTCTGACCCTGGCGGTAGTCTACCGCCAGGGCCAACGACCGCGGATGCACTGCCAACAGGCTGGCGGTGCATCCCAGGGCATTCTGACCATGGCGGTACAGCCGCGGTCAGAAACGGAAAACCGGCGGTGTCCCGCCGGTTTCCCGCTGCCCTGAGGAATCCTCCATGGCGGCGCTGCAGGCAGCGCCGCCATGGGGATTCTGACCCCCTTACCGCCAGCCTGGTTCTGGCGGTTTTGACCGCCAGAACTTGGCTGGCGGTAACGGGTGTCATGGGGCCCCTGGGCACCCCTGCAGTGCCCATGCCAATGGCATGGGCACTGCAGGGGCCCCCTAACAGGGCCCCACTAAGATTTTCAGTGTCTGCATAGCAGACACTGAAAATCGCGACGGGTGCAACTGCACCCGTCGCACCCTTCCCACTCCACCGGCTCCATTCGGAGCCGGCATCCTCGTGGGAAGGGGTTTCCCGCTGGGCGGGCGGGCGGCCTTCTGGCGGTCGCCCGCCCAGCGGGAAACTCAGAATAACCGCGGCGGTCTTTTGACCGCGCAGCGGTATTCTGGCGGTTCCCGTTTGGCTGGCAGCGCCCGCCGCCAGCCAAAGTTGGAATCACCCCCTAAATTATATGTTAAAACCTATCAGAGTCACATAAAAACTGTTGAAAAATGCTTTGCTAGGAGTTTTAAAAACTTTAAGATGAACAGGGTAGAATGACAGAGTCAATGATAGCAATAGGCGGAGAGGACCAGCTGTTGAAATAGAGAAATGGAATACAAGGGAATAAAATTGAAGGAGAGTTCACTTTTCAAAGGGACCTCTTAGAAAGTGGGGGCCTTAGGCAATTGCCAATTTTGCCCATGCCTTTACATGTTCTGCTAGGGAAGATGTCCATTGTCAATACTCCTGTTGACAAGTTAGATTCAATATCGAGCATATGCGGTTTTTGACACCAATGAACAAAGGATTTTACTTGATAAATTAAAACATTATTTTAAATCGATAGACAACCCTGCAAAACATATACTAGCTCTATGATGCAACTGGATGGCACAAGAATTTTCTCCATAACGATTCAAAGCCTAAATGCCACTGTCTACATTTGATCATTCATCAGGGAGGCGCAATTTTTGGATGAAGCAGAACTGCCCAATGAGATTTTAATACAACATACTGTTCCCGCGTCCCCCGCCCCCCCAGGCCACACACCCAAACTACGGTTTTACACCCTATTCCAGGACGGCAGGCCGGAATGTGGTAAATGTAATAATAACACTGCACATCCTCTCCGCTCCCCACCACCACTTTCTGCGATACAAAACAGATAATCGTGCAGTTTTGTGATTGCACACATTTCGCCCGGTTTTATTCGGAAAAATCGGCACACGGAAATACCACAGGTGAATGCTATATTTCCAAACTACTTGAAATCGGACGTATACTGCGTTTACACCCCGTTATAGATTTTGACTGGAACTCGGGATGAGTACATTAGTAGAAACAACTTGCAAAGTCAGTGGTAAAGCTACAGTGAACTGGTAATAAACAGTGAAAGGCTAATATAACTCATGTATTTGTTCAGTAGTCTTTTTAGCTACAATATTAACAATTTATCATTCATATAGTTCTAATTTACCAAAGACTCTGAGCTAAATAGTATTCATGCTATCGACCTGTAAAGGATGAAAAACTGGTGTAGTCTAAGTGGGATTCAAAAGTATAATCTGAGGGGCGCACATAATTCTCTGCAGCAGGGTTATTACCTCATTGAACTAGTTCACCAGTCATTATGTCGTGGGAGTGGGTGACCGACGTTGCATATAATTACTGTTGAACATGGCTTTCATCTGAACATGTTTTCATGATTTGAGTAATAGTAAAACAGATTTGCATGTGAGTTTTCTTTTAAAAATCATATTCCTATTACTACTACTGCTACTTTCAGTAAAAGTGTGGTGGTGGCATGTCTCTAGGAGCCCTTTAGTTGACCGTGAAGGAAGAACTAAGCATGAACATTTTTAGAAGGCAGCAACTGACCTCTGGTTTCAGACTTTTAGGCTCCTGGAGGGGTCATGTCTCCTTCAGGTATTGGTCCCTTTAAAAGGACACCTGACCAAGCTTGAACGCGGATTTTTCCGTGCCAAGAAACAGCTATTTGCCGAAGGAAGGGGATGGGGTGTGTATGCTTTCTGCTTCCACCCCCAACCCCCTTGTTGATGCCCGTACGACCTGGAGCGGTTGGGGTGTGTTAGCTGTGGCCCCCATGGCGCGCTCTTCAAGTCGGCGGCGCTGGTGACAGTGGTCAGAGTAAAGCCGGCACGGGCCACGGCGGCCGCTTTGGTGCTTATTATTAATTCAGCTTGCCGTTTTAGCTAGTTTTGCGTTCTATATTCAATTAGTTTAATTATTTGAGTAGGTTTTGTTTGTAGTCCTGTCTGGAAGGTGGCTCAAATATCTGCTAAGGATCGAGGGAGGGCGTCTTATTTTTACTTACACTTCACAATTCTTGAATGAAGTGCAGTACTGGGGTTTTTACCTATTTACTTTTTTGTTACCCACTATTTTTTCTTTTTTTTTCATTCTTGAAGTTTCATCTTAATGTGACATCGTTGGTCACCACGTTGTGGGTGTGTTTAAAAAACAATTCTACTATATAGATGCCTTTGAACCCTTCTTGAGTGTCGTAGTTATTTGGACCTGGAATATGGGTGCGAAAAGGTAAAGTGACTCAGTGGATTGAGCATCTGCTTCCGAGATCTGTGGAGATCGCAGTGCACGGATCCAAATCAAGCAAGGCCGACTGAGCCTTCGGAGAAGAGAAAAATGAAAACTACTGAGATAAATATTAGTAATACAGGGTGCTTCAGCGGAAGGAGGTACTTCAGTTTGTTGTGTGCGCTATATACGTGGTCTATTATCACTTAACAATGGAAGTACGTGTACAGTGTATCATAATGCAAGACTTGGTCTAATGTGAGTCTTAGTCCATGCTTGCTAAAACCATCGGGAAAGCACCAAGGACGTTTCTGTTCACAGGTGGATGTGTCAGCCATGCATGAGTCGAGATCACAGTGCCGGCTTCTAGGTCTTAAGCCCAGCTCTGTAGGCCAAATTAAGTATTGTGACCACTTCTGATGTGTACAGCTGTAGTTGTATCCACTTCCAAAGTGCACATCTAGTGCCTATCTGAGCACTATCTTTACATGTAAATAATGTTGATTCTTTCTAGAGTCTTGCACCCTCAAATTGCATGCTCATTTGAAAAGTGTCCTCTTTAGTCATAAAAACTAGAATGAAAAACTGATCTTTTACTTTCATTTAACATTCTAAAATGTCACCTCTTCTTCTTCCTTGAATCGACCTGTCCTTCTTTTCCCATACTCTATACCTTTTCTTTCAGGACACAACCATCTGAAAGGCACCTGTCATGTTGGTCATACTCTCCATGAATGTATTTCTGCAATTCGCCCACAGCTCATTTCAAATATCACAATATCTCCTATATTAAAAGTCATACCATGCAACCTAACAACATCTAGCTTACTCTGACTCTTCTATTAATCCCACCAAAGATCTGCACTACCCCACACATCCGGAATGATAACACTGAGCTCCAAATAATTGAATATACCACAAAGAAACTGGAGTGAATGCATGAGATGGTATGCTTGAGCGCACAAGACTAAACCTAATTGGTCAAACCTGATAGGATTACATAGCTGCTAAGTTTTCATACCGTCTACGTGCGACTTTTCCCTGGTTTCCGTGTGTTTATAAGTGACATTCTACTGCCAAATGTTTGACACTTCGCGTGACATTTTGTGAGTAAATCAAAGCAACCAGTATTTGGAAGCCTCTCCTATTACTTTTCTGTTATTGTATCAAGATGGTTTTTTGACAGGATGTGACGGAGCCGAGTGGAAGTGACGGAGCCGGACGGAGGAGGAGTCTTGCAAGTGTGCGAAGCGGCGAGGCAGCGGAGCCCATTCTCTTCCCGCTTTTCTCCCTCCGGCCTGGGCATAGACTGCAGAGGCCAATCCGAAGGTCAGCACGGCTGGAGGGTAGTAGGAGGGAGGGGCAGAGGCCCCCAGCCGGACGTTGGTGGTTGTTGATGCTGGTGGTCCAGTGGCGCTCCAGACAAGTGAAAGAAGCCGTGACCTCTAAATGCATGAGAAGGAGCAGGTCTTTTCTAAGTCGGGCCTGTAAAAAAATTAAATCCAATCCCTTAAGAAGAAAGGGCATTCATCGCCTGAATGTAAAAAGTTTGAATTCTATCCTCCCATTCGTCCAAAAGGAGCCAGTTCCAAAAATAATATCTCCCAAGGTCCCAAAGAGGGTAAGGAATTAATTTCCTCGCTGGATCAGGGTGCTCCCCCTGGAGGGGGCTTAGTGGACGTTTCTGTGTTCCCCCTCGCCAGCGGGGCACACCAGGTTGAAACTCAGGATTTTACCCTCCCCGATATTGACCTGGATGAGGTATATAGATCAAGAATTTTTCCTCCCCTCCTTCCATCGATGCCTGCTGTAGTTCAATCTAAATCTTGCTCACGTATGCTAAAACTGTTTAGTAGCAGGCCATGGGACCACTTCCTTTCGGACTCAAGGTCATCGGAAACCCTAGATCTTGTTAGTATTGGGAACGTCATTAATCGCCCGCCGGATCAACATACAGTCTTATCAGAAACCCTAAAGTGCCTTGAAAGAATCCTTTCATCAATATTGGAACTTCTTGACCAATCAATAAAAAACTCTGATCACAATCAAGACATTCTTGTAACTGTATTAAAGGCATTACTAGTAAAACCAAACATGATTCATCCTTCTCACGAGTTTCCTAAAATAACCGTAAAGAGTGTAAGTCAAATATTGGGACTAAACACAAATAATATAAACCTGCATTCCTTGATTGTTGGGGACACAACGAACATAGGAGATGTGCCCCCTCAATCCAATTAAGGAACACAGGCTGGAAAACCACAGTTGGTCAAAGCAACACTATCATCTTCGAGCTTCACTGTCCAAGAGAGTATGGTGTATTCTCTGGATACTCTTCTTCGTGGCCCAAGTCCTGCGAGTAATTTTCCTACGGCATACAGTGACTTTTGGAAAGGGGAATTTGCCCTAAAACCCCAGGCTGTCCCATTTCTAATTTGTCTTCCCAAAGTTCACTCTTCCACAAAGTCTTCTGAGCTGAAGGGTAATAAGATCAAAATGGTGAGTAAACTGAGCAAGTCAAGTGGGAAAAGGGTGGGGAAAAGGAGGAACTGGCGAATTACTAAAAAGTCTGTCAGGAAGGTTAAGTTTGAGGAGAGGGAGCATGGGGGATCCTCGGATGTTCAGGATCTGGTCCCCATTTTGGAGAGTCCTAGGATCAGGAAGGTGGAGGTGCCCACTGTTCTACATCAAACATCAGATTTGGATTTGCTTCAAGGCTACCCACAGATTGAGGGACTGGAGTCGCATTGCGGCATGTTTGATACAAATGATGCTATTTGGCCCAATAAACCCTTCCCAAGTGCTCATATTTCCACCGCTCTATGGGACAGTCAGAGCATTGGAGCAACAACTAGACGCGATATAGATGTTAACAAGCATAAGGAGCTTCCTGATAGCCTAGAGTTTTGGACCATATTCGATACTCATTTAAGTCTTAATTGATCTTTTCTTTTGACTGGTTTTTCAGAAATAGAGGAACTTAAACTGATTGAATGTAGCAATATTGTGAAGGTTTTTCTCGATCATAGTATAGGTGGGTGTAACGCAAAAGTTTGGTTCCCCTCTAAAACAGTTCTAAAGGTAATTTTGGTGAATGCCGCACAATTACAGCATAGAGGTATTGATGTGACACCAGTCTGGGATAAGATAACATATAATGGCGGGCAGCAGTCTTCCTCTGACTCAGGCCCTATGAATAGCAATTCGAACTGGTGAGGAAAATGTCCTTCTTCCTCTGGCAAACGTTTGCAAATCTCTTTATTCCAGGGTGCAAGAATGGTGAAGGTTACGATTGGACCCCTTCAACAGGTCACCAGCCCCAAATATGAAAACTGGAATTGGCTGGTGACTGCCTTAAATAGCAGTCGGGCGAAGAGCAAGTTGAGTCAGTTGAATCTTTAACCCTGATTTTTCTCTGGTCTCTTGGAATGCCGCAGGATTAGGGAAACTTTTAGGGAAATTAAATGTAATTCGTTCACTTAAGGCTGATTTGGTAAACATTCTAGAGACCTGGTGTTCGACTGATTTTTCTGCCCAGGTTTCACAGTCCTTAGTAAAAAAAGCACTTACCAAAGGGGGCATAGCTATGCTTTTAAGTGACAGACACAATTGGGAATTCATTTGTCTTCCAGTTGCATCAAACTTCTTCCAAATAGTGAGAGTTCATTTAAGTGTGGATAAGGGTAGGAATTCGTCCCTGGTTATCGTAAACGCATATATTCCACCTGAAAATAAATTTTATATTCTTTTTCAACAGATGCTTAATCATATTTATGCCCTAGGAAACATTTCAGAGTTAATAATAATGGGGGATCTAAATTGTAAAATTGCAAATTCCTCGCTTTGCATCTACTGTGACTGAGAAAGGGACAAGGCATTGAACATTCTGCCCATTTTATTCCCGTCTAGAATTAGGACAGATAAAGGGGGACACATTCTTTTGAAAGGCCTGAGGACCCTCAGCTGTATAATTCTAAATAGGCGTTTCTGCTCAGATTCACCTGCATCCTATACTCACAAGTCCCATATGAGTAGGTCTATCATAGACTATATTTGTGCTTCGTATAATATCGCTCAAATAGTAGGGACATGGTTACCATTGACACCTTGCTCAGTGACCACATGATTCATAAATTCACTTTGAAAATTCAGCTAGCCGGGATAGATCCTTGGTCTATAAAAGGTAAAGATCTTAGCATCAATGGTTAAAATCGGAGAATGTATTGGTCTACAGCTAATATACCATCTCTGAAACCACTTCTCGAAAACATAGTGGAAAAGACTGAGGTTTTGGGTAGGGAACCCTTAAAATCTTTTCCCAAATTAATGGGACTCACTACTGCTGGTAACCCACCCATGTATAGTAAGACTTAAAAAAAAAAAAAGTTCAGTACCCCATTGTAAAACTAAATAGAGAAAATAATAAACTGGTAAGGTGACAGCTTGTGTATAAGACTACAGAAAGGAGTAGGAAAATATCACTCCTTAAGAGAAGAAGAGCATGGGTGAAACTGGCCATTTGAGGAATGAGGCAGACCACAAGTGGATCGCTTTGAGGGAAGTAGCTGTGATGAGAAACCCTGGTAAATTCTAGGCCCTTATCTCCGAGGAGTGTGGAAATTGCAAAACTCCTTGTGCCCCCGATAGCTGAGGATGACTGCAGGCTGCATATTCAGGCCCTCTATGCCGAAAATCAGGACTTGGACCCTGGGAAAGTGGTGCCACCACTAAGTTGTGTTAGGGAAGAGGGCAATATTGGCCCACCCTCTGTGTCTGAGCTAGAGGGGATTATAATCTCAAAGTGCTCATCCGGTGCCTTGGGTTCTGATGAGGTCCCGATGTCTTTAATTAAACGGGAGCGCTCACTCTGGGCAAGACTTCTTCACCCGGTATTTACTCTCAAGGTAGGATCTCAGATTCGTGGTCGGGTAGTATCATACTCCCCTTATATAAAAAGTGAGCTAGAACGGTTGCTTTAAACTATCAACAAATTGCCCTACTGGATGTAACGGGCCAAATATTCGCGAAAAGTATTCTAATGCAATTAATGGAGTGGGTGGAGGAAAACTCCATTCTCACGGTGGAACAGGCAGGCTTTAGAACGGCTCATAGCACACTAGATAACATCTTAATATTGCAAACAATCATTGATAATTATGTTCAGATCAGGGGGGAGTGCTCTATGCTGCTTTCATTGATTACTCCACCGCATTTGATAGGGTGGATAGGATGATCTTGTGGTGGAAACTGTATGAGCTGGGTGTTCGGCATTGTCTGTTGTGATTGGTTATAGCCTTACATTCCTCAACTTGGTGTAAAGTTCTTATGGGTGGAGAGCAGGGCTTGTCATCAAAATTCTCTGCAAAAAATGGCCTAAAGCAAGGTTGTATATTGGCTCCATTACTATTCTCCCTTTACGTTCATGACCTTCCCAATAGTATTCGGAGTGTGTATGAGTATGCACCCATAGTGGGTGGCCGATCCATCGCCTGCCTATTATATGTGGATGACATAGTGGTCTTTGATCTCACTCCGAAGGGCCTAAATCTACGTTTGGCCGCTCTAAATGCATACTCTGAGCAGCACCACCTGAGAATTAATACATCTAAGTCGCAGGTGGTTTGCTTTACAGGGAAAAAATACAGAAGGAAAACTTCTTCCTCCTGGTTCTTGGGGCAACATAAGCTGGCGCAGGTAGATACATATAGCTTCCTGGTTAAAAAAATGTTGGCCAGTTTAAGTGACCAAGATCACATCCGCAATAACATCAGCAAGGCTCTTTCACATGCACAAGGCTTAGCGGCTTTCTATAATGCAAATGGTAAACGTTACTTCTCACATTTAGTAACTGCCTATCAAGTAAAGATCCCAGCTACTCTTTTGTATGAGACTGAAAGCATTGATGTATATGACTGGGATCTTCTTGATAAGACAGAAGGACGGATTTCAAGATGCTTGGCCTCTTGCAATAATTTAGTCTTTGGAGCAGCCCTAAAGTTTGAATTTGGTATCAAGAACATCCTTGTGAAGGGCCTCGTAGAGGTGATCCGGAGGGTACATTGCCTTATACATAGAGAGGAATCTAGTCTGAGAAATTTGGCTTATAAAGAGATCTTCAATAATGTGAGAGGAAAATCTAGGCTCTTCAGAAATTATACCCGTGCTGCTCAGCTCTTGGAGCTGGACATGGAATTTCTTACCTTGACTCCTCTTATAATTCAAAAAATATTCTTGAAGGAGGCGTCATGGTCTAAAGGCTTTTTGATGGAACTTGAGTTGTGTACCCCCAAAAGAGGTTTTGATAATTTAATCAAATCAGTGTCTTCTAAAGTGGTTCAGCCTTACCTGGCATGGAATCTCACACATGGAGTGAGGCATTTGTTTATACTAATTAGACTCAATAAAGTGCCTCTTAGGGATTTAACCTCCAAATGGGATGGAGTTGCTAATTAATGTGATTTATGCAAAGGTGGGGTACCTAATCTCAATCATAATCTATTTGTGTGCCCAGTTTTAGCCGCTGAGAGGAAATTATGGTTGAAACCCCTCTATTTGCGGTTAAATATTAGATCTATCAAAGAGGCCTTAGATCTATTTTATAACCCCCCCAATGAAAGGTTTTGTTTTAGGACTTTAACATTTTTTCAAACTTTCCTAAAGCTATATTGACTGTTTGTAGATAGCCTACTCTTTGGGACGCCTTGTGGAAATTAAGAACTGAATGGTTCATAGGAGCTTTGATAATTTTCTGCCAGGGCCTTGAGGAAGGAGGAGCCTCTCAGTTGTTTAAGAAATTTCAAGGTTCCCTTGTTCACTAAGGGAGATTAGCTTGAAGTGGGGAAAGAGGGATGTAATCACTAGATTTGCTGCGTGGGGATTTTTTAGTATTTAAATCTGTTTTATGAGGTAAATGTATGCCATCACAGGATTGATCTTCGTCGTTTGGAAAGTTCCTGTAATGTGTGAAGTACATTTAAAAGAATGGATGGCTTGAACTTTTATCTTTTTGTAGGAACTGTATTAACTTATTATAATGTTTTGTAATATTTTACATGTGGACCTCTTTGGAGTTCCAAATCATGTTAATAAAAGAACCTAAAGATCAAGAGTAAGAAAGAACACTGAACTTCCCACCAGGGTCCGACTTGCCTATAAGCCAATCTGGCACTTTTCAAATGACTGGTCTGACAGACCAGTGTATGGGCTGTTTTTTGGCAGTTTATGGGTCTGTTTTATAGATTGGCAGGTATGTTTTTACTGTTGATTTCTCTGCTGTTATTCAAACACTGCCTGCAGCAATCATAAATGCCTCCATACATTGCAAAACACTCCTACAGCTTGCATTTATGAGTTTAAAACTGTTGTGATTTGCATGTGTGAGCCTCTTTTTTAACTATCTGATTCACAAATGGAGCCACTTTCAATATGG